>NW_017842057.1:1295852-1305701 GCF_001891065.2 Hippocampus comes | reverse complement strand
GATTTTTGTTAAAAAAAATTTCACCCTCTCTGAACCGTGAAGGAGGTATCAGGTTTAACCTGTCTCCTATTTACAATAACTTGTTGACCACCAAGGGACATAGACAGGCTGATCAGGCTAACTGAAAGTAGCTATTCAGCCCAAGCTCAAACAATAGGCCTAATCAAGACCCAACGATAGGGAATTTAGAAATCAATGGTCACCATAGGGGCGTGACTAACCATCCCCACCCAGTCCTCAAATAGGCCACGCTCAGCTTTTTAGCGCAGAGCAATTTCCCGGAGTCTTCACAGAGACTTCAGAGTTGTCTACTGCTGATGACTCTGGCTGGAGAGAAGCGAAACGTCCTTTTTTGTTTTTTGTTTTTTGTTTTTTACCCACAGGTACAGATGACGACTGACGGAACCCTTTCTACGATGTGTTTATAGTCACACAAAGTCCCACTTGAAATTATAAAGCGGTGTTGTATTGTATTGTATGTTTGGAATATAGTCTTAACTCTGGATGAATTCCAGCGTGCCAGCTACATTTTGCTCATATTGGAGATTCAAGTGATAGTATGAGGACAGAGGCACAGCCGGTCCTGAAAAGATGTTTCTTCACACAGCACCGTATTCAGCTGAGGGCTCTTTTGGAGAAATGATAATGTGTGTGACTTCCTGTAAGACACTTGCGGTAAGAAATTTGCTTTTTGTTACAGGGGCTCAAGGGCCACAATGGGCCTGGAAATACAACATCCATTCTGGAAACTTAACATATTTTCCAAAAATTCCCAATAGCCTTCCCGCCCCTGCTCTCTGCTAACCATGTATAGTGATCCCTCACTTATGGGGACCGGGACGCGGCCCCCATAAGTGAAAAGCCGCGAAGGAAGTTTTGCTCCCCCACCCTAGGAATTTTTGTATGTGGGTGTATGTGTATTTGGGAACCAGCATGCTTAAAATATGCAAACAGTGATTATACTTTAC
The DNA here is from genome assembly GCF_001891065.2 of Hippocampus comes. NCBI lineage: Eukaryota > Metazoa > Chordata > Actinopteri > Syngnathiformes > Syngnathidae > Hippocampus > Hippocampus comes. The sequence goes on along the minus strand of NW_017842057.1, from coordinate 1,304,733 downwards.
ATATTTGAGACAGCGACTACAGCAGTACACATATTTACTTCAATCGATCCATCCATCCATTTTCCGATCCGCTTAATTCCTCACAAGGGTCGCGGGGCGTGCTGAAGCCTATCCCAGCTGTCTTCGGGCAGTAGGCAGGGGACACCTTGAACCGGATGCCAGCCAATCGCAGGGCACACAGAGACGAACAACTGTCCGCGCTCACACTCACACAAGGGACAATTTAGACTCGTGTTCAATCAGCCTGCCATGCATGTTCTTGGAATGTCGGAGGAAACCGGAGTGCCCAGAGAAAACTCACGCAGGCCCGGGGAGAACATGCAAACTCCACACAGGGAGGCCGGAACCAGAATCGAACCTTGCACCTGTGCACTGTGAGATCGACGTGCTAACCACTGGACTACCGGGCCACCCTCTACTTAAATCTTTAATTATAAAACCTAATGCAGTAATTAACATTCAACAGCATTGCCTTCTGATATCGGCGAAAAGACTTGTGTTGGCGGCGTAGAAGGCGGCTCTCACTTTTACGCTCTGACGATGTAGTTGCCATTAGCCTCCAGCTAGCTCCTGGCCAGCTATCCCCGCGCAGCCGATGTGTTTATGATAAGACAATTAATCGGTATTGATGAGGAGGAGGCGAAGAGAAACGTGCTGCTGCTTTCTGACAAGCACAATCACCCCCCCTGCCGCGCACATGGCAAACACAACAGAAGAGAGAGTATGCCAGAGACAGGCAGGTGAATGATCAGAGAGACAACAGCGTGATGAGACAAAGGGGAAGGTGCTGGGCAGGGCTGCGAATATGCGCAGCCAATTATCTCACTGGATAAATCCACTCGTCCTGTCATTGGTCGACTTTGTGCCAGGACCCAATCATGCGTACAGGCATGTACAAAACCTCCAAGTCATTCAGCATTTTTTTCTGAATACAGTACTTTGGAAAAAAATGTGATGTACTGAAGCTGTGATAAATGAAGTGTGATATACATGTTTGTTGTAACATGTATAAGGCTGGGAAGCTCTGGGAGCGTGGAACTCTGGTATTTCAGGGTCATGAACTCTAACTTGCAACTCTCACTTGAACACACCGTCATGGTGTGCACGAGTTTTACCACGCTGTAAATTGAGGTGTTTGCTCAACGTGAAAAATAGAAGGAATTATTTTCTGTCGGTGTTTGTAACTTCTCTCTCTTTCGCTAGATAGGTCTAGTGGCATGCCCTCAGCGATAACTGCATTGAAAAATATGTGGAAATACGTAGCTCCACCTTTTTTATTTTAACACTGGCATGACCCAGAGGTTTTGGTGCTCCCTAATGTTGCCAATGGTGTCCCTTTTTGGGATGTTAGTCCAAACACCTTTGCCTGTCTGTTTGCCCTTGCACTCTGTCCCACAGGGGGACAGTCTTGGGGGTGATCCCAGGATGTGATCCCAGGATGTCCCCTAAACTGGTCATGCCAGTAAGCAGGGGCTACAGGGGGCTGCCTTGTGAGGAGTAAATTGCCCCTGGGGTTAAGTTCACTTATAGATGTGCAAAGTGGCTATCACAAAATAAAACTAGCCACATTGACATTGTGTTAATGCTCTAAATCAGCAAAGGATGTGTGAATTACGCAAATGAAAGGGGTTGTTAACATTTACATATTCTTGCTAGCTAGCGTAACATGAATGGTTGGCTATTTTACAAATATGTCCACCGGACCATAAAAAGAAAGACACTAAATTAATTTCCACAAGACATTGTTTGGTCCAAAAAAATGTGACTTAACTAACAGGCAAGTTATATCTTCGTGGTAGACTTGGAGTTGAAGTTATCCAATGGTGGCTGACCGGAGAAGTCTGACTTCAGGGTGACGAATAACAATGGCGGCCACAAGAATATTCTTGCCTCTCTCTTTTTCCTACTTCCCATGATGCAACACTGTTTACAGTAAAGTGTGAAAGTGCTGTCATTTATTTTCTGTTCCCATTACATTTTACAGTTATAAACTGATTAACAAAATACAGTCTTGTAATAGGTCAAAATTTTAACAGCAACAACAAGACTCACAGCATGGACTAAATGTGTTTTGTAAGACCTCCATGCTCAATTCAGTTTCAATATAATTCATATTATAAAAATGAATTATAGCACTGTGTTCAAAAATAAAGTCAAAGTCTTAATATCCGCATTCAGTTCAGAAAGAAAATGCTGACCAATGAACTGCTGCATTGACAAAACACCAGCATGCCGTGTCTCCAAAAATAGGACTTCTTCCATTGCAAAGATAAACATCTCCACTTTCACCTAACTTGCATGCTTGTTAGATGAAACACATGGCCAAAAGAACTCAGCTCTTGAAAGCAACCCGTGAACTTTTCTGAGGTCTTCAAAGGTTTACTCATATTTCTCAAGTGTTACATAAACAATTATATTTTGGATACTTGTTTTTTAATATTTATTAGCAATATACAAAAGTCATTTTTAGTGTATAGTTACACTTGTCAGTAGACTGGTGAAATAAACTATAAAATACACTTTCAGTTTATGACACATTATTTTTACTCCTGTTGATATTCGGTCATACCAATACAGTACGTAGTCGCTTTGGACCTTTGGATGTTATCATAAAAATGCTTTTGGGGCAACTTTTTTGGCCCTCAAATTCCACCCAGCAATTCTACATAGCAAACACTGTAGATGTAAATTATGGCCAGGGCTCATTTAATTTGAGTAAATTGGGTGGCATGGTTTGTAATTTTAAATGGATTTAAAAAATGGTGACACAAATCTAGATTTTAATCACTTCAGACAAAGACAAATATATATTCTTATGAGGCTATGTGTTTAAGTGTACCTGTAGTTGTTGGATGAAAAAGAATAAATTAGTTTATCAAGAAAAAGTGCATTCAAACACATTTTGGTTACACCGGTTGCATTAAAGCAAACTTATAATAATGTAACTCGCGGCAATTTGTCCGAGACACCAATGGCAGCTAACGCTGTCTTGGTTCTGTCTGTTTCTTCTCCAGCACCACACCTGTTCGTCATCATTACTCATTTGTTTAAAAGCACCGCCAAGCCGGCACCTGTTGTCTGATAAATTCAGCCTTGCTCATGACTCGTACCAAGTGCTTGATTTTTCTAGACTTCTCCACGTTCTCACTCATGGTCTCTTTTTGGTAATTCCTTGCTTTGCTTGTTTTTGCTTCTTTCATTATTCATCGCGTTCATTTCTGTGTTTTTCTGAAATTGGCTCTTCCTTGTCCTTTTGAGACAAGAGATTTAGCGTTATTGTTACCTTGCCTTTTGCAAGCGCTTTTTGTTTGATTCATTATTATCCTGGTTCTTTGCTACCAGCATTATACGTTGTACTGTGTCGGTCTTGTGTTTTCTTCTTGAATAAAACTATATTTTGTATTCAATATTATCTCCGTTTGCATTTGTGGGATCCGATTCTATTCCATATTCTTCTGGAACCATAACAAATGCGCACAGACATATTTGCTCTGTCTGCAGGAAGTACAATTACGAATCCATTCGATTGGATTCGGGATTTGTTGTTTAAATGGATTTGAGGTACAAGTCCAGCTCTTAAGATATATGACGACAACGATCCGGCATATCACTCATTAGCTACTGGTGGTTGGAAGGAAAATCCCAGTCAATGACATGACATCACATCCGTTCCTAAAATGGTGCCTTGCATTAATATTAACCGCACTGTTTTGACAAAAAGGAGACTCGACGCAAAGATGGGAATGGCAGATATTTATTCGACTTTCCAGTATTGTTTTGTTTCTCCATCAATACCTTGAAATGGGCCTTTGGAGGTACCCTTTCATATGTGTTGAAATCCCTGTTCTGCCTATTCATGGTACAAGTTCAAACTTCAAACAAGTCACAACATCAGGAAAGTCCAGCTACGGTCCTCGAGCGCCGGTGTCTTGCGTGTTTTATAAGTCTCCCTACTCCAACAGACCTGATTCAAATGATCATCTCATCAGCAAGCCCTGGAGAAGCCTGATAACGACCCTGATCATTTGAATACAGTGTTTTGCAGCATGCTGGAAAGGGGACCCTCGAGGGGACCCTCGAGGACCCGGTTTGGACACCCCGGCACTACGTCCTTTGGAGGGGTGAGCTTTTTCAGTCAAGACTCAAAAAATCGTGCGGTGCATGTACGTATCATAAATGTATAGCTGGGATCATCGAGAAATCATGCTTTACTGTCTTGAAGATATGAATGTTTGATTTATAAATGTGATGAGAGAATAGTCAAGGAGGGACGTAGGTTGTTCCTGAAAATCATGTTTTGCTCAATGTTGCATCGACAAATATTGTGAAAGCTATGAAGTGAAAAATCAGTTGTATGGCGTCAGCAGCACATTTCTTGAAGAATGTTTCATTTTGGGGTCAGCTGTCAGTGCAGGGTTATGACATGTTTGGGTGGAGCTACTGGATGTGAGAAAATACATTCTCTTGCTCTTTTCTGCGCATGTGCTATATGACCAGGTGGTTGCCCGTTTGCTCGGGGGGCTTCAATTCCACTTTTTATGTGTTCTCGGCAAACACTTCCTCACGCTAGGTTTCAGGCAAGTTTTTACATTGCTAGGTGAAGCAAAATGCCAGTGACACCAATCCTCGGCTCAGACGTCATCTGCGAATAAGCGGCGTGTCAGTCTGGCTGCGCTCCTGCTGCCTGCAGACAGCCTCTGTCAGTGTCAGAGCAGGAAATGCCACCTCGCTGCTGACAGCTGCCTGTGCTGCATTCTCACCGACATCCAGGGGGAGAACCTGGCAACTCCCCACATCCACTCCATGAGCTGCCATGCAAAGTTCACATCCTCAAACTTCCTTCGCACAGCCGTGCGGCTCACATTCTGCCCTGACAGCACTCCGCTGTATACCTAAATAGAGCACGAGGCAGGCCTGTCCCTGGAAAACTTTTACATTCTGCTCCATTCAGGGAGGATTTGTCACTTGGGAAGAAGGATAATGAAGCTGTGTTTCTTCTCTGGTTGCTCTAGGCAGTCTTTCCAGCAGACATGGGGATGGCTGGATTGGATTAAATGAGCTCTCCTCCTTGTGTGTCAAGGTGAGGACAGATGAGTATTGTGGAGAAACTGAGTTTTACGCTGTGAGAATATTAAATGAGATGATCAAGCCACAGGAAAAAGAATTAGAGCACCCATTCTTTGGTGGAAATCAGGTGCTATCCCATTGCCATTAATTTTATTGACTGATTTGGGAAGGAAGAGGTCTCGGATCAAATGTTGATTTCCACAACATCAACAATTGCATTCAATTAATCCATCCATCCATTTTCTGATCTGCTTTATCCTCACAAGGATCGCGGGGCGTGCTATAGCCAATCCAAGCTGTCTTTGGGCAGTAGGCGAGGGACACCCTGAACCGGTTGCCAGCCGATTGCAGGGCACACATAGACGAACAACCACCCGCGCTCACACTCACACCTAGAGACAATTTAGAGTGTTCAGTCAGCCTGTCATGCATGTTTTTGGAATGTGGGAGGAAACCCACGCAGGCATGGGGAGAACATGCAAACTCCACACAGGAAGGCCGGAGCGAGGATTGAACCCGTGACCTCTGCACTGTGAGGACGACGTACTAAACTATCGACCACCGGGCCGCCTGAATTCAATTCAACACACCCACAGTATTTACTATACAATCTACATTATGCAGCGGAAGGTCAAATGCATAAGTGGTGCGCATTTGACCAAAATTTGTGACACTCATCAAATGAGACACACCCAGCAAGACCTCAGCACGAAATCAAGTGAGTAATTCTGACAGTTTGTTGTGAGACGACATGACACGAGAACAGAAGAAACGGAAAATACATCGACTCTTAGGTAAAATAAGAAGAATCACAGCTTCATGTTTCACAGTGGTTGATCCTGTACCTTTTACACTGACAGGATGTTAAAAATGATGCAATAGGACCATCTGGCAAGCAAATCACCTTTTATGTATTAAAGTTCAGACCTGAATATTTTATGTCGTCAATGTGAAGTTATTTTTGATGATAAATGACTGTTGTATGTCACAAATGTCATTCCAGTTCATAAAGGTTTTATGGGGAAAATATTTCAATTGTTTTTTTTTTTGTTGGTTTTTTTTTTTGTTTGTTTTTTAATGAGAGAAGATTTGTTTTGAAATAAATTGACAGCAGCTGGCAGACAGGAATGAAAGGAAATCATGCATAGACTAATGTTTTGGTGTCCTTGGACCAAATCATTTAGCAGTTCATATTTACTCCCGCATGTTTGACCTATGAAGGGAATTGCACAACCAATAAGCAGACAGATGTTTGTGAACTATTGTTCCACGTTTGCTGGGAAGCTCACCACTGATGGTGCCTCTGGTGTGCTTATTGCTGTGATGAATGAAATGTAGACGTCAAAGTTTTGTCAAATGAATGTCAATTTACGACAATGGCATAAATGACTCAATAAGCTCCAGTTGTATGTTGCAGCTCCAAGACAAGGAGAGCTGTAGTGTTGGGGGGTGTTTGTGAACACACAACAAATGAATAAGTAATTCTGAGACAGTCCAGTGTCCTACATATAGAAATTATACGGCAACACAAAACTTTTCAATAAAATACGTTGGCCAAATGTACACTTTGTTTTATATCCAGAAAAGTCAACAAATTCTGTCAAAGTCGGTTGGTAACATCTTCATTGCATTCTGACATGTATGTATGTGTGTCTTTTCATTGGAGGGTTGCTCCCACTAATTGGTCTTAATTGTTGATAATACCCCCACGTCATTCTCCTTTAGGTCACCCGGCATGCAACGGAGGAGATGCCTTTTTTATTGATGTGACAGCGCTAAATTGAGAACCTTTGGCGCTGTGTCAAAGCCTAATTAATCACTCTAATGTCATCGCTCCATGTATCCTCGGCCATTGAGTGAATGTGATCAGAGGGAGAGGCATAACTGTGTTAGCTAAGACTCCTCATGCTAATTAGTTGGTAGCCCAGAGATGGAGAGGCCCTACGGGTGAAAGGCAAGATGCTAAAGCTGGCCTAAATGGCCATATAATGACCAAGGGAACGTTAATCGGAACCCAGCTCATTTTCATTACATATTACATTCAAGTTCTTCACCCCTTTTCTCCCCCGGCCCCCTCCATTAAATGGCACAAGTTTCTCAGACGATCCAAGAATAATGTGGTCATCTCGTTCAGCACTCATCAGGGCACTCAATGTCTGCCAGACCAGACAATACCTTACTCGACCACCATGTGACTCCAACAACGCTCTTTGTGTGATGAGGAATGAAATGGTGGAGTTTTAAAAAAAAAGAAAGAAAGAAAACAACTGAGATGAAGAAAAGCAATATTGAGCATATTCAACTGATGTACGCTGTAACAGCCCAGATATGAGACATGCCCTATGTCGTGGTCGGGTTTGCTTTCTGAACCGACTTACACGCGGTTTACTTTTTTGCAAAAATTACAGAATGTGCTCTGCAAACAGAAAACTCTCAAAACGCATTTTTATTCTTTGGCTTTTGTCTAAGCATGAGACTTGATTTTTAGTGTAAATGTTTTTTGTGCTTTCTACTGTCTTTGTTATTAATTTATTGTTTTATTTTTTTGTTGTTGTATATATGATCTTTGCTCCATGTATGGCACTTTGTATACAGCGGTAAGGATCATAATACAAAATTTAGCTGAAATAACTGTTGGCTTTGGAACAAAACTAAACCACCGCAAACACAAGCTTAACCCAACAAACCAAATTTCACCCAAACAACAAAATAATCAAGAAAAAAAACCAAGACGTAACAACAAAAGAGAAACCAATTACCAGCCGAAGCTCTCACTTAAAATGTATCGACTTTTATCGAGAGAGAGAGAGAGAGAGAGAGAGAGAGAGAGAGAGAGAGAGAGAGAGAGAGAGAGAGAGAGAGAGAGGGGGGAGAAAGGGGGAGAGAGAGAGAGAGAGAGAGAGAGAGAGAGAGATAGAGAGAGTTTATTTCAGCGGCAGCAAACACTGCAGCCAACCAGACTCAGATGGGCTAAGGCCGTTTCACCGACACGAGAGCATCTCAAACCCGCCACAGACTTGTTCATGACCAATGCTATGGCATGGCCAGGTGTTGTGCGTGAGCTAATTAATTGAGCAGGTGAAGACGGTCGTGATGCATTCAATGGCATCGGAAACCATAAGACTCTATATACATTAATAAAAAAAATCCTCGTCTCACCCCTCGGGTGGTGTCCGTCCCCCATTCAGCTCGGGTCCTCTACCAGAGGCCAGGAAGCTTGAGGGTTCTGCGCAGTATCCTTGCTGTTCCCAGCACTGCACATTTCTGGACTGAGATGTCCGATGTTGTTCCCGGGATCTGTTGCAACCACTCATCTAGTTTGGGGGTCACTGCCCCGAGTGCTCCGACCACCACAGGCACGACTGTCACCGTTACCTTCCAGGCTCTCTCCAGCTCCTCTCTGAGCCCTTGGTATTTCACTGCCCCAAGTGCTCCGACCACCACAGGCATGACTGTCACCTTTACCTTCCAGGCTCTCTCGAGCTCCTCTCTGAGCCCTTGGTATTTCTCGAGTTTCTCGTGTTCCTTCTTTCTGATGTTTCCATCACTTGGGACCGCTACATCCACTACAACGGCTTTCCTCTGCCCTTTATCTATGATCACGATATCCGGTTGGTTTGCCTTTACCATCTTGTCAGTCTGGATCCCACGACCACCTTCGGAGGTGTTTCCGATTTTGACCTTGGGGTTTCCAGTCCATACTCGGCACAGATGTGTCGGTAGACTATGCCAGCCACCTGGTTATGGCGTTCCATGTAGGCTTTCCCTGCCAGCATCTTACACCCTGCAGTTATGTGTTGGATCGTCTCAGGTG
>NW_017842057.1:1293938-1294633 GCF_001891065.2 Hippocampus comes | reverse complement strand
TTTTTTTTTTTTTTTTTTAAATCTTTATTGAACAAGTCAGGATACAATTCTCAGGAAACAGAAAAGGCGCTAATCCAATCACCGAACACGCACAGCCAGTCTCGACGTAAGGCCTTCTCGCTAGCCCTAGTAAGCAGACGAGAAAAGGTCAGGATACAGGATACAGATCACGAGTCTCAGACTCGTGATCTGATTGGCTATTGAAACCTGACGGTGCCCGTTCATTTACAGCACACAGGGACCTGCTGTGTTCAATCTGAAGGCCCCGAGCAAGTTTCATTTACCTGGCATCACAAGCTAGCTGAAATATGATTGGTTAAAAACTCTACCATAATAAATAAGTTATTTATCGAGTGGCTTTCAATGTTATTTAAAAGAACATTGAAAGCCACTCAACTAAGTGGAAATAATATGACGTAAAGAATACAGAGAATAATTTTGTTAAGATATTTATGAAAATAGAATAACAAATTTATGTTATTTTCAGAAAAGTAAATTTACTTTTCTGAGAATGTTTAGGCCAGCAGAGAAGGCCTTGCTGGCCCTCAGGGTCCGCCACTGGGTGCTGGATTTGAGATGGAACCATCCATGCATGGTTAGGAGCTTTCAGGTCTTAACGTCCGTGGTCTGAATCTCTTCCTTTGGCCACCTTATTATTCCTGCAGGGTATCTGATCACTGGCAGGGCATAGCTGG
>NW_017842057.1:1279170-1291021 GCF_001891065.2 Hippocampus comes | reverse complement strand
AAAGTTAAAAGCATCCAGCAGACACTTGGAGTCGGAAAGACGCAAATCTACTAAACTTTAAAAAACAAGGCATCGATTCAACTCCTGATGACAAGCCACCATCCAGCGAGGAAGCAATGCGAATGGCAACAAAAATCCGTCAGTATGCACAAGAATTACCAGACATCGGTGATCAACGGGACAGTTACTTGCAACTAGCAACAAAACTGTATGACACGCAGGCAAACATTGTCATAAACCAAAGAATGCATCCAACCAAACAATCCAAAATAGACACATTTTTTTCCCAAGACAGAAAAAAAATAAACATGAAAATACTGTACGTATTTTACTGTTGTGATTTTTTTTGGATACACCTGTATTGCAGTTTTTGTTATATACAGTTTTTGGACAGTATATTTTTGTATTTTATTGATTGTGTTACACGTGCATTTTTGTCAACATACTTTCAGGTTCATAAAGGACATGTACCATGCTCATTTCCCAAATGAGGAATTTCTGTTATCAGGACAAATTGGACAGCGCAAACATGAGTCCGCACTAGAGAATATTTACTGTATATATCACACATATATATAAGGTCTTGAAGGACACTGAACAAAAGAAAATGACTGTAATATTGCAAAATGTTGCAATATCTAATTAAAAAAAACAATTAGGGGTGTTTTACCATCAGGCAAACTGTACTGCACTTGTGAAATTCTTGCTTGTTAAATTTTACAGAGCTCTGTTTTTATATTGCCTGTCATACTGGCTTCTCTCTCATGAAACCTTCAGTACACCACTTTTTATGAGTGTGTGGGTACATCTGGCCAATGGATTTGGCATCTGACGATTCTGGCTGAGACACCAAACAGGAGACCTAAAAGTCCTTCGTCTCAATACTGAAGCCTTGCCTGGCACGAGCAAAAAGCTATGTGGGGAGAACAGGCTCCTGATCAGAATTGTCTGGAGAGTTTTGTGTGTGTGGGTAAGAGGTTGACCCTTGTTCCACTTAAAGCCTGCTTGCTTGTAATTTTGGTGATTGAAGAATTTAAAGCCTATTTTACTATTCCAGAATGTGTCTGACTGTGTGTGTGTGTGTGTGTGTGTGTGTGTGTGTGTGTGTGTGTGTGTGTGTGTTCCTTTCAAAGAGTACTAGCTAATTGCCCAAAATGCAAATGTTGTACTATGGTTGTTTAAAATCATTTTAAGAGCTAACTTTGCAATGAATCGTAATTTTTTGTCATATTAACCCTTTCAGAGACAGTGGTTACTACAGTGGAGAGCTTATCATATTATCAGGTTACAGGGTGCATGAAAGGGTTAAAATTGGCCGCCACTCAAGATGTTATTTTTCAAGCTCGTTATTTTGTAATTTTTCCAATGCGGTATTTTAGAAAATTGCAACAGCAGTGGTATTTTGCACACAACCGTTGCTCCCCTGTTTTAAATGTAGGTAAACTGTGTCTATTTTCATTCTATCCGGGAATCTTCTTGATAAATAATAAGTTGAAGATGAGTGTGAGTGGTCCAACGATATAATCTCATGTCCTTTCGACTAAAAATATGTCTTTGTCATCCAAGTCAGCTGAATATTAAGTTTCGCGTGATTCAAAATATCCAATATATCTTTTTGTGTCACAACCTGCAGAACCAAAGAATCAACAACTCTGTGTGTGGTGGTCTCAGTATGTGATTGGTTTGCTGATCTTAGTTTTTTGTTTTTGTTTTTTTTATTTATTTATTTGTTAGATTTGGCCCTATGTGCACAAAAAAAAGTGTCCCTGGATACTTTGAATCCAAGGTATTTATTTAAATTAACTTTTTTTAATACCATCCATCTGTTCTGTGTGTTGTTTTTATCATCCTTTATTATTTTGTGGCAATAGTCATTCCTACATTGTATTTTCTCTTTTGATATTAGTCACTTTTATAGGTTTTGTATTTTTGCTCAGCCTCTGGTTCTGCTAGTAACTAATATTTTGGACAGAAGTGTACAGTTTTCTTTTTACAAGCATTTTGAATTCCATCTGTCATCCTCGATTTTGTGGAGTACTTGAGTTTATGGTAATATTTTATTGATGTGCAATATTTATCATATACCCTTTGAAGCTTTTGACGAACAAGTTATACGCTGTATTTGTCTCAGTTTCTTGCCATATTAGGTCCTCATTTTTTTTGGACCAAGCGTGTCTTAGCGTCGGCAAATCTTCCCCTCCTACCTTTCTTTTGTGGTGTAGCTGTTTTGTTTGCGGCCATTTTTTGAAGGCAATATTTCTGTAGAGTGAACACAGGCAGATGATCCGTGATGCCAGTTATGAGGTATCAACTACCTATCTTGTTTTCTGTAGCGTTGACATATACAATATCAATGAGGGTTTCACACTATGTCATTATTTTGCTGGGTTTTCATCCCCATAGAAGATATTTGTTTGTGTGTAGGATAAAAAATAAATAAAAAAAAATACAGAATAGGAAGTCGCTGATGGTGTGCAGTGGTACATTTGCCTGACTTGTTTGCAGGCAGCGTGGGATCAGTTCCCAATCAGTGACAGTGTGGATGTTGGAGTGGGTTTGGATGGTAGTCTGTCTCTATATGTGCCCTGCGACTGACTGGTGACCAGTTCAGCGGGTTGTCTGCCTTCTGGCCGAGGTCAGCTGGGATAGTCTCCAGCAACTCCCCCTAGACCCTGTTCGGGATAAGCGGTGTTGAAAATGAATGAATGGATGGATGGATGGATGGATGGATGGATGGATAGAGAATACAAAATATACTGATGCAATTCTAGAAATAAATGTCAGATTATTGTAATCTAAAGCAAGATTTGTACAAGCACGGCAAAATTCTGAACATTAACTTTCGAACCAATACTACAGATACCACAAAAAGTGCAGACTCGGGTTCACCAATATGATCATTCACTGACGGAGGTGTTCCAGGGTTAACATGGCAGTTTCACTATTATTCTTATCAAAATCAATTGAAATGGGGCAGTTGTTTTCTGGATGAGTTACTTCATTTCGGCAGGTCTGTCCCACAAGAGCATACTATATGAGTAAGAATGAGAATGAGTAAGCCTTTAACGTGTGTACACATAAAATGACTCCTCCAGTTCTGGGAACTGTTTTCAAACCCTTTTATATGACTCAGTGAAGCTGACCTGTCCCCAGCCACTAGATGTGCTCTGCTTGAAAATCATTTGACTTTGGAATTATACACAGAAAGCTCGGTCTGCTTTAAAGAGAAAAAATAACCATAATAATAATAATAATATCCATCCATCCATTTTCAAATCCCCTTCTCCTCACAAGGGTCACGGGGCGTGCTGGAGCCTATCCCAGCTGTCTTTGGGCAGTAGGCGGGGGACACCCTGAACTGGTTGCCATCCAGAGACAAGTGACCATTCCCACTCACAATCACACCTAGGGACAATTTAGCCGGAATCGAACCCTGCACCTCTGTACCGTGAGGCGGACGTGCTAACCAGTCTCCACCGTGCTGCCCTATAATAATAATAATGGTGATAATAATAATAATGATGATGATAATAATAATAATAATTGGCCTCACGGTAGACGACTGGTTGGCACACCTCACAGTGCAGAGGTGCAGGGTTAGAGTCTCGTTCTGGCCTTCTTGTGTGGAGTTTGCATGTTCTCCCCGTGCCTGCATGGGTTTTCTCCGGGTACTCTGGTTTCCTCCCACATTTCAAAAACATGCATGGCAGGCTGATTGAACGCTCTAAATTGTCCCGAGGTGCGAGTGTGAGTGCGAATTGTCATTCCTCTTTGTGTGCCCTATGATTGGCTGTCAACCGGTTCAGAGTGTCCCTCGCCTACTGCCCGAAGTCAGCTGGGATCGGCTCTAGCGTGCCCTTGTGAGGATAAAGCGGTTCAGAAAATGGATGGATGGATAGAAAATAATTATCATCATCATCATAATCAGAATCATAATAATCCACATTTTCCACAAAAGAATTTGCAGTTCATTGCATAAAGAAAATAGGTTATGGTTTTGGTTTCGATCCATCCATTTTCAACACAGCTTATCCTGTGTGTGTTGTGTTTTTTCCTCCCTGCCTTTGCATTCATACTTGGTCACGTTTTGTTGGACCTGTTGGATTTCATGGTATCCAAATGGAGCATGCTATCGATGCCTTTGTTGTGATTTATTTATTTTTTTAATGCAAAAATTCACTTCACGCATATTCTTATACACAATTGTTATACAGTTTAGGGGAGGATAGTGTACGTATGTAATTATGCAATTTATGTTTTATAGCCCCAACGTGGTGGACGTAGTGGTTTGCACATCTATTTCACAGTCATAGAAATACTAATTCAAATATCTGTTGGAAGGGCAGTGGATGCGGCATGTCCTCCCTGTGCTTGCTTGGGTTTCTGCAAGTCCTTCTGTTTCGTCCCACATCCCCAAAACATATTTCTTCACTTACTTGAAGACTCTAAACTGCCCATTTGTGTGAATGTGAGTTGCATGTCTGTCCAGTGTGTGCCCGGAGAATGACTGTTTATAAGTCCAGGGTGTGCCATGGCTCGGGCTTGCTGTTAACTGGGATCGGCCCGAGTTCCCCGCAACCCCAATGAGTACAAGCTGTATCAAAACTGGGAGCTTGGATGTTTTACTGTGATAAAATAGTCCATCCCTCAATTACGCAGTGCCTCTTTGTTAAAGCATTCAACTGAACCATTTTTAAAATGATATCTTAAGTGGGAGATATTCCTCCAATTAGATTAACTAAATTATTTTTCGTTGGTGCCCTGAGACACATTTTTCATTTGCAGACTGGACGCATGTTTTCCTCCTTCTTCTTTTTTAAATGATTTCCCTTTCAGGTGGGCTGTCAACTACTTTCGCGATTTAGCTTTGGCACAAATGAGCCAATGAACAAGGATTTTTTTTTTTTTTTTTTTTTTTGTTAAACAAAGGCACGTTTAGCTCGCTGTTCTGCTTGAAGATTAGGCTACAAGATCATTTATATCTAACATGGGATTCATGAATGATTTTTTTTTTTTTTTGCATGAATGTGATTTCCTAAACGTTTTTATGACCACACATCTTTTTGGGATGATTCATTCTGGCACAAGAGACGCTGCGAGGTACTTGGAAGCAGTTCAGAAAAGGAGGAGAAAATGTGTGCTTTTACTGGCAAGTTGCGGTTTACTGTAAATGACATACATAGTTTACTGTAAACTTAAAGATTTACTTGTGCTCTATATATTTTTTTAATGGTGTATAAGTAGACCGTATTTGTGTTTTATTCAGTCATGTATTCAATACAATGACAAAAAGTTTGCCTTCCAAATTGTTTCGGTACAGATGGCCACATTTGATCCCTCAAACAGATTTTCCAAGAAATGTGTCCGTTTTGTTTGGCTATAATTGTTTTGTTTTTTTGACAAGTCTTTTGACTTTTTGGGATAATAGAAAATTCAGTAATTAGCCACCCAAAAATGCATTTTACCGGCTCAGAAAATACATTTAGAAAAAAAGTACTTGATTTGACGACTTGAAAGCTCCCATGCCTCCAAGGTATTTCAACTCATTATTTTCCTTTAATGAACTAACCAATTCTATGGAACAGTTTTAATAATTCCTCTAATTTCTACACGTGTATTTTATCTCGCGTAGCTAATATTCAGCACGCAGGACTGTTCAAGTTGAGTTTGCATTCATATTAAAAACCCTTCAGATCTTTGACAGTGAGATTGCAGCGGGGGATCAGTGCCGACATTTACTTGTGCGTCATCTCTATTAATGTGAGACCAACTTTAGTATTTGGTTAAAGCTCGAATTTCAGCAAGGTAGGAAAACTAATACATTACCGGCAATTCATTTCCCACAGCTCTACTCAAGCACAAGCAATTTAAGTTAAAGCATTGCAGGATGTGTATTACTGTAAAGTGGTGCTGGAACATAAACAGGGTAAACACGAAACAATGCACACAGACACGCACACTCAGAAGCCATGAAGGCCATTTTTTTCTCCCGAGCCAAACCATTCATGCCCGATCTTGCATATCAGTGAGATTAAATAGACTACAGGCACGTTGCAGTAGCAGGGTATTGTAACCTGTATTTAATCTCCGATTTTCCCAAAGAAAAAAAAAGGACAACCCATCTAACGACGACTCTGGTACAACAACATAAATACTGAGTTGGAAAATGAATTCCAAAAATTAAGCATTTTTTTTTCTCCCCTTTGTCACTTTCTGTAAACATTGAAAAATGCAAATCAAGTCTTCTCAGTTCTCAACAAGACAACATCTACATAACAACAAGAGTCCCATCTGTGAGGCTTGGCTGCTTCATTGCAAAGTCTCCAAAGGGCTCAGAGAAAATGTTGAACCTTCTCTCTTTTTAAAAAGAAAAATGTTTCTTTTGCTTTTCTAATCTTAACGTTCAAAGGTGTCAACTTTGTTTTCGATACAGCAGGGTGTAGCGATGGAAGGGGTGGTTGCGGTCAGGCTCCGTCCATCAGAAAAGGCTAGTCAGTGTGGTCTGTGACGGGCTCCTACACTCGTGGACGTCCATGCCGCCTGCCACTGAGGTGAGCACAGAGGTGACTGTGGGCATGGTGGGGTTGGTCAAGTCTGTCAGGGTGGTGGGGGTGCTGGAGGGGCTCATGGAAGCATTTGAGATTTCAGAGGCCGGTCCTGACGGCGTGCCGCCCTGCAGCGTGGAGCCGTCAGAGGTCTTGTCTGCACCGGTGCTTTCTTGTCGGAGAAGATTCCTCCTGAATTTGGCCCGAGCGTTCTGGAACCAGACCTGCACAACAAGTATGTTTGTTAAATCAAATCATTTGCAATTCAGTCGAGTGGAGTTGGTAATCGCATTCACACAGGTCCACAACATTCTTTCTTTCAGAAAAAGAAAGACATTTGTAAAAAAAACAAAAAAAATCGTGAAAAAATTTGAAGCTTTTTCCACAACAAATGGAAAAGGTTCCAGCACGTATATATATATATATATATATATACATGATTTTTTTTCCAACAAAGATCACCTTACAAATAAATCCCTGTCACCTTGTCACTTACGACAGCACAAAAACCGAATAATTGATAATTAATCAAATGAAGAAACCAATTTGTTGCTGAGATTGTGTCCTGTAATTGTGTGTCCTTTACAGTGCAAGGCAGAGATGAATGAAAATCCTATACAGCGTAATGCGAAGGGCCAGACTGTTGAATCAAGTGTGAAAGTGTATTAATTTTCAAAATGCTAACCAATTCAACTAGTCAATGCACAGAGCATCCATAAGCAGCGGTCCAATCAAATCAGTCCTCGTCAGCACACAATTTTCAAATCATGATGAAAAAAAAAAAATCCGGCCAATATAAAAACACACACAATTAGCAACTAATTCTAAAGCTTTTCAGCATCTTAATATTGTTCAAGTTTTCTGTAACAGCTTTGCTCCTATTGTATGGTAAGCCTCGTCTAGAACACAAACCTGAGGCAATGCACAAACACACACACGCACACACACACACACACACACACACACACACACACACACGCACACACACACACACACGCACACACAAATGGGAAATCCTGGACCAAATTGGATGTCATTGCACCCTTGACCCAATCGTTGTTCCAAGCCATCTAACTGCAGGCAAAAAACTCTTTGGTCGTGTTAGTTATTCAGACTTAGTCCTTAGTAAAGCAGGATCGCTGCGGAAAATGTTCTGAAGGATACAAAGTCGGTTTACCTACTCCCAAAAGTGATAAATGACAACCGTCAGATAATGCAATGCCTGCATTGAGTTGAAAAGGAGGGACTTGAGAAATTAGCAATGGACTTAAATGCCGTAATGGTATATATTGGAGATCTGTTTTTCATTCGTCTATGTCAGGGGTTAGGGAACTCCGGTTTCTCGGGAGCCATGTCCTGCCTGATTTCGATTCCTCCCTATTCCAAAGACACCTGATTTAAATGATCATCTCATCAGCAAGCCTAAAACAATTGTGAAATCAGGTGTGTTGGAGTAGGGAGAGATCTAAAATAGGCAGGATACGGCCGATTTATGTAGTAGCATCGCTCCCTACTCAAATAAACAATGAAATAACATTAAAAAAGGCCAGTCTGAGACCTGCAGCGTTGCTCTGATGCGCAGTCCCTGCAAATTTCAGCACAGCAACCTGACTTCACGGCTCGTTTTAATTCATCCATCCATCCATTTTCCGGTCCGCTTTTCCTCACAAGGGTCGCGGGGCGTGCTGTAGCCTAGCCTAGCCCTCTTCAGGCAGTCGGCAGGGGACACCCTGAACCGGTTGCCAGCCAATCGCAGGGAACACAGAGACGTACAACCATCCACGCTCACTTTCACACCGAGAGACAATTTGGAGTGTTCAATCAGCCTGCCAAGCATGTTTTTTGGAATGTGGGAGGAAACCGGAGTACCCGGAGAAAACCCACGCAGGCCCGGGGAGAACATGCAAGCTCCACACAGAGAGGCCAGAGCTGGAATTGAACCCGGTACCTCTGCACTGTGAGGTCGACGCGCTAACCACTGGACTACCGGGCCGCCCAGTTTGAATTCACTACATCGAAAAGTCTAAAGTTGAAAATGAATCGACTTGATTTAAGGCACAGCAATAATGACTTGTTACAAGGGAGTAAGGACAACTCCTCATGGAGCCGCAAACCGCTACGCTACACATTGTAACTCAAAACAACCTTTTCTATGACAGAGAGTGGCATTAAATGAAAGTAAAACGACATGTAAAACAATTGAACGGATGATTTTTAGGTATGAGCCATCCAATTCCAAGAAAACAGATCAATATTTCTTCAACTTTGTCAACAAATCTTGACATTTTGGATCGATGTTCAAGTCTGCGTATGATAAC
Source organism: Hippocampus comes (assembly GCF_001891065.2). Lineage (NCBI taxonomy): Eukaryota > Metazoa > Chordata > Actinopteri > Syngnathiformes > Syngnathidae > Hippocampus > Hippocampus comes. The sequence goes on along the minus strand of NW_017842057.1, from coordinate 1,282,158 downwards.
TCCAATTGAGTACACATCAATACATCCGTCATCATCCTCACGTTGAATACCGCTTTCTCTCATAAGATGTCACATGTCAGGTGGAGCCTCTCCCAGCTGACTTTGGGACAAAAGGCAAGGTACACCCTTGGCTAGTTGCCAGTCAATGGCAGCAAAAGGCAACGGCATACAAAGACAATTTATGATTGTCAGAGTGCGGCCTGATACGTTTCAGACATGAAGGTAAATCTGCGTCTTTTCGAAAAACGTAAAAGTCTCATCAAAGTCACATGGTATGGCATATGTGTAAAACATTCACACCCATTTCTTTCTGCATCTACCAGCCCATATAAAACTGTCTTTTGGAAGGTAACGAAGTCCATCTTTCAGGTGAAATTAACTCTTTCTTGCACCAATAATAATAACCTGTAACCTGACAACATGATAAGCTGTCCACTGTAGTAACTGCTGTCCCTGAAAGAGTTAAGTCATCTTTCCTTATTTTTTTTCCCCTCATATTCCTCATATGAAATTGACAATTTTCCTGTTATTCATCACCAGCCTGTGTGCCGCTGAGTGCAAGTGATGGAATCATGCTTGCAGCCCGGGGAAACAAGCTGGGAGAGCAGCACGTCAGCTGCAATCGCAGGCGTGAAAACTTGAAAGGATCAAAGCAAAACGACTGCTTTGTCTTCCGCAAGCGTTAATTAAAACAGTAGGACGAATTGAAAAATGGTCTCGTCCCCGTGATGATTTTACCAGTTGTCTGTGGGATTCTGCTGTAATCGCTCTTCTATTGCATTAAACAGCTTTTGTTTTTCATCCCTCATTCATCATCACGTCGTTTATTCCCTTGACACATTTCGTGCTTCCCCTTTCAGAAAATTGTCATTTATGCTCCAAAATGGAACTTTAATTTAACTATACACAGCATTTTTTTTTTTTTTTATGGATGTCACATCAAATGTTCAGAGTGCAATTCTCCTCGCATGATGAGTAAATACAATGCAAGAGATAAGGTCAAAGGTCAGCTGGTTTTGTTTCTTTTTTAGGACAAAACACAAACAGCATCTCTTTCCATTCTTTTACCCTGCAGTTGTTTTACAATTATTGACTGATTTTGCTCTTATTTCCCAGCAATTTGGATGTATTTGAAATAAAATGGAAGATTGAGACATCATGGACGTGAAGACTTGCGGTTTTAATTTTTTATGAATTCAAGCCATTGTATGCAGAGTACAGTGCCTGAAATTTACTGGCCACCCAAATGCTGGAAGCCGTGGACAACCCCAACTTCTGAGTTTCTAACTTGGAGAGGTTTCGCTTGGGCTCAGGCGTCTGAATATGTGGCAGTGTATAAAAAGCAAAATTGCAAAAACAAAACTCAAACCATCGCTCTCCAAAACACCTCTTGACCTAACTGACTGCATTCTCTTTCTGTGAGTGCGTGTTCACCTGTAAGACCCGCTTGGTGAGACCTGTCTTCTGGGCAAGCTGCTTGAGGTCCTTGGCGTCTGGGTTATGGTTGATGGCAAAGTAGGACTTCATTGTTCTCAACTGGTGGTGCTTGAAGGACGTCCTCATGCGCTTCGTCTTCTGACTGGAGCTATACTGGGAGTCCCTATCCATGGACTCGCTGTCGTTCTCGTTGCAGCTCAACGCTGCAGCCCAGCAGGGAACAAGAGGAAAAGATTATTACACAGTGGGAACTGTGATCTCATCATTCATCATCATCATCATTCGGATTCTTTTGTATTCCTTTCCGACATCTAACTGCATCTTTTAGTTTTACAGTACTGCGACTGCTGCAACAACACACTTGTTCACATCAGCGAATGTGATATTTTGTGCCATAGAGGAATTAATTCATCAACATCCTCTTCAGCTTGGCACCAAAGACTACAATGTACATACGCAGTATTTATGTCAATGAGAGGGCCGGGAGGAGGTGGGCGACGTGGGAATGTAATATTTGGGGAGGCATTTGAATTACAGAATTTTTAATTTCCAGAATTAACCAGCTCCAACTTGGTACAGTGCCACCGACGTTGGTTTGAGCCACACATCCTCTGAACCTTGTTACACGGCATCTTTGTCCGTCTTTACCAGGAGGAGGTGCGAGCCAGGCTTGAGTAAGCAACATACTCGAGCTTATTTGTCCCGGTCTGCAAATTTCTTGGCAATGGGCGAAGTGTTGCTGCGTGCATAACAGTTCGTGTTCAATATCATAACGCTGCAAATGATGAATATCAAGCGAGTGAAAAGAATCATGATAACACTTCTCTTAATTAGTACAGCCACACCACGCAGAACAAATGCTGCCTCTACAAAAAAAAAAAAAAAAAAGCATATGTTGGAGTATTTTTATCAGGAAGCAATCTGGGAATGTGATCTGGTCCTGCTACTGCGAGTCTCATCGAGTGTGTTTATAATTTGGCGCACGCGGGCCACGTGTGCCCTCGTATGTTCTCTGCTAACAGGTGAAGTTGGATGTGGTTTGTGGTTGAAAACACAAGAGGGCGCGCTGCATCTTTACTCTCATCGAAGGTTCTTTTCAATCTGTGATATCGTTCCTCGTCTTGTTTCAAAATCGAAATGCCCAATTAAAGTTTTACTTAAACATGGATCATCTATGATGTTTTTTTATTCAACAAACCTTTTTGGTTTTTTTGAAAAACGCACACCGCAAGCACACGTGTATAATGGTCATTAAATTAAGTGTGAGTGTGCGCGGATGAGCCTATCTGTTGTTATGTTGTTACTTTATGTTACATATTGAATCTGACAAAACCGAGGCATTAACTTGGGAGCCTCCCAAGCAAGTAGTGCTGCATGAACCTGATGTCGCTTCCAGTGAATAACTCTGACAAGCGTAATGATCTTTCTGGTAACAAGTTTGGCCTCGTCCCAGTGCAAAAAGACTTTGTGTGTGTGTGTGTGTGTGTGTGTGTGTGTGTGTGTGTGTGTGTGTGTGTGTGTGTGTGTGTGTCTGGGGGGGTGGGGGGGGGG
>NW_017842057.1:1265696-1279139 GCF_001891065.2 Hippocampus comes | reverse complement strand
TGACCACCTTGAACCCATGGAGCTGGCGGAACATCAAAAAAGTTCCCTTTTTAATCTCAAGGAGGACAAGTTAACTACAGCACACATACTGAAGCAAATGCTTACATTAAATGGTGCTTTTTCATTTGTTGTTAAGGTAAGCATGGACTCTTCGTGTGAAAATGCCTCTGTCATTAAAATCATGGTGAAAATGCGTTTTCAGAAATGTGTTTGCGGTTTATGTTTGCATTATACGCATGTTGCAATTTATTCTGTGATCTGGTTCCCCTTATCAAAAATTTTACTTTCCTTCAGCCTTACGAACAGTTCATCGTTGATGTCCATAATGCGACTTTAACATCAATTTTGTTGCTATTTTGAAAGCAAAAGTTTGAGCTCGGGAACAACTCGAACTCCAGTAAACAGGAAATGTTTGAAAACGACTTTAACGAAACTTTAAATAGACGTTCCACAGAATGAGACAAATCGGAACCACGCCCCCTCAAACAATAAATTTGAACATCGAGGAGGGCCCCCCCCCCCCTCCGCCCTCCCCAAAAAAGTCAATTATTGGATTAGGTCACAACAGGGAAGCGTACTTTACCTCGTCTTGCATCTGAAGAAAATAGCATTCAAATTAAAATATTAATTTATAAGACTGTAGATTTTGTTGCGTTGTGAAATTTTACTTTGACAGGACGAAATATTAAATAACCCGCTCTCCCCGCATACATTGTTGTCCTTTTTTTTTCCAAAGCACCCCATGTGTCCCCCTTACCTGCGTTATATGCTGCCAGCTCCGCTCCGGGCCCAGGGCTCTTCCTCTTCCTGGGCCGGCCTTTCTGCACTGTCCCCACGCCGTTGAAGTAGGATAGTCCGAGCGTGTTGGCCGGGCCCAGGCCTTTGTGTGGCACCACGTCCGTGTGATTAAAATGCGTCTGATAATCTCCCTGGATGAGAGTCTCAAAGTGTAGCCGACAGTACACCAGACTGTCCTTCATGCCAAAGTGGTCCCCGGTGGTCAGCATCTTGCTGCAGGTAGTGCAGGTGAAGCAGTTGAGGTGGTAGACCAGGTCCCGGGCCCGCATCACCATCTCCGAGGCAGAGATGCCGAGATGGCACCGAGCGCATCTCTGCACCGAAAATCTTCTGCGGGCAACACAGAACCCCATCAGCGGCTGGACACGCACACGAGTTCGTGGAGGGCCCGTGACTGCTCTGACAGCAACTATAGTGGACGCGACACTCACTGAGCGTTCAAGAGACCAAAGTTTTGCGCTTCCGCCACGTCTTTAACACGGTGGGAATTTTAAATGCATGCAGTTTGAGACAATATACCTTTTCGTTTGCTCTTTTGAAAACAACAATAAAACATTCGGGTTAATAAAACATTTTTCTTTCTTTCTCTCTTGCTTTATTTTTTCCACATCAGTGTAAAAATATTACCGGACTGTCGTAAAGGTGATCTGTCAAGTTAAGCGAAGGCATACCAGTAAATTGACTTTCACTTTGTTTCTGTTTCTGTCTCTTCTGTATTCTGGGTATAGTATTCCCTTTCGTCGTTTCGCTTGTGTGTTTCAGCCTAAACATCACACACGAATAACAACCCCAAAGCGTGGATTCAAATTAACGGTAGAACGTTTAAATCATGCTTTTATACTTTTTTTCTGCACCCTTAAAACTGCTGGGTCAAAAATAACCCACTTTTGGTTAATAATATGAATAATGAGAAGAAGAAGAATTGGACCGACCCGCTTCTTGTGTCAATTTGATCAAACTTTGGATTGTTTTGTATCAAGCCAGCCAAATTCTTGAGAGTTATTTTGCCCCCTCCCGCCATGTTTGTTTGTTGTTTTTATCGGGTCCAGTATTTGGCAAATATTTGCATATTAACCCAGCAGTTTTAACAGTGTGGCTGTATACAGTGAAGTATCAGTTATTTAAAGCAAAATGCCGCCTTTCGGGCAAATTGAATTGCACGCGTAATCTGATGTGTCATGCAACGTGGCCGCGGGGCCCTCCTACCTATAATAGTCTTCCTTGCAATAGATGCTGCCGTCCTTGCTGAAGCAGGTGAGCTCCGACTCCAGGTTGAGTTTGCACTCGCAGCACTTGAGGCAGCGCATGTGCCACTGCTTGTCCACGGCCAGCAGGTAGTAGCGGTCCGCAATCTTCCTGCCGCAGCCTGCGCACAGGGCCACGCGCTCCGTTGTCAGGCACGGCATGGCCTGCGGTCAGCGTGGAACATACACCAGGACACAGTCAGCGGGTCAGACAAGTCGAGAGTTTTTGCAACATCTCCTGAAAAACGGACCCTATCATATAAAGGACAACTCATGGAATCCGTTCGTTCAATGTTCGATTTGAGCACGATTCAATCCTCACTATTATTATGCACAGATCAAAAAAAAAGAATAGCTCTTGATTTTAAAACGGCAAATCGTCGAATTCTTACCCCGTCAACTTAAAAATTGGATAAAAATTAAACATGCCGTAAATGGATTTAAAATGATGCATCGTAAAAAACATGACTGCAGTCAACATTTGCTCTTATAATAATAATAATAATAATAATAATAATAATAATAATAATAATAATAATAATAATAATAATAATAATAATAATAATAATAATAATAACCATTATTATTGTTATTATTATTATTATTATCAAGCAAACAATTCACAAAACAGCACAGCTCACATTTAGATATAATTTCAAATTGAATGCGTAGTTCTATTAAACGACTACAATTTGAAATTAAGTTGCTTTGTGAAGTTGCTCTGCCGGGCTCTCGTGAAAGAAGATATAAATGTAGACAGACGTAAGTTAACTGTTTATTTCACTGAGAAGAATTACTCGCAGACAAATTATTTTTGTGATCGTTTCAATTTTGGCCTTGAATGTTTCTCTTCGGAAATCAACACATGTAACGAGTCATTTTCCATTTTTTGACATTCGATTAATAAATTTTTTTTTGACAATCGATTTATTCTTATGTTATTATTATTATTATTATTATTATTGCTATTATTATTATTATTGTTGTTGTTATTATTATTATTATTATTATTAATAGAGTTGTTGTTGTTGTTGTCGTTGTTGTTGTACATGATTTGTATTGTTTACCGGCCAATCCTGATTTGATGCGAGTATTTTTTTTTCCAGATTAGCCTTTCTCATTGCTTTCGATGTCGGAGTCCGTGAAGGAAGTTTGCTCCTCTCAAAGCCACTAAAGCACTACAACATCAATTATTTGATACTTTTCGATACTGTCTGCAGTCAAATGTCCAGAGGTCGCCACGCAGTGTGCTGGAAACAAGCCGAAGGGATGAAATAAATGGCTCCTACCGTCTCCGACTCGCCCATATCGATAGCTGAGCTGATGGCCGCTGACTCGCTCTTTCCTCTCCGGTCTATTTCTTCCACCACGCCGTGCACGTCGCCTCCGGGGAGGCCATGGAAAAGCATCGTTGCCGCCGATGGGAGAATATTATAACTATTCTCCTCGGATCTAAAAGCCAAGATGTCCATCAGAAGAAAAAAAGAAAAGAAAAAGCCACTTGCGCTTCTGTCCTTTATTTTCTCAGGCTTTTCCTTGTTGACGTGACAAGTTGAAAATCCAGATCAGGGAGGGAAAAATGAGGGGAAATTGGACACGTGTTCTCCTCACTACTTATCATCTGCCAATGGAGAACCTTTCCTGGATATCATTCATTCTCAATAAGAGCAGTAATTCGCAACTAACAATGAAGATTATGAATTTTGTCTCCGTCGTGATATATATTTTTTCTATGACCATCTATTCTTTCTACCATTTCTGCTTGAAAATAAAAACGTACCAAACGGCCAGGCTATGTTGCTCTTGGTTCCGATGTGTCCGCCACCAAGCCAGGGAGTGAGATTTCAGCATTCGACAGTCTCAAAATACCTCCCCTCCACTCCAGAATACAAATTTACTCTGTGCAGGTTTGAAGATGAGTAGCGGAGACTCTCCGCATCTCCCAATTAAGAAAACAAATCAACCAACATAAAAAAGAATCCAAATGATAAAACGGCGCGCGGAGCTTTCCTCTTCTCCGTTTGGTTCACCAGTCCAGAATGTTATGTCAAGCTACATGTAGGTGACATATTGGAAAACGAAATTTAAAAAAATGATTTGCATCATAGAGTTCCCTCTGAGACGAGCGTTTTCTCCCCTCTCTATTCACGGTTGCCTGTTTACGTTGCTGTTATGTCTCCTGCCAGAGAGAGGCCGCATAACATGTGCGTACAAGAAGAGGAGGAGCTGTCGCTACGTGTTTCTTGCCCCCCTTCCGCACCCCCTCCTCAACCGCCGAGCCTCTTTCTCACGTCCACTTTGGACTCTTGCTCCTTATCAACTAGGCCCAGTTGCGTCATGACGCGCCGGGTGAGTTCATTGGCTGGGCCGCCGTCATCGAAGTGCTCCGAGTCACTTGAACAACCGAGAAGGCTGCGTGCATGGGAGCCTCACGTCTTGTCTCGGTTAGCCTGGACCGCCACACACACCGCCAACTGGAGCTCAAATGCTGCGAAGAAATAAGAGAGTCGAGTTGTGCGCACTGAAGACGTCTGTTGGGACCTTTTGGTCTCATGACGCACATCTGCGCTACAAGTTGCTCCCAACAACCTCACCATGGCAGCTTTACTTGATGATTAATTTTTCGTTTCTTCCACACTACTCTTTATATAGTCTGGAATTTACATTTTTATTTAAGGTTTATGTTAAAGCAATCAAAAACACCAATGCACACCAATTCATAGTTGGCATGGCTGTCATATTATTATTACGATTATTATTATTATTATTATTGTCAAGATTTTCAGTGTTAGTATAATAACATGTTATTTTGGTTGAAAAAAAATAGGGCTCATAAATATAATCTGTAGCTACCATCGGGTGTCTCAATATTTAGACGTCCCGCAAATTTACCCTTCCAATGAAAGGGAAGGGGGAAAAACTGTCACGTCCCGGACTTGATTTAATTGTCATTTGTGCATTTGTGAGCAGACAGCGAGCAGTTGGTTTAGCAACAGGGACTGCACCGTCGAGAGGAACTGATCCACTCATTCTAATTAGCTCTCCGCTCTTAATTGGGCGGGGACGAGTGGACGTGGTCATCACTGCTCACAAGGAGAGGTTTGATCCGGCACGCTGGGCTAAAACGACAGGTTATCACATCATCTCGTTGCCTTTTGTTCTTCCAAAATGACGTCTAAAAAAGGTTGCTGCAACGCCGATAATACAGTAAAACCGATTGAGAGTTATTTTTGGTCTGCGCATTTCTCGTTTAAAACAATATTATAATTCACAATTCACAGTTTTCCGAGTGTTTTCAAATTATTTGCTGCCCCCCAGCCTTTCTCCAAAACACCCGCTGTCCCCATGTCCTCCACATAAAAGCTGGCATTTAGGCTATTGTGAGGTTTTACAGCACAAATATGATGTTAAGCTTCTAAATCCTTATTCAAACCACCTGGCGTAATACCCCTAATTGAATACATGCATATTTATCGTCTGGATTTTCCAGCCGCTATATGGCTGTCTTTATACATTAAACATTGCGGCAGAGGGCATGTCTGCAGGCGTGTATGAAATATGATATTAAGTTGCCGTGTAGGGCCTTAAAGGATGTGGGGCGTTTGTTTGTACCTCTAGAGTCAGGTCTGCATGTTTTCGAGGATTACATTTAAAATGAGTTAAGGATGAAAAAGGTCACGTTTTACAACCGAGATTATACGGGCGATATCACTGATTAAAATGGTGATGATAGATATCTTGTCGATTCGAGGTTTCTACCTGGATGTAAGATGCAACAGAACAGCGGCATCAAGCTTGAGAAGCGCTGCTGTTCAGAGTGCCACGACATTGAAAAAGTTAAAGACCTCTCTCTCTCTCTCTCTCTCTCTCTCTCTCTCTCTCTCTCTCTCTCTCTCTCTCTCTCTCTCCCCTTCAACATTGTGTATCGCATCGGACGCATTCTATGCCACAGTGTGTAAAACATTATTAAAAAGATAAACTGTCAATCGAATATGTGTCTGCACGATGTAGGACTAAACTTTTGGTCGGTTTGAGAGTCAGCACCTGACCAATATTCCATCCCCCCCAAATTAAGAGCATAGAATATTCATTCATGATACATGTTTTATATTTCCTATTTTTAAATAAAATCCTGAGATTGTATGAAAAGACAGTTTACGCATTATCAGCTCTCTGGATGAAAGACTGAAATAATCATTCGTTCGTCTTCACCACTATAACTTGGTTGCCAAGAGATAGATAGTAAATTATTTGAATTATATTGAACAACACAACACAAATAACACGAGTTCATTGAAAACTAAAACTCACACACTCACTCACATGCAAACACACGCGTACACACACCCACACACATACACTCGCACGCACACGTGCATACATGCACAAACGCGCGCACACGCACCCTTCCCCCTCCCCCCACACACACACCTGGAGTATCTTGCATTGAGGCGAGGCTAAACATAGAGGGCACCAGAATGATTATTGTTTTATTCACTGGAAAATAAATAAGGCTGATGCAGCCTTGTTCGCTTCGAGGTTGAGCGTTATTACCACGTCATTATCACTCTTATTTCAACAACAAAAGTTTGTTAAAAACGAACATCAACAAAAATGCCACAACAACTAAGGAGACCCAGTTGACGGGCGTTTTTCTCATGGGGAAACTGCTTCAATCTTTTGTGAAGTGATCTGACAAAAGTTTCAAAAAAGATGAGCTGATATGCACTTTCTGTTTAGTAACCCGTAAAACTGTTTAATTGGGTAAATCTAAAAACATGCCAGAGAGCACCAGCCCTAATGACCACTGTGAAACTAATAAACAGCGTGAGCAGCTATCTTAAAACACTTTGAGGAAAAGTGTATGCGTGTGTGAGTGTGTGTGCGTGCGCGCGCCAGTGCGTGCTTGTGCCTGCATGTGTTGGGGGTGGTGCTTGAGCTTGTCAACGACTAAAATGCTGATGCAGCTTATTACTCCTTGTCCCATAATGATTTACAAACACCGCAGCCATCAATAGCACGAATCTGCATCTCTCAGAAAAACATCACCCTCGTCAGGCTCCTGGCATCTTTTTGATCTCGCACACATTTTTAATTGTATTTTGCATAAAGGTGGCAAGCTATCGGGTGTGTGGCCTTAATGGGATGCTGCTGTGGAAGTGGGGGAGAAGGTTACACGCTCTCTGAGGAGAGCTCCGCTCGTAATTAAGAAGGGGAACAAAGCGGGAAGGACTAAAAACACATGAAAGGGAAGTCACGGATCACCTAATCACTGTACGTACGCCATCCGCACAATCGCATACACTTTGAATACAGTACAAGCATATAAGCAAGCTTTCATAAGCATAAACACACAACAGTTCAAACATCACACTCGGTGCCCCTTACACATCCATCAGCCTCCTCTCTGTAAGTGCAGCGTTCGGGATATAATGGGCAGGTAAGTTTCTTATGGGACGGAGAAGAACAGTGTGGGTTTGAACCTATCAGGTGACTGAGGCCTCTGGTTCGGCATGCACAATGGTAATGGCGATGATAATAAAACAATAACAGTGTAGTGTGATGATCTGTGTTTTTGTTTACGTTTCATGGTGCATGTCTTGCTTGTTATTTCGTATTTTTTTTTCCACCTGTGCTCATCAACCTGGTTCCGAGTGTCCCCCTTATCAGCTCCCTCAGCCACTCGTGTTTTATCCAAGTGTTCTTCTTTGTCTCGTCAGTTTGTTTGGATTGAGTTACTTGTCTTCTTTCAGTCCTTGTGGGTTCATTGTCTTTTTTGCTTCTGTTTCCATCAATATGGTTGAGGTCAATTGTCATGTATCCTTGCCGGGTCATCGTTCCATTTGTTGTGAGTTGTAATGGATAGATGAGGCCTCATTGGGCAAACTGTATTGATACTGTGTTACCACTGTGTCAGTACTGTGTCACTCTGCTTCTCAAAACGTGCTGGATCTTACATCATTGCACTGCAAGCAACAGACAATACCGCTAAGTTATATTTTTATTGTCTGTTATTAGCCTATTTCTATTTTAATCTCAGTTTAAAATGTTTTTGAAATAAACAGACAATACATGTATCATGTCTGTCTGTTTGTTTTGTTCTCAGCCACAGCTGGCGTGAAGGGCGTTTCCCTCCAGCAGGCGCACCTGTTCAGTATTTACCAATCAAGGCAGCCATGTTTTTAAGGACTGCCTAGTCACCGTTGGATTATTGACCTTGCCTGCTGTAGTACTTCGAGTGTTGTTTTCTAGACCTCTCAATATTCTCCACAGTCGCACTCCTTATTCATAGATTCTGGTTTGTTTTGTTTTTATTTTCTAAGAATAAGAATAAGAATAAGAAAACCTTTATTCGTCTCACAATGGAGAAATTCCCAATTTACAGCAGCAAAGTTATGAAAGGAAGAAAGTAGAAGAACAAAACGTAAAGCAGCTGCTGTAAAGGCAGCCACTCTCACGGCACCATCTTGAAGTCATAATGACACAATATTATCTTATTGCTTTTGATCTTTAGTTTTGCATTATTGGCTTCTTGACATTTCGTTTGTTTATTCTTGGTCATCCCTAGTACCTTGACTTTTGCCAGCGCTTTTGTTTATGCATTGTTTCTCCTGACTTCTTGTGACCAGCGATTTCTGTTTGTACTTTGTCGGTGCGCTTTTCTGGAAAGAAATATTTTTGTTCTCACACTTTGTCGAAGCCTGCATTTCTAGAATCCCGAAACATTATTCAGTTCGGTCCAGGACCTGACAACATGTGTCAATGGTAAAGAGTGAAAGTGTTGTGATTGTGAAACGATGTTGCTTATGTAGGCCCATTTGTCTCAGAGGCACAGCGTGCATAAAATGACTTTTCTATTTCCACTAAAAGTATATATTTTCAAGTGTTTTGGGGGTACAGTGATTCCTTTTATTCAGCAATTCCTGTAGCTTTGGAAAACACTCTCTCTCACTATTCATTCATTCATTCATCTTCCGAACCGCTTTATCAGTTACTTATCTCAACACTTTGTTTGCAAATTTTTCAGTTTGACAAAACAACATGGCTCTTAATTCATACATTTCATATCCGCTTTATCCTCCCAAGGGTCACTGGGTTTGCTGGAGCCTATCCCAGCTGTCTTCAGTCAGTTGGCGGGGGACACCCTGAACCGGTTGCCAACCAATCGCAGGGTATACAGAAATGAACAAACATCCGCGCTCACACTCACACTTAGGGACAATTTAGAGTGTTCAATCAGCCCGCCATGCATGTTTTTGAAATGTGGGAGTACCCGGAGAAAACCCACGCAGAAGAAATATTTTTGTTCTCACACCCGGGGAGAACATGCAAACTCCACACAAGGAGGCTTGAACCCAGTACCTCTGCACTGTGAGGTCGACGCCTAACCACTGGACCACCACCGGGCCGCCATGGCTCATGTATTTCAGAATTACTTAACTAACTAACTAACTAACTAACTAACTAACTAACTAACTAACTAACTAACTAACTAACTAACTAACTAACTAACTAACTAACTAACTCACCAACTAACTAACTAACACGCAGCTCCAGAGCCGCATGCGGCCCTTTAGTGCCATCTGGTGGCTCCCTGGAGCTTTATAAAAAATGTTTGAAAATGGAAAAAGATGGGAGAGGACAAACATGACACAAACATTCTTAACGTTTTCCGATGCTGTAAAAATGTGTCGAATAAATATTAAATATCAATATTTTGTCAATAATTATTTGCGTCATAGCCTGCGACACACGTTTCTATTAGCAGGGCGAGATGTCAGTCAGGGGGCTGTTGTTAAAAAAAAAAAAAAAAAATACAAACAAAAAAAACAGCTGCCTTTTATATACAATTCACTGAGGGTAATTGCCAAGAATGGGAATCTGGGCGGCCAAGAGAAGCATTTTTAAATGGTACATGTGAGCTACGATAGTTAGCACGCTGCGAAAGTGTGTCCCGTGCTTCGTTCATCTTAGCGGCCGTTATGGCTGTTGCTCATTACAGCATGAGTGTGTAAGTGTGTGCGTATGCGCGCATGTGCGGTAACGGGTTGATCGCGGGAGGTTAGTTGTTTGAAAAGTAGATCTTCCGTCAAAAAAGTTTGGGCACCCCTCCTCTACAGGATGAACTGAAGGGGAAAAAAAGTTTTAATCATGAATGCTCGTTGTGTATTTGTAGCCAACTAAGTCATGTTGATAGCAGGCTCATAAAATAGATCATATACAGTAGATACATACAGCATGTGTTGCCTTCATTATAAGGCTTTTTATTTTTTGCGGCTCCAGACATATTTGTTTTTTATTTATTTGGGTCCAATATGGCTCTTTCAACATTTTGGATTGCCGACCCCTGACTAAATCCAATGCATGGAAGTTTGATGTTTTAAATTTGAAGGGAAAAAAATAATCCAATAATTTGAAGCCAGACCATTGTAAATTTAACTTCTGATATCTCAGCCAAATTTTAACTCACAATGCCATTTTCTTGGCAACAAAACTGCGCAGCATGTTCACCACTGAGCTAAACGTCTCATACCTAAATGTAAACCACTTGCACCCTGTAGTAGGCGCACCAAGTGAAACAGTCGCTGATATGAGATCAAAATGGTACCATAAGATGGAATCCTTTCTTCTTCTTTTGGGATCCCGATCACACTGACTTGAAGGGACGAATTGAACTTCAAAAGATGTGTGATTCATTAGACAGAGACGGTCCCCGCTGACAGATGCGCTTCCTTAAAGTGCCTCAGTAACAGGTAGCGATTGAGCATCACAGCAGTTGCATCGGTCACATGACTTTCTCCAAATGATATGCGCACCACCAAAGCAGCTTCGCTTTTATTAACTCGACGCATGCGCCGACATGTCGATGCGCGGAACCCATCACCAATACTGAGTGTGTTTATTTTGTTATTGATTACTTTGAATTCAGATTTGTTGTACTTAAATTAGTACCTGTATTTCTGGTTCGCTTCTGTGCTTCGTGTGCCATTTTTGTTTGGTTAAATAAATTCAATTTGAGACTTCTGCATTCAATATTTCCCTGCTTTGGGGTCCAACCAGCTATTAACCCTGAGTGTTTAAAAACATACTTTTTTGTGTGATGTCTCCAGGGTATCATTGAGGCCAAAGAGGAAAGGTTTGATGATGATCATAGAATTGCAAATTGACCTTTCAGTGTAGCGAAAGCGGGCCGCAGGTTGCTCATTGTACAACGGAAAATGGGCTTTTTTCTTGTATTGCTCTTTTCTACCTGAAGTACTCAAAGCGCTCCAACACCGGTTCCTCGTTTACCTACCGATGATGCAGCATTAAGAGCAACTGGGGGTTCAGTAGCTCGCTCACGGACAATTCCACATGGTCACACGTATTGAAGATCGATCCTACAACCTTTGGGTGAGGAGACCACCACTGTACCACAGAGCCATGGCGCCCCATAGGTCTTAAAATAAAAACACTTCGGAATAAGTAAACAAGATTGAAAACTAATTTACACCAAAATTGAGTTGTGAAGAGACTTCCAAAGCAAAAGCAGTAATGTCCCTCAGCACTTGCCACTGCCTCTTCCATTATCAAAATTCCTGTTGCGCACACAATTCATTCCTTTATAATAAAGCGTTTTGATGCCCTGCTGCTTACGATATCAAAAGTCAAAGACGATTCCCTGGAGAATGTGTTCACTGCTCCGGGCTACAGAGCAGCAGCCGACAAGGTTGCATTTATCGTAATTGTACATATTATTATTAATATTATTTTATAATTGTAGCACTGATTGTAGCACAACATCGCGTTTGCATGTCGCTGTTGCAACTATTATTGGAACTACTGCTACGTGCATTCTTCCATTCCACCGATTTGTTGTATCGCTCTGTCCAAGGCTCTCTCTTTGATACTCAATTCAAGTGGTCGAGGCAGATGGCGCCCCGACACTATCACAGTTCAGTTGTTATCCTCTGAGTGGTAGACTATGAGCAAATGTATTGTCTATGACTGAGAATATGGCAATATAAAGTTAAATAAAAACAGTGGTGGTATTAGCCTGGCTACTCTCAATGATCCACTCATTGGTGTCCATGCATTGCAGGTCTAGATTCCTGTGCAATATTCTTTCTCTCCCATGCCAATTCTCTTCAGATAACATTCTTTGAAATAATTTAAAAAATTTGGACCAGGTTCAGTGTGTTCTTTTGCTAATTTTCACAGACTTCAGGAATGTGTTCCTCTTTTGCCTGCCACCTGCAGCTATAGGAATAGGAATGTCTCTGAAATCTTTAGTTTGGGATTCTAGCTAAATTACCTGAAAAAAAATTGTGATCTTAAAGGGATTTGTATTGTTTGCTCAGGAACATATTAGCGTGCATTTTCAATTCCAGCGATTAGTTACGGAGAAATCAGTAACTAACCAACTACTCTCAAAACACCCCTTTCTAATCAGAAATACAGCCGCACCCCCACTCCCTCTTCCCATATGTCTTGGTGAGAGTAACGGGAAGAACTGGACAATATTTGTCCATTCAAAATCATTTCCAAAAACGGAAACCAATCGGCAACAGCATTTATGTGGACATCTGTATATGCTCACTTCAACCTCTGAAAATATCACATGGATTAGCTCCATAGTTGCAGCCTCCTCGCTGGAGCTTGGTCTGAGTTTTTCAAAACCTATCCATCCATCCATCCATCCATCCATCCATCCATTTTCGGCACCATAGATCCTCTTTAGGGCCACGTGCGGGTGTTCTGGAGCTGTTTCTCTAACCGGACAGAATTTGTATTTGGCCTGCTACGGCTGCATGAACGGCCGGTGACCTGAGAGTCGGGCATCCACAACATGGAGTTAAGAGGGTAACTGCAACGTGGAGCCCCTGGTGTGTTGTGCCAATTGCTTTTACATTTTTACAGGTTTAAGTGGACAAGAGTAGGAATGTGCATATGAATTTTGATAGCGATTGGTTGGATTATTCAGAATTACTGTTTGTCCATTGATGCCTGTTATGAAAAAGTTGTATAATCTAGTATAAGTGTGGTATATAAAGTGTACTTTTTCATTCTAAATTGGAACAAATTAAGTTTAAAAGTATTTTATAAGTATCTCTCTGCATACTTTTATAGGCCAAGTATACTTAGGCAGTAGTCGAGTAGTTAGCACGTCGACTTCACAGTGCAGAGGTATCGTGTTCAATTCCAGCTCCGGCCTTCCTGTGTGGAGTTTGCATGTTCTCCCCGTGCTTGCGTGGGTTTTCTCCGGGTCCTCTGGTTTCCTCCCACATTCGAAAAACATGCATGGCAGGCTGATCGAACACTCCAAATTGTCCCTAGGTGTGAGTGTGAGCGCGGATGGTTGTATGTCTCTGTGTGCCCTGTGATTGGTTGGCAACCGGTTCAGGGTGTCCCCTGCCTACTG
>NW_017842057.1:1197097-1265655 GCF_001891065.2 Hippocampus comes | reverse complement strand
CCCCCGTGACCTTAGTGAGGATAAAGCGGTTCGGAAAATGAATGACTGAATGAATATATTTAAGCATACACCTGTAAAGATTTTTAATGGACTGTAAATTTCCCCATTGTGGGACAAATAAAGGATATCTTATCTTATCTTTTCTTAAAATATAGTACTTAAAAAGTACATTTAAAGCACTCTGCATCACATTTTAGTGTAAAGAAAGTTTGTGGTGTACTTGAATAAACTTCTTTTTGCTCAGGGACAGCCGATGTTACCGCACAAAATAATCTTACCACTAACCTTGGCCATATCAGCGGCCGAACACTAATTGCTGCCCTGACAGCAGCAGTGGTGGTAGCCCTCAAGCTGCGGGCGGCCACTGAGTGCTTGCCTATAGAATCAAGAAAGTTTTGCATCTCTAAATTTCAAAAACCTCTAACCAATCACCAACAAAATTCATATGGGCAAGCCTACTCTTCTCCCCTATAAATGTTTAAAAACGATTGGTACAATATTTTCTATTTTGTGAAGGTGAATATCATCATAGTTGTATTAATTTTAGATAGATAAGAGTATTGATTCAGAAATTGGTGACCTTGGTTTTAAATTTCTGTTGCGACTATAAAATGTTACTTGAATTTTGCCCCTGGAATTTTGGTTTAATGTTTATGACAGTTTGAACCTGGAATTAATTAATATTGTACAAAAGTGGAACCATTGTTTCAAAACCGAAACAAACGCGATCAGTCTCTTGGAATAAATCTTGCTTCAGTTTCGATTTGTTTGGATGAGAAAGATTTATTTTAATATTATCATCATGGAATTTTCCTTGCCATAATGTTCAACTCTAATTCAAGAGTCTTAATTGTTTTGTTCTGGAAACCTAATGATGCTTTGATGTTTTCAGTGCACCTCTTTGTAGCCTGTACTAAACCAGAATTTTCCTGCATTGTGAAGCGACACCTTCTTTCTACGCTATGTCAGTGCTCACAAAACCCATCAAATTAGCTCTTGTTTTTGGTATTGAACATTGGAGAGAATCATTATTCGTGGCTAAGGTTAGTGCACGTGGCTCATTAGTGTAGTGGGTGGCTGGCTGATTCCCACTTAATGCCGTCTTCACATTCACATTCATTCTATGACTGTCAATCAGTCCAGGGTGTGCTTGGATAGATGCCATCCCCTGACAGGCCCTGAACATGATCAGAACAGGACTGACAAGACTAAATTGTTTTCTTTCTTTCTTTCAGCTGCAGAACCTTGCATGGGATTCATTTAAACAATAATGTGACATGGTCGACTGGTTTGCACGTCTGCCTCACAGTGCAGAGGTCCGAGGTTCGATTCTGGCCTTTACCTTCCTGTGTGGAGTTTGCATGTTCCAGGTTAATGGAACACTCTAAATTGTCCCTAGGTGTGATTTCGTCTCTGTGTGCCCTGCGATTGGCTGGCAACCAGTTCAGGGTGTCCCCCCGCCTGCTGCGCAAAATTAGCCGGGATAGGCTCCAGCATGCCCCGCGACCCTCGTGAGGATAAGCGGATCAGATCATGAATGGATGGATGTTACATGCGTACTGTGTACATACATATGCATAGGTGTGTACAATATAAACAATCAACCTGCATTTTTCACTATTCTTGTTTTAAACCCCTTAATTGCTCTGCCTCTGTTTTCAAAGAATTTAACCTATGACATGTCTTCCCAGCTTTGGATGACTTTTTGGTGCTAATGTTTGTTTGCCTATTCAATATTTTTTCAATAGACGGTTTGGGAAGATATGAGATGATGGGGCAAGAAGTAAAAAAAAAAAAAAAAAAATGTGTGAGGATGCTGGCATGTGTGTTGCCGCATTACAAAATACAAGTTGACAAGCAAGAATGAGACCACTGTAGTTTGTTAGCTTGCTTTCAGCAGCGCAAAAAACATGAAGATAGCCAATAGCGATGGCTGTTTGAAAGTGCTCTATAAATACAGTTGAGTTGAGAGTTGAGAATAACTTAGGGCTAACAACCCTTCCGACATAAGACGTTAGTCTCTCAATTAAAATGTATCTGTTCAACATCCTTGAAATGTATTACTATTTTCCTAATAGCAGGCACCCCGCCCCTATTACTGCATCTTATGAACCGAGCACTATCGAAAGCGCATAAGAAAAATGTGATTAGCTGAGGATAAGGTCCCAAAAAATCGACAGAAATCGGGGCCCACAAGTCGGCTGCAGTCCACTGTGTTGCATTCAAGGTGACTTACTGAATCATGTAAACACTCACACAAAAATGATGTTGAAGGTGACGCATATTTATTACAAATGTCATAGAATATTTTTAATTTGTATTTTTGGACAAAAGTGAATAGTTCCAAAGGGCCACATCATATTTATTCTAACTAATGAAAACTATTGAGTCTCTTTTCTAATTCTCTTTTTCTGACTCCGCTGCATTTAACTAGCCTGACTCCTTAACTCCCTTCATATTTTATGGCATTAGAACAAGCAAGAAAACACAAGAAGGTGACCGAAGCCGGTTCAGTGCAATTAAACTCAAAATGGGAATATATTTTCGATTTCACAGTTTAATCCATATCATCATGTCCTCATTTTTTACATGATGAATCAAGACTCTTCCCCAATCAGTGCTATATCCCGGAAGGCAAATAATCATACTTCAACCCCATAAATAATTAGCATTGTCTTTTTGTCGCTGTTAAATTTTGCACAACTGTTTGTGCCCTGGTTTTGCTTTGCACCATGCTCCCATGCAAGCCCCTGCAATCAGCCCCAGACTGCGAGGATTACAAAAGAAGCTCATTCTGCCACAGGAGCCCCTCTTTGGAGAGTAATTCTAAAACTTACATGCCTCTTATTTGTTGGGTCAAAGGTTAAATTGCTGACCCTCCCCTCCATTCCTCCCTCTCACTCTCCTCACCGTGGCCAAGCTGTACCCGGAGTCTTATATTTACATGGATTAGAATCCTTTCACGCTGAAGAAAAGAGCTGGTTCACAGTCAAAGCCCGAGGAGCAGTCCATGCTGCCCGAGTGGCCACATTATTCACTGGTAGACAATGACCATATTGTAGTTATGTGAAATCCCCCCCCCCCCTTTGCCATGGCAAAGTCCTACACTTGTGCCACAGAGAGGGGCGGGGGGGGGGGGTCTGAGCCCCAGTCGCTTTTTCAAGCAGAACAAACAAAGGCTGCCCACTGTGAACAAGATGAAGATGTCAAAAGCTTTTAGGCTGGGGGGTGAGATGGGGTTTAGGGGATAAACCAACAAAACAAGTGAAAAGGTCTTTTCTCAAATAGATAAACCCAACTAAGACTACATTTCCACATCAGATTTACACTCTTCTGAAGGTCATTTCACCTCCCACTCTCAATACCACTATCCAAAGTAACCAACGTATTAGCACACCACTATGTAGCATGGCACCATATCTGGAAATCTTTTAGCATTCAACATTCAACTCAGGTCTTTTTTTTTAAAATACAACAATCATCTCACATTGAGAAGCACAAAGCATTGTTAAACGTCGGGTCATATCCAAGAGCAAATGTTTAAATGATAGATTAGATTGCGATTGATAACAATGCATGCATGTAAGATCTGTAATGATTTTACCGCATTAAAACCAAGATCAATTTTACATTTGTTTACTGCTTCGTTTTATTTTTTCCTACCCCTGAGAATGTACAGATATTTTTCCAGAATTATATACCTACGGCGGCGTGACGCCTTGCAAGACAGAGGCCTGAGGCATTGTGGAATGAACGACATAAAAAGACCCGGTATACAGCCACAGCCAATTCATATGCAAATGGTTTGCTCTGCACTGACTCTGATTAACTCCCAGTGAGTTCGTCGTTTCTCTATTAACAAAGATTTAGCTCCTTTTGAGTGAAGCAGTATATTAAGTGGGAAAAGAGAGAGGGGAAAGAGAACTGGTGGCGAACCTTACAGTAAAGCCCCCCCAGGACATAATGCAACCTTCATCCTATCGGCCTAATCCGTCTTGCAGATGCGAGATAGATTCAGACGCGGTACAAGCAAGGGAAGAAAGGAGACAAAAGAAAGCAGCAGTTTTGTTTCGAATGCAATCCCAGTAGCAAAAGTCCTCCAAAACCCCATGACTGAACGGAGTGAATGACTTGGGTTGGAGCCAGTCAAGAGCTGTGTGCCCAGTCGACCTTATGAATAAGAATGAGTTAAGCTGCTCTAGGACACTGCCAGTATTTGCTTTTCAGGAAATTTCCTACTGTTGTGCTGGATAACAGTTCCCGCAAACTGGAAAAAGAGAATGAAATTCACTCTCTGTTAATGTCACGTGTGCGTGCGGATGTGTTTGACCTGCCCCGATTTTGCTTTCCCACTCCTGTGTCTGGTCACACCTGATTACCTCGTGCATTTAACCTCATCCCTCATGCCTCATTGTGCCTTGTCGACATTTTGTTGCAATTCTCGTGTATTGAACCAAACTTCGTCATTTAATAGTGTGTTTTCGGAACTCTTTTTCGCCTTGAGTCGTTTGGGGCCTTCTTCTCAAATTGTTCATGACAGTTGCAAACCAATCGCAGGGCACACAGAGATGTGCAACCATCCACGCTCACACTCACACCGTGGGACAATTTAGTGTGTTCAATCAGCCTGCCATGCATGTTTTTGGAACGTGGGAAGAAACCGGAGTACCCGGAGAAAACCCACGCAGGCCCAAGGAGAATATGCAAACACAAGGAAGCCGGAGCTGGAATTGAACCCGGTACCGCTGCACTGTGAGGTTGACGCACTTAACCACTGGGCCACCGGGCCGCCACATTTAGAACATGTAGCAAAAATTTTAAAGCTTTCTGAAAATGCAAACAAAATTTTAAAATTTGCAGCCAAAAAATCGGAATATGCAAAGAAATGTTATAGTTTCACAATAACATTTTTCATGTCAGCGAAATATGCACTCTTTGGATATATTGGCTTTGTTTGCAAATCTTTTATTTATTTATTTACTTATTTATTTTTGCTTTCCAAACGGTCGGAGTGAACTACTGCATGCTCAGAGATTATTTCTGAATAAGCCATGTGCACATAACTGAAAGACTCACCCCACCCTTCCATGCCCTCACAAACAGACACATGGTAAAGCTGCAGCACAAACATGGAAACAGCATTTGTATTGGAACAGAATGGCTATTATTTGTGAACTTGTAACATTTATTTAAACGTAAATAAATATCGGGAGTCCGAAGGTGGGCTTGACAAATTTCTGCAAATTTTATGGAAAAAAATAAAAAATCATTTCTACATTACAAATGCTAGCTTTGTAGCACAGGGACTTTTAGAATTGTGTCATATCAGCAGTCTGATTGCATGTATAGATCTTCAGCCACATTTTTAATATTAAACCTCACTAATGTATAGTCTGCTTAATTGTAAAAAAAAAAAAAAATGACAGCTCGTACTCTGCCTCATCGACTCAACCAACAAAAAAAAAAAGAACTAGAAAATTTGTGAACTCAAATTCTCAAGTCAGCTACAGATGAACACCCTCCAGCGGTATACATATCTAGAGGTTGATAAAATTAACTGGCTTTGAATGTGACTTTGTGCTTTTTGTACAGCTTTTGATTCAAAGGCCTGGTCGCTGAGCCACCCTTAACATTAGCATCAGCACCCTGCTCGGTAGCTTTCTGCCAGTGTGAAACCAAGAGAATGGCCTTTGTCAAGGTGTACTCCCTTCAATTCTCACTCATCTCCCTTGGCATTGAGGTGTTAAATTATATGCTCCAGAGAATTCCAATCATATATGATTAGGCAAACGGATTCTGCACGTCCCCTGCTATGACAGTTTTCACAGTCAAGGATTTCGACCTTTATTCCCAACCAAGTACCTCCTGCACTCTCCTTTGCACCCTCTGCGACACACACACACACACACACACACACACACACACACACACACAAGCTCATGTACACTCGCTATCATCCTTCACCAATTCCTGTTCTCATTGAAAGCCTCTAAGTCGGTGGCTGGGTGTGATCACAGTATAGTTGCTTGGGGTGTAAGACACCAGGCATCACAAGGCTTTGACAGCACAGCCTTCGGCTCCCTCAACTCTCAGATGGCTTTTCTCTGGCCTCTGCTACCAAGCTAAGGAACATTCAATCAGCATACTGTCAGGGAACCTTTTTCTCACATTGCAAAAACAATGCATTTTAAACATCCTTCTCCTAAAAATGTAGACTATGGTTGATCAATTATTCTTTGACTTTAATTGTCAGCTGATTTTTTTTAAGATACCTCCTTCCTCTTGAGCTCTGTGTTAAAGCATTTTCTGTATTCCTTGTCACTGTTGGCACCCTGGCTAACCTGGACTTCACATCTTGTTTATGTGCGTTACTAACGACATTGTCTCTGACAGCAGGGTTCCCTTGCCTCCACTACCTTAAACAATTATTATTGTTGTTAGTATGTGATAATGTAATGAGTTACAGTTTTTTATTTTTTATTAGTATGTGATAATGTAATGAGTTACAGTTTTTTAAATTTTTTTTTAAAGAACAACATATTTCACTGGCTCTATAGCTGCGCTGACTCCCATGCAGACTGTGTGTGTTCGATTTCCAGTCAGTGTTGCAATACCCAGCTATGGCGAGCCAAGTCTGCATAAAAAAGGTGTGGGTTGTGTCAGGAAGGGCATCTGGTGTAAAAACTGTGCCAAACAAATCATGCTAGTGACTTTCTGTGGCCATCGCTGGAGGGACGAGCCCAGAGTTGTAGGACATATTATGGAAAATGGACTTTATTTTTAATTGCTTGTATACAAATACAGCGGTAGCTTGAGTCACCAGCTGAATTTGTTTGGTGATGACAACTCTTTTGAGATAAACAACAGGTCCAGTGACTAGCAGAGAGGCCGAACCTCACTGTTCTTTCTCAATCTGACGGGTTAACCAATAGTCTAACTCTCCTTCCGGGTCGGCGAAAGCAGTATGAGCCCCTTATCATTGGAACGTACCCTCCAGTTCTTTCAAAGCACGACCTCCAACTCACTTTGGGAATTCAGAATTACTATCCATGACTCCTACCCGATGTGGAATGCGCATTTCAACCACAAAGAGACTTCTGTATAATAGCCTATATCATGTACTGTATATGATTTTCAGGTATGTTGCACAGTGAAATAGTGGTAAGCACATCTGCCTCATATTTAAAAGGTTCAAGAGGCACTAACCGAGAATCAATTTCAACTTTTTATAGATATCCATATACATTAACATACAGTCCTAAAAGTGGATTTTGGAAATACATCAACATGCTGTCAGAAACTAATTGATCAAAAATGTTGCCCCACCCCCTCCCCCATTGTCCTTTTTGAAAAATTTCAAATAGCTATAAAATTAATTATACAATGTCATTGACATATTCTAAGGCGGTGGGATTTTGATTCGAGCATCTGTTGTTACAGTCTTGGTGATTAAACAGGTTTTAATAGGGCGGCAGGGCAAAAGAAAACCACCAAACGCAATCTCAGCACTGGAGTAAAAGCTAGCATTTACTCCAAATTGCACACATGAAAATTGCAGTCTCAGTGTACAACCAAGTCTTCCGATGAAGATAACTCACAGCCGAGTGTCATGCTACCTACTGTATCTTTTCCATCCATCCATCCATCCATTTTCTAGTCTGCTTTATCCTCACAAGGGTCACGGGGGTGCTGGAGCCTATCCCAGCTGTCTTCAGGCAATAGGGGGGCACACCCTGAACTGGTTGCCAGCCAATGGCAGCACACACATAGAAGAACAACCATCTCCGCTCACACTCACACCGAGGGACAATTTTGAGTGTTCAATCAGCCTGCCATGCAAATTTTTGGAATGTGGGAGGAAACCGGAGTACCCGGAGAAAACCCACGCAGGCTCGGGGAGAACATGCAAAGTCCACACAGGGAGGCCGGAGCCGGAATCGAACCCGCGACCTCTGCGGTTTATTGATCAATACACAATTTAATTTAATAAGATGTATTACTGGAAATGAAATATTTCTTGAAATACCTGGGCAATAATGAGTCATGATCAGTCATTTGTAACACAAAAGAATACATTCATGTTCTACGCCCATTTTCATTTTTGACCTTTAACCACATTCTGGCTGAGTGTGACAAAAACAACAGAATCCGGAGTGCAGAAAGGATCTACACATCGTCTGCTTTTCACGTGAGTACGGTATAGGGGAGATCTGTGTCCTTGAGATCTAACTTTTAAGCATCAAACACACTGAGAAGTCAAACTAATTGATGGTGCATCTGATTAAAACAAGCGGCTAATGAGAATCGAGCCAGAGATAATGCAAGCGAAACACTGTTCAGGCTCAACTTTTAACCTTTCTGTTGGAGGGCGAACCGCTTTGATGTTTCACGGTCTTTTTAATCAGCCATTTTTTTGGGGGAGTTATGAAAATCCACTTTCAAAGTACAAAGACAACACATTTGTAATTTGTGTCCTCTTCATGAACAAATGGTTGTCTGAAACATTTTATTTGGCAGAGGCTAACTTGCAATAAATCCACCAAAAATAATTAGTCAATTTTGGATTACATCTACTTGTTGCACACTGTCATTCCTGTGCCTTGTGGCAAGGTGATGTGTTTGGCCATGTCGATAGTCATGATGAAGTTATTTTTCAAACAAATCTTTACATATTTTTTTGCAGACAGTTTGATTTAGTCTCCTAAAATGAAAATACGTGGAAGGATAGCTGACTTTGCTTTAAAAAAAGTGTAAAAAGAAAGCTATGCCTGTCATGATTCCATTTCCAAAATTACGTTGTAATCATCATGCACATCTAGTGCTACTCCGTCTCACTGGTAGCAAATGAAGAACACAAAGGATCCACCTCACAGAGGTTGGGGTTTCTCGTCAGGGCTCTCGCCTTTCCGTGTGGAGTTTGCATGTTCTCCCTGAAGTGGGCCAACTCGGAGAAGCGATCCACAATGGTGAGAAGGACAGAGCATCCAGTCGGGATTTGGGTTCTGTCCTGAGACTCCATGACCTTCATCTCTATCTCCCACCTCAAAGCCCCCACAATGCAGTTGTGTGGTAAGATGTTCTTCGGGTCTCATCCACAGGGTGGTTGATTCAAGACAAGGCGTCGGGCTTCATGTTCCTGGATCCCTTGCGATAGGTCAATACGAAGTTGTATCTGGTAAAAAGCATCGCCCGACATGCTTGTCCGGAATTCAGTCTCTTGGCTGCTCGGATGTATGCAAGGTCCTTTTGGTCTGTATACATCACAGGTGTCAAAGTCAAGGCCCGGGGGCCTGAGCTTACTCCGTTCAATAATAAACCCCAACATCGTTAATGAAATTTGGGAATATTGCTGGGGCATTAGTGAGAACGAATGGCATGGACAAGGTATTCAAAGTGTCCTAATGGTGTTTTGAAGGCTGCCTTCCACTCACCACCTTCTCAAATTCCGACTAGATGGTAAGCACAGCGGAAATCTAGTTTTGTGAAAATGGTTGCAGACTGCAGTGGTGCAAAGGCAAAGTCGAGCAATGGAAGCGGATATTTACTTTGCAGTGCAGTGGTGCAGGGCTCACTTCTGGCTTCGGCCTCCCTGAGTGGATTTTGCATGTTCTCTCTGTGTCTGCGTGATTTTTCTCTGCATTCTCCAATTTCCTCACATTCCAAAAACATGCGTGGCTTGTTTTTGGAGTACTCTAAATTGTCTCTAGGTGTGAGCGTGAATGGTTGTTTGTCTATGTGTGCCTTGCGAATGGCTGGCAACCGGTTCAGGGTGTCCGAAGACAACAGGGATAGGCTCTAGCACCCCCAGCGACCCTTGTGAGTATAAAGCGGGTCAGAAAATGGATGAATGGATGGATAGTAATGTCATTGACACTATGATAATCCACGCACAAGCGCAATGATTCAGCTTTCTTTTCAATGAAGAAATAAAGCCGCTCCTAAGGGTGGCCAATCCATTGGGTTCATGACTGATCCTCATTCGGGTCATGGGTGAGCTACACCCTCATCCAGGTGACTTTGGGCCTGGACTGGTCGATAGCCAATCATTTCACTACTAAGTTTCATCTTTCATTAATGTATTAGAGTCTAACTACTCTTTTTTTAGACAATGAGCTTGTTTAGCTCAAATTCATGTACTGGTATTTGCAAAAAAGATGTACAAATCCTTCCATTGTCTCTGTGCTCTTGATAATTATAATAATGGGCTAATACTGTATGTGAATTTATGTGAACATTAGTGTAAAGCAAGTAGATGTTTGACATCAAATAATCCAATCATTATTTAAGGCGGGACAAGTCACTTCCTACAAATTAAGTATGTTGGGTTATTTATTACTTGTAAATGTAGTCAACAGACCCTAACTGCGAAATCTCATTTTCATGTGTTCAACTGTACAAGACCATCCATCCCAAGGGCCTGTTTTGCCCCAATGTGCGTGTAGAGTGTTATACAGTGTGACGTGCAACAGAGGAGGCATTTCCTTGCAGTTTACTGTGGGCTTGGCTGGGCATGGCAGATGTCTGCAACGCTGCTCCACTCTGAGTTGAGGGCTTCATTTCAAAGGCCTGTTTACTGGCAAGCCTTAATAGGAAGTGATCTTAAAGTGTTCCTTTAAACATGTCAGAGGCTAATGGTTGCATTTGCTCTGGGTATTGCTCTGTCTAATGAGATTTATTGCTGCACTTTTCTCAACAAACATCCAATAGAAATACAAATTGTTTCCTCTGTTTATAACTTTGTGGCTCCTGTATCGCTTTTTGTTGTTGCAATTCCTGCTGAATTCATACAGTGAAAAAAAATGAGGGGGGTGGGGGTTGAATTTACTCAATGTTAATTAATCAAGTCGTTGCACGAATTAAACCCATCTGGATCCAAATATAGATTTTTAGGAAGAGTAGTGGTCTACTTATAAAATGAATCCAGATGATTTTTTTTTCTGTGTAACCAGTCGACAAAATGAAAATAAAATTCAATATACTAGTTTTTGTCAGTGTAGTTGTTTGCGAGTTGTCACGTTTGTATTATTTGGGTTGTCCAAGCTGGTATAACCTGTGTAAGTCGTTCCCCGACTTACGAACATTCGAGTTACGAACAACGGTACATACGAACATTTTTGCGGGTACAGGTATGTTGAAAAATGTTCTCGGACAGAGATGCTGTAAGTTAGATTTTGTATTGCGCGCCTTTTTCCGAGTACTGTAGTGCTTCTTTCCGCCACTAATACCGACGTGAGGCGCTGTGAGAGGAGGAGGAGGAGGAGGAAACGCCTGTCCCCATGAAGAAATTCGAGACGGAACTCTTGGCCGAGGGGTTTTCGCTCATAGATAAAGACATCGCACTCTTCGAGCAGCAAGACCCAAATATTGAACGTTGCACAAAGGTTGCAAATCAAATGAATGATGCCAGACAGGGCTACTGCATCATTTATGATGAGAAAAAGAAGAAAACTGTGCAATCGTCCTTAAGCCTTTGAGTACATCTTCCAAAAGTAAGTTAAACTTCATTTTATTATACTTATATAAACCTTAAACATACTTATATAAGCCTTAAACATACATTCCATACAAAATATAGCACTGAAGCAACTTACGAACGAATTCACCTAACGAACGATCCTTCGGAACGTATCTCGTTCGTAAGTTGGGGAGCGACTTGTAGTTTCTTTTTCTTGTTGTTGTTGTTGTTTTTTTTGGGGGGTGGGTGGGTGCTACATACACAACTCTTTGATCACGTCCATTGTAAGTTATTAGTAGGTCTCAAAACCAGCAATTTCTGTGGCTTATTTGACAAGTAGGAGTGTGGTCATGTGCCCATGAGTGTTTCTAAGAGCACATGCACAAGGACACAACAACAGCGCTAGACTGCTGGACTCAATAGTGATGGATTGGGCCCCACATGTCTCTGGTGTGTTCATTTTCAGAGTCCAGCCGGTGGCGCAGGTCATCCCAGGGATCAAAGGCTATGAGTGGATCACAACAGCATTCCTCCCTCTGGTCCATAGGCTTACACACTCCAGTCCTCTCTTGGAATGAAGACAAATCGAAATGCATAGCCTGCCATTTGACAGCTTTTGCACTGGAGATTGAGCATTATCTGTTTGCAGCAACTTGACACACTTTATGAGCAAAAATAGAATTTGTATTTTAACAATTAGAAACTCAAATTGGTATGATTTATCATTTTTCCAAAACACATACCTAAAGTCCTCAGTTTAAAACAGAGCTGTGAACCGAATTCTCTCTTTTTCAATCCCAACACTATAAAAGGGGTTAAGTGACACCAGAGTTGATACCCCCACTATACTTTGTTAGTGATTTGAAATTACAATTTAAAGTTGAGATTTCAAACAAGCACCTGCATGCGGAAAGACTGTTAAAATAGCTCCGCTAACATTCTCCTTTATTTGTACTTTTTCCCCATGTTTTATCTTTCAGGCTCTATTTTCGCGCCCAGTACAAGTCTGGCAGGATGCGCAATCTACCGGTAATTATGCGCAAGGGTGGGTAGACTACAGTTTTAATATTTGCGCAGACCAACGTGCTAACAAGTCAACCACCGGGTCGCCCTTTACTTATTCATTTGTTGATTATTTTATCGTTTATGTATTTGTAGTTTCTTTATTTTCTATCATGGAAGAGTCTCTCTCCGCTCATACCATAAAATACGTTAATAAAAAACTGCAAGCAGACCTGAAGTTGGCCATCACAGATCACCACTGTGCACTTGGAGACCGCTTGCCATGCAGTACATGTCTAGGCTCGATATCAGCTCTTAAATTAAATTATTTGTGCTGTGTTTGTGGTCATCACTATACTGTATTTGCCCGAACAAATTTTAGCTGTACCAGGCAATTAAAATTGTGCAAAACACTGAAGAAACAAAGGTGGTCTAATCATTATTTCGTGACTATATAATTGCATCCCTTTTGCTGCTGTATCATCTCGACTTCCACCAGCACTTGGAGGACCAAATTTCACTCCAAAAATAAATGCTTGTAATGTAGATGAAAGGTACAATGTAAATTCATTACAGTATATGAATTTGCAAATATTTTTTTTTCACTTCGAATTTGAATTGTTTTAAGTTATTATTTTTAACAATATCATGTTTCCCTAGCCCCACCTTGTCCAGCGGAAGAGAATCGACTTGGAAGTCAATTCTAAACTCAGTTCAGGTCATAAATTGCATGAAACGCCCTTTGCAGAAGTTACCATTTTACTCTCTTTTAAGTAATCTGACGTTTCATTTAAAGTCGTTTAAAATATTCATTGTTACTTGAATTGACATCACTGAAGTGTAAACATGCATCATATATAAACCTTTGTAGAAATAATTCTGTTTAACAGGCAACAGGAAAACATTTAGCACCGTGTCTGCCAAAAGCTAAGATGCTCGGAAGCACATTACATTGTGCAATTTGGTTGAGAGATTTAATTAGTAAACTCCATGGGACTTCAACAGTCCTTGGGAACTTTCCCATCAATTCCCTGGTTTATTGCAGTCTGTTTCCACTCTTGCCAAGTAGGGTATGAGAGAGGATAGATGCTGAGGATAAGCTCTTCTGGCTAAAACTCCATGAAATGGTGCAATGGGATTTACAAGTCAATGCATACAAGTCCCAGACATTCCTCTTTAAATAGATTTGTCGTCCTTCAATATCCGTTTTGATCTTTTTGTGTTCTCTGGTTTGTCTTAAAATCATTCGTCCAGGTTATTAGTAAATGAAAAAAAAACATTTCAATCCTGTTAAACAGAGGATGTTGTACAATACTTCTTATACAAGTTATTTAGATTAGCATTTTGCATTCATATTCTGCAGTAGTTATAAAATGTAACCCAAATGTCTTAACCTAAGATTGATAGACCACAACGACTTAAAAAATATGATTGCGGGTTGCAGGGGCAACACTTCTAGCAGGTAAGTTAGTGTTTCCTCTCTCTGACCACTTCCTCCATACAGTTCCACAAGGTATTGCCCATGGCCAGATTTGGGGAGTAACAGACTACAGTACATGTATCGACACAACATATTTGGGGGGGGGGAGTAACTGTATTCTTTTACTGTTCCGGAAAAAAAAACATGGAATGAGAGTGCGGGTACATTCAATTAAAATGTGGCTTATTTTGCAGGATTACATTTTAAATGTGGGGAGAGAGACGGCATAGTCGTACGGAGCCCCACACATGACATTTGAAAAATAGAACTACTTTGTGCGCACAAGCTACTTATTTGTTCACACTAATTACTTTTTCATGCACACCAATTACTACTTCGTGTGTACGAAGTATTACTTCGTCTACATGAAGTAGTTAGACCCTGCCAGCAAAATACTTACAGCGTGCACATGAAGTAGCGGTGATCCTTTATTGTACAAGAGCTTAAACAAATCGAGTGCACATTCAAGAGTCTCTTCTCACTGACCTAAATGGTGTCTTCAAAACGCCACAAATATTTGCCTCTGACATTTTATTTTATACCAGCAATCAGTCATGATAGTATGACAAAATTTTTTATTTCGTATACATCCACCGATCTCCATGATCCTGCCCAGAGAGTTGCAGTTGCTGAACAATTAAATCGACCCCCGCATCCAAATCGTACCTCTGACGGTAAAGCAAGCTGATTGTCAACAGCCTATTCCCAGTCTCTCTGTGATAATGATTCCTTGCAATCCCAAGTTTTTCACGACTTCCTCGTAAAGATGAAATTTGATCATGCTCTCCCCGTGTATTATGTAGCTTTCCTTCGACCTTTCAAATTCGAACGAAGGTGCGTTCTGTTTTCTTGTTCAATTGACCTGCAAGGAGCCACCACTACTTCATGAGCATGAACAACTACTTTGTGCACACGTTCTATTTTGTGCACAAGATGTACTAGTCCATGCACACGGAGTAGTAGTTCGTGCCCACAAAGTAGGTCCTCGTGCATACATAATAGTTACAGCGTGTGCACAAATGTATTTTTTATTTTTTGCTATGGCATGTCCGGGGCTCCGTATAGTCGAGTCCTCACCGCTCAAAACCTGTTGGCCAAACAAGATTTCCCCCAGTTACAGTAGGTGGATAACTATACAATAAAAAGTTTTTTCTTGGCCAGCAATTAAATGAGACAGGTCGCTGGCAGGATACATGTTGAATCAAATTTATTGGTCAAGTATGTAAATAACCCATAAGGAATTTACTTTCCCGGTTATAAGCAGTCCAGAGGAACATAAACAAAACAATGACCAGGTGGAGACAGAAGCGGGAGCCTGGCGCTTTGCTGTTAGATGTGAATGGAAAACAAAATGGAAGAGGAAGGGAAAAAAAAATTGACAGACTCCAACCATTCTCCTAAAGTGGGGACATGCTTTGAGTGAGAGAAAAAAACTTCAGCACATGTTGCTTCCATTTCAAAAGGGGTGTTCACACGGCAACTTTTGCTCCGGTGCAGCACCGGGGCTGCCCCTGTAGAGCGTTCACACGTGCAAAGTTACACCGGTGTAGCCCCTGAAAACAGCTTAAACCGGAGCAAATTTAACCCTGCTCAAGGAAGTGGTTTAAAAATTTGCTCCGGAGCAAATGCTCGTTTGCGGGGCAGCACCGATGTAAAATGGTACGTGTGAACGCTACAGGGGTAGACTCGCTATGCATGAGAAGAGTTGATTACATACGGCTAGAATGCGTTGCTTTCGTACTCTGTTGTCTTGATTTTCTGTTTGGCGCATTATATGTTTGCTTTTCTGAGTGTCACTGAAGTCATTGTTGATTTACGTTTTCGGGTGCGGTCATTGAACGCCCCTCAAGCAGAAGGCACGGAGACCGAGAAGGAGAAGGACGTGCCTGTAGTTGCTAGAGTTAAACAAATTAATAAAGTGTATGTTAAAGTCTTTGTTTTCTATCATATTGCATGCCTGCAGAAACTGCCGTGTGAACGCAAGTGGGGCTGCACCGGGGTAAACACGCTTCGCTTTAGTCAGCAGCTTTTTTACGTGTGAACGCTCCACAAAATTGCTCCGGTGTAAGATATATCGCAACAAAATACGTCGGTGCAGCACCGATGCAAATGTGTGCCGTGTGAACACCCCTAAAGATGAGTAGAACAAATCTCAAAACTTGACATGTAGCGAATGAGGAGGAAGGAGGGGGGTAGGGAGGAACACATCACAATCAGACCAGCAAGCAACTCAGCATGGGAGCTCCAATCAAGTTGGAGCACGTGGGGCTGGAGCCAATAGGAATCTGACAAAAACGTTACTATTGCAGGACATGTGTTATTGTTGTTTGTTTATGTATGTGGGTCAAACACCTGTGGTTGAAGGACAGGCCTTATCTGTCTCGGGTTTGGGAAGGAGGGGTGAGAGGGCAATAGGAATGCTCAGTGTCTGAGCGTATTTTTCCATCCAGGGGAAAGTCCAGATAACAGTTGCTTTGGGAACAGGCCATCCACAATTTCAGACAGCCTTGAAGGTCTTTTAGTTTGTGACTTCTTAATGGCCTCAATTAGCCGAATCCCCGATCCGGGCCAACGCCTCCTCGTTCTTTTCCATTTTGCAAAGCAACTCCCACACCGCATCCACTTTGTGATTGGGTTCGTTCAACGCATGAGTTTGTGTGTTGATCATCCGCCCAGCAACATCCAGAAAGGCCAGCAGCTTGTTCCCTTTGAATGAAGCTGCTCCCGCCGGCTGAATTTTGTGATAGATCAGGAAACTACCAACTCCCAACAGCAGGATACCTGTTATCAGAAGGCCAATATGTTAGATGTCTTCCACATCCTCTACAGACAATATTGTCAGGCAAACCAAACTCTACTTCTGCCAAGTATCTGAGGCGTGCCCAGCAGCAAATGTCCCAGAGGGGAAAGAAGGCCTGCTCTTTTTGTCGAAAAAAAAAAAAATTATCCATAGTTCTGAGAGTACCCATAGTTCTGAGAGTCCAGATGACTAATTCCATGGTTTGTTTTTCGGAAGAAAAAAATATGTCCGGAGGCGATATAAAATAAGATAAGAAAACCTTTATTCGTCTCACAATGGAGAAATTCCCAATATCAAGACATACGATGGCACATTTGACAGAATTAGCTAGATGAGGAGAAAGGTTGGTGGTGGGGGAATGGGAGAACAGGAGCGGAACAGAAAAGCGTCCGCCTTTGCCGATATACGTTTCGGGGGCCGGATTGTTGCTTTTATCTAATCTAATCTAATCTAATCTAATCTAATCTAATCTAATCTAATCTAATCTAATCTGTGTGTGGTTAAAGTCTATCATAATGCTAGTTAGCTCTAGCCTTACAGACTCCACACCTGTTCTTACAGGCTCGCTAATCACCTGTAACCCGGCCTGCTCTAATGTGGACTGTCATAGAAAGCTCAAACAGTGATCTATGTTTATAGAAAGAGTGATGGCACCTTCCCAGTTAGGGTGAAGGCCGTCCAGCCTCAGTAGGTCAGGTCGGCCCCAGAAAGCGGCCCAGTTATCTACAAATTGCAGTCCCTGTTCACTACAGAAGATAGTCGGCCACTGGTAAGGCGAAAACAATCTGTTAAACCTCTCATCATTGGCTCTCGCAGCCCAGGGGCCAGAGACAATTCCTCGATGCCAACTCAACTTTCTGGTGAGTACTTCTTTTTGATCAGATTGTCTCATCCTTGTGTCGTTGAAACCGATGTATATCACTATGTCCAAGTAACTAGTGTTGTTAGCCTTTTGCTGGTGTCTAGGCCTGTTGCGTGCATATCCAGTAGAACTCCTCTACAACGAAAGCATGTTTGCAGCCAGACATTTTTCACAACAGGGGACTTTTCACAATAGAAAATTTTATCTCAGACGTAAACACAAACACACACAAAAAATGGATATATGTACTTTTAATTTTTATTCCAGTAGCGCATAAGTATGAGCATACACCTATTTGACACTTCATTTAGCCAGCGTAGAAAGAAAGAAAAGGGAAAGAATTGTGAAATTTACGATCAGCATTCACTTTCACTTACAACCCAGCCGCTGGGGGGCAGTGCCCTCCCCTGGGGGTGCACTGTTCCCCAGTGCCGGTCCCAAGCCCGGAGAAATGGGGAGGGTTGCGTCAGGAATGGCATCCGGCGTAAAACTTTTGCCAAGACGACCATGCGAGTTGGTAGGACGGTTTACAGGGGCGGATGGAAATTACTGACTCGCTGTGGCGACCCCTGAATAGGGACGTGCCGAAAGGAGAAGAAGAAGAAGAAGATTCACTTTCACTTACATCAATTTCTTGCACAATGTCTTTTACTTTGCTTCCTCCATCTTTCATCTTGATTACTTTTATCCTGTCTTCAAGTGTTAAAGCTTTTCTTTTCTTAACTCCTTGTGAAGAGCCTCGGTCTGCAAAGGTCCATTTTGTAGCCATTTTATACCAAGCAATGAAACATCCACATTGTGTCTGAAATTACGAGTGACATTTCTAACCATGTGCTAACAATAACAAATACTTCCTGTACTACCACACATATGCAAGCCAGTGTGGTGGTTGCTGTTGCCGTTTCTGAGCTTAACAGTAGCGGTGGCTGTGGCAGGCTGAGGTTGGATTAGACTTTTGCGGGAGGCTTGTTTTCGTTGTCGTGAACCTCATTGCGAGGCAAGGATGGAGAAAAGGATTTTGTATTATGCAACAGGGACTTTTCGTTGTAGGTGGGGAAGCAGACAACAGGGAATGGCTTTAATGCATGAAGATTTTTTCACACTAGGGGGTATTTTCACACATGTAGGTTTCGTTGTAGAGGAGTTTCACTGTGTGTGTATATACACACATATACAGGTATACATATATATACACACAAATAGAGGGCATGCTGGAAGTAGGCGGGGTACAAAATCAAAATAAAGTAATAAGGTATATGCTGCCTTGTTCAAATGGTTGCATGAATAAATGCTGAATTAAGTGTGACAAAAAAGTAGTTGGTATGGTGTCATAAAGGCTCTATTCCAAACCCAAACTACAAACCATGAATTTTGCCCTTTAAATCAATCAGCCTGTATATAACTGTGAGCACAGTTTTCTGCATCCATAGAGCCCCACCTCCCACATGCTTTTATGTCCATATCCTTTGTGTCAGGTTGTCAAGCAATGAGCAAAGCGAGTGATGATGAAACTAATGTGACTAGACTTGCTTGCGAGAGTCATCACCAGTGATGAGTCATGAGTCTTCCAAAATGACGATCTCCTCTCCCCCAGAGAACAAAATAATTCATTGGAAAAGTCGGAAATTGCCAAGGCAAGACAGTCTCGAGTCAAAATTATATTGATTGTATTCTTCGATGTGAGGGGCATCGTCCACACAGCGACTGTTTGCCACAGGCCAAAAGGATAAACCAAAACATCTCCGATATTCTTCACCAGGGGTCCGGAGCTCGAAACACCTGATTCAAATGAACAGCTCATCAACAAGCTCTGTCGGAGCCTGAAACGATCATGATCAATTGAATCAGGTGTGTAGGAGTAGGGGGAGCTCTAAACCAGGCAGGTTATGGCTTTGGAGCATAGGTGTCAAACTCAGGTCCTGGAGGGCCGCTGTCCTGCATGTTTTCCAAGTCTCCCTGTTGCAACATACCTGATTCAAATGAACAAGTTCAATGTCAGGCTTCCGCAGAGCTTCCTGATGATCTGATCATTTGAATTAGGTGTGTTCCAACAGCGAGACTTGGAAAACATGCAGGACAGCGGCCCTCCAGGACCTCAGTTTGACACTTATGCTCTGGAGGAACCGGAGTTCCCTACACTTGTTCTACACCACTTGCTTTGACGAGAATT
This sequence comes from Hippocampus comes, assembly GCF_001891065.2. Lineage (NCBI taxonomy): Eukaryota > Metazoa > Chordata > Actinopteri > Syngnathiformes > Syngnathidae > Hippocampus > Hippocampus comes. The sequence goes on along the minus strand of NW_017842057.1, from coordinate 1,245,886 downwards.
GTTTCAGCACAACCCGTGACAAAGTGCTTACATTACACTGATCATTTAATAGTTCCTTAGCAAGTGGAATATCTCTGTGCTGGAGCTACGTCCTAACTCACCTGAACAGGCTCCATGTGATTTTTTTCCCTCCCTCCCTTTGCCAAGCTCATGGTGGTCATCCAGAAGACAAATTTTTAAGGAGGGGACAATATCAAAATGGCAGTGATGTCAGAGCTGTGGAGGATCCTGGAAGAATCCTTTCAGGAATGTATGAAGACATGGTAGAGATGACTTGGAAGATGCGTTAGACACCAAGGAGATAACTGCGAAGTGCAAAGTTTGCCGTTTGTCGTCTGGATTTGAAATATATCCTTTGTGAGACCAATCCTGGCACTTTTCTGACATACCTCTGGGGACTTTTTTTTCAAATATCACATCTGCCAGAAGGTGCTTCACTATTATCCCCACCTCACAGCATGAGTCTCCAAGCTCCTACCCCTACCTCCTTCTCTCTTTAAATTGAAATATTGTGATTATTCCCCTGGTTCAGGAGAGGATAGCAGTAATCACCAGACAAATGATGTGGAAAACCAATAAAAAGCCACTCCCTGGAGACTCTTCTAGCTGGTCGGGTGACACGGGCCATGAGGGATATGAGCAGCCCATGTGTCTGTGGAGAGTGGTCCAAGTTGTAGCAAAGCACTGCCTCAGAGCCGTAGATCTGCAGCACTTAAATGGGATTTGACTAAACAAATGGCAGCATATGGTAGATGAGAGAGAACAGGAAGTGGAGAAAGGGTGAGGTGGCATTGTTGTCAAAGAAAAAAGGGAGAGAGAGTAGGTGTTGGGAGTGTAGGGTCCTGCCTCCCCCCTCCACCTCCTCCCAGCCCCTTCAATCTTTCATTATGTTGTCACACTCTATCTGTGTGCTTCCAGTAACACTTTAATTAGCCTCCATGAGTTTAATTGTGCATATATGTCTGCCAGCTTGTTGTGGTGCGTAAATCTGTCTTGTTTGCTTTTTAATTTTTTCTGCTCTGTGTTTTGCACTGCTGCTGCTGTGGGAAAAATCTCGACTATTAATTTTTTATCCTGATTTTGTTGTTGTTTGGAATATAATTGCTTCACAGCTACTCAAAAAGAAGTGTGCATTTCACTAGTAGGCTATGTGTGATTCCAGGTGGGAAGTGTCAACAGGTAAACGGAAGATATCTTTTGCAATCTCTCTGATTCCCATGTCAAAGTTTTCGTAACTAGTTGCTACATTTCCATTTGTGGTGATTAAAAACTAACCAATCATTTGGATATTGTTTACATGATTGTCTGATAAAATATCTATCTAAGAGAATATAGTTTCACAGTTTATTTACATCTATTACTTTCACTACACTTGTTCACTGGAGTGGCAGGAGCATATTGGGCGAAAGGTGGACTACATCCTGGTCTGTTTGTCAGCCAATCGTAGGGCGCATGTAGACAAACAACCATTCAGACAGACAGTCAGTCCTGAGGACAATTTGGAGTCTTCAATGAACCTAACATGCATTATTTTGGGGAAAATGGGAGGAAGTCAGAGTACATGTACAGAAAACTCATGCAAAAGCATTTCACAATGGTCAAAAGGTTGAAGGTCAGGTTGAAGCAAGCCAATTTGAAAAGCGCCACAAAGTTTTCGATGCAAACAAAGGTAAATTCAACTAGACTCTATGAGGGAATATTTTGGGCACACAAAGTATAAATATGTCTGTACAATGTATCACCTGATAATTTTAAGGATGTGGTACCGCACTGTTAAATTATTCAAAAGGGCTTCACTGAAAAAAATCGGGTGTTGAATACTGTATATCTTATCTATTATATTTTTATATTTATTTATATTTATTCTACATTTGCACTTATATTGAACTGTGTACAGTTCTTGTCTGAAACATTTATTTTGTGCAATGAAACACTTTGTCCCCCCCCCCCATTTTGCTGCTGTACACTGCAAATTTCCCCAAATAAAGGTGTCTTATCTTATCTTATCTTATCTTATCTTATCTTATCTTATCTTATCTTATCCATCCATCCATTTTCTGATCCGCATAGTCTCACGAGTGTCGCAGGTGTGCTGGAGCCTATCCCAGTTGTCTTCGGGCAGTCGGCGGGGGACACTGAACTGGTTGCCAGCCAATCGCACAGAGACAAATGATTGACAAATTATTTTTTTGTTTGTTTTGTTTTTTGTCATTAGCTGCAGTTTAAAGGAACATCAAACTGTCCCGAGGTGTTATTGTGAGCACGAATGGCTGTTCCTCTATTTGTGCTCTGCGATTGGCTGGCAACCAGTTCAGAGTGTCTCTCGCATCCTTCCCGAAGATGGCTGGGATTGGCTCCAGCACGTCTGCGACCCTCATGAGAATAAACGGATTAGAAAATGGATGGTTGGATGAAGTCGCCGCACACAATAGAATCATCTGGATTTCGTTACCTGTACCTTTTCAAGTAAAATGGATGGTCTACTTAAACCAGGAGTGTCCAAATTATTTTATTTGAGGGCGGCATACAGAAAAATGGAAGGATGAAAGGGCCACTTTAAGATTCGTCAACTTTTTGAAATACGCTAAAGTCAGTCAAGAATGCAATTACCACAATATATTGTTTATATTGTCTACTTAATTTTATCAGCTTTCTGTTGAAGGTGTAAAGGCAAATAGTTGATGATTTCTTTTTTGGGGTGGCCAACAGCCGTCTATCTCACAGAATAGATCCAGCCCTGCACTTAGCAGCAGCCGAAACCCATCTCCACATTCAGAACCAAAAAAAAAAAGAAAGAATTGGAGTAAGGTGACCATTTTTCATTTACATGAGGATCATTAATATGATGTCTTCATAAATCCCCCATAGAGCACAAAGTGGAAGAAACTATTTTTGCCTCTAAAATTGAATTATCTTTATTTACTACAGTGTTTTGAAGGTAAATTGTGTTATTCTTTTGTCATTAATGTTTAATTTGGATCTTCGAATATTGACCATTTTTCATTTACATGAGGATCATTAATATGATGTCTTCATAAATCCCCCATAGAGCACAAAGTGGAAGAAACTATTTTTGCCTCTAAAATTGAATTATCTTTATTTACTACAGTGTTTTAAAGATAAATTGTGTTATTCTTTTGTCATGAATGTTTAATTTGGATCTTCGAATACAGCGAAAAGTTCTACAGTACACCCTTGCTTCTCACTCTGCCCACCTTCACCTTTTCTAACTCACCTTGTGGCCAATGTGAAATGTCATTTCACACACACACACATGCACGCACGCACGCACGCACGCACGCACGCACGCCCGCCCGCACGCACGCACACACACACACACACACACACACACACATATATATATATATATATAGATAGATAGATAGATAGATAGATAGATTTATAGATATAAATGATGCCTAATCAGCCCTATATTGGTGTTTTATGCCAATGGTCATGAGTCGTCAGAGACCCTCTTCCTTCTGTGCTTTTATTTTGGAGAGTCCACTTCCGGGGACCTTCTGTGTCTTTTTCCTTTAATTACGAGGCTGGGCCAGAGGGTGCTCCCACACCTGCAGCTGATCAGCAATCACCTCCTGCGTATAAGAGCTCTGCTGATCGGTAAGTGGGTGCCAGATGATTCACGCATTAAGAGTGGTACCTAGGCCATTGCGAGTGCACATGCTTGCCGTTTTCGTATATTTGTGTGTAATCAGTTGTTCTCATTTGTCTTTTTTCAGTGCCTCCCTGCCCAGCCTGGATCTGCGTCCCTCCCCCCCCCACCCCCATGGACCACTTGACCCTGCACCTATCCTTAGTGATGACCAAATAAAGCCTCATGAAGCAATGAAGCTTTGCAGCCAATTGGTTTGCACATGTAGCAAAGCTTCATGGTGCATTATACTCTATGGCGCCATCAAGTGGTCCAGAAGCCCAACAGGTCAACAGTGTTATTTAGTGGCAGAATTCAATGGCTATTTGCTTAAGACAAAGATATGAATGTGCTTGTGTTACTAATTTAGTATGTGAACAAAATACAAGTGCTAAGGATAATTTGTTATTCATTTTTATTTAGAAATAATAGCTTTCTCACAGTGGCTGGCTTTAAACGGTTTCTTTTTTTGGACAATATTTCACCAGCTTCAGAAAATATTCTTTCACAAGACACAGATGAAACTATGGTGCAGAGAAATGCGAGTGCCAGTTTATATAAATTTGGGTAGGTATGGCTCAGTTTCATGGCTCTCCTTGCTCTCATGCAAGGATCTATAATGCCTCAACATAGACAGGTATTATTGTTGTATACAATTTCCCTTGCACACAACAGACACTTCACCTGTGAAATAACAATAGTTAGACAAAAGAACAAGCGAAAAGCTGCATTGTCACATTTATATTAATGTAATTTGTCTCCCTTACCTTATTGGAAGCAATCAAATCAAAATGTTCCCATACAGGGGAGAATCACCTTTTTCGCGCAGGTTCCATCGCAAGCAACGGACAAGGCTCAAAAAAAGATTGCATTAGTTGCACTGTTGCGCACAGGTGTAACAAGTCCAGGAGCCCGAAATCCACAAAATGTGAGATAACAGGCGATCGCCATTGCATTTTGCAACCTATTTAAACCGTACAGTGTTTGCAATGCACGCCAAACGTCGGACCGCTCACGAAATGCTTACATGACTCAGCCGGCCGGCGAGGCTTCACACGTCATCATTTCCGGGTTTTGCCGAAATGAAGCGCGCCTTGATACAAGCTTCAATACAATACAATACAATACATGCTGATTTATATAGCGCTTTCACAACAGCAGCAGCTGTAACAAAGCGCTTAACAAAACAGTTAACATAAAGTAAAATAATAAACACAACACATAACATAAAACACGGACAGTCGTGCAGTCCTAACCACTTTTCCGGGACACGCTTTGTTGTTTGAAGCAGTTTGAGATGAAAGAGGAGAGAATCAAAGTGTCCTTTCACCAGTGGATCAGAGACGTCATGCTCAAAATGTGCACACATTGGCTACAAGCTAAGTTTCAAAGTCAACAAGCGGTAGCTTCGTGGAAAAGCCCCTCCCATTACTCGACACAAGCTTCGGAGCCTCGACCCATTTCGTCCCATCACTACCTATCCTCCCTCCCATTCGCTTTTGGATCCACTGCCGCCTTTACCTTGGCTATCCACAATACCAACATTTGGCAAACAAAATTGTTCATGTCGCATGACTCTGCCTAACGACTGCTGCAGAACATTTCAGAACTGTTTTCGGAAATAAGCTCTGATTTTCACTGTCGATAATTTCACATTGAGTGGGCTGAAAAATAGATTTACAGATATGGTCATGAGGAAGAAAAAGATTGTTGACATTAAAGTAGCAGACAATTTATTGATTAAACAAAAAAAACTATCTTGTTGAGGTCGGGAAAAAAATTACAACTATTGGTGCTACTAATGATGCATTTAAAAGATTTTTTTAAAAATGTTTCAAAACAAAACAAAACAAAAAAATCCTGTATTTTTATAGCCAATGGTGGATGCTGTCACATGAGCATGTCACTCCGAGGTACCTCCTTTTGACAGCATCATCTGTCTTTTATCTTGGGAGTACTGTCACATAAACACACCAGCTTACCTACCAGACCACACTTACACACCCTAATGAAAAGGGGAAAAAGCAATCAAAAGGACTCTGGAAGTCCCTTTTTTTTTCTTCTTCTTCTTTATTCTTTCTAGAGATACAAGGAGCTAGCAGTTTTCTAGGAATGGGAGCTTTTAGCAGCCTGGAGCAGGAAGCATAAAACCACAGTTGTGCGCCACCATCCATTGAAAGTGTGTGTGTGCGTGCGTGTATTGTTGCTGCTGGTGCTACTACTACTTGCCGTTGTCTCCTCGCTTTTCTGGCCTAATCAACAAAACAGCCTCAGCTGCCCCTTCGGATCCCCTGCCAGGGTCCCTATCATCCTCTGATCAAATATTAATGTATGATACTGAGCTTGCTCACTAATCCAAAGCCAATTAATATTATCTGTCAATTATTTACAGATCCTGAGGTGCAAAGCCAGATCCCTGAGGACGACATCAGCCAGGTTCAGAATACATAATTGACTTCCTCTTTCTGTAGCCTAACCCCCCCCACTACACCCTCCCGTCGCTTCGTTTTTTTTTCTCTCCCCTTCTTGCTTTCTGTCACTCTCCCTGCTCTCCTTTCATCTCTGCTTTTTTTGTTTATGTGTGTCTTTTAAAGCCTAAATGGCTGTCTTTTCATTGGTTCAGCAAGAGAGGCACAGGATGCTGCTGATATATCTGACATTGCACGATGGGAAAAGTGTGTGTGTGTGTGTGTGTGTGTGTGTGTGTGTGTGTGTGGAGTAGGTTGTGGGGGGTGTGATTCTGGTTTTGGGCTACGTCCCTGACTCGCTCATATCCTGTATATACTGATGTCAGGGAATTGTTTTATTCATTTTAGTTATGGATGTGCGACATGACATTTTCCAAATCTCATACTAAGTCATTTGGGTTGTTTGCCTCAATCACTTGCATTGTTTTGTCACTAGACAAAAAGGTTGTTTACACTTTGCAACTACTGTATCAATTAATCAGTAACCCTTCCTTAACGAGAAAGGGATCATATTGTAAATCGTATTGTAAATTTCCCCAGTGTGGGACAAATAAAGGATATCTTATCTTATCTTATATCACAAATTATGTGAGTAAATAAATATAGTGGGAATGTTGCTGACAATGATTTTTTTAAAAACTTGCTCATGCCATTGTCTATTTCCATACTCAACGAATTAGTCATCTGAGGGAGTTAAAGAATCATTCACAGATTTCACTTCAATACACCGGTTTTAGAGTGGACCACGCTTGCAGCGTGTGCCAGTGCTAGCTTAGCACTCTGTGCGGCGGGGATGGTGGTGGAGGGGTATGGTTCAGGGAAAGAGTGATGGTGGCAGGGCGGAGGCCAGACTTGCATCTGAGAGGGAATAATAACGGCCGTTCGAGTGAATCCCTTAAGCTACAAAGCTCGCTCCTCTGCCGCTACAGCAGAGAGAAGAAAGGCTGTGGAAGAAAGGAACGATGAAAGGAGAGGGAGTCCGTCTCAGTGTGTTTCTGCCGCTTCTAAACTCCCACCACCTTCCCGAATGCACTTTGACCTGCAGGGGCCTCTAATTGGCTAGCTCGATAAGAACTTGCAAACTGCTCAGGATTCGGCCAATTTTCCCAAAAATGATGACGTTTGTCATGAAATGTGTGTTTTTGATGTATAAAGAAGCCTTGCTCAACTCTTTGACTTGCTACTCCTATCGATGCCATTTTGTGCTCAAATTGTCCCTCCCATCAAATGTGGGCTATAAAATAAGCCTACCTTCAAAACTCACATCTCATGTTTGTTGGAGCAGTTTAATCAGGTAGGGTAAATATAGCGTTTGATTGTCTAACAAGCACAAACGTCTGTGTTTCTTTCTTAGTAATTACAACAAAGCTTGTTTGGGCTTTTCTCTTCACGCAAAACTGTCTGCTCTGTTTTTGCTTTCTCAGTCTGACATCCTTTCCTCCTCTCACTCTCTTGTTTCCTGCCTTTTGTGTCTCCTCTTTGACACCAGTAGAGCTCAGTCTTGATTTTTACAAGTTTCATCTTTTACTTTTGGCGGCTGCAGATTTTGTCAGAGCTGTTACTGTGAAATACGTTTGACATATTGGGAATGGAATGTTTGAAGCCGGGCTCTTTTGAAGTGGCTAATGTGAGCCTGGTTTAACTGGAAGGCAAAAAGAAGGTGCTAGCCTATAATGGAGGACTATTCAAATAACTGACCTCCAGAATGAGGTACCTAATGCAACGTGCAGTGAATAAAAAGCAACGTGCTGTGTTACGCTTTGCACGCTGTGTTGTCAAAGCGTTGATATAATGCCGGCTCTTTAGTTATCAGACCTGGGCAGTGAAAAGATTACTTAGGTGTACGTGTCCGTGCGTGTTTGCGAGCGTGTGTGTATGTTTCAAGTGAATGAGTCTCACTACCGTTAAAAAAAAAAAAAAATGTACAAAAAGAATGTCTGCTTATGTAATTTGTCATTGATAAAAAATACATTTAGCCAAGACTGACATCTTATCTTTCAAAGGACTGGTTAGCAAAAGAAAAATACACTCAATGAGAATCCTCCTAGAACTGCTCCAAAGACTACATTGAGTCTAAATCTGTATGGATGTCATTTCAAATCCTTTTGTTACCATTCGTGGTCTGCCATTGATGTTTCAGAGATGAAAGTCCTCCGGATTTTCCCGGAATTCCGGGTTTTTCAAATTTTTATGAAAATTTCTCTGGAGAATTGAGGAAAATTTGCATAAAATTAATCCGGATATTAGTTGACAACATTGAACGAAGACGCGTTTGAGTTCGTTGTATTGCTTTCACGAGCGTAGCCATATTGAGGCACTTACCCAATGGGAAACCACGATAACTAATTTGGGGTTCTGTAAACGTTCATCATGGGAACCCATTTTTCTATTTTGACTGATATTGATCATCAAGAATTCTGAAACTCAAACACTCTCACAGTAGAGGAGCACGAGGTGAGACGCATGCTTAAGGCGGTGAACCCAAGGAAGGCCACAGGCCCCGACGGCGTCCCAGGACAGGTCCTGAGAGAGTGTGCAGACCAACTAGCTGGGGTCTTCACCAAGATCTACAACCAATCCCTCTCCCAGGCCGTGGTCCCACCGTGCATGAAGACCTCTACAATCATCCCAGTGCCAAAAAAGAACAACATCAGCTGCCTCAACGACTACCGTCCAGTAGCACTCACACCCATCATCACAAAGTGCTTTGAGAAGCTCATCAGAACCCACATCTCCTCTGCTCTCCCCCCTGGATTCGACCCCCACCAGTTTGCATACCGGGCCAACAGGTCCACGGAGGACGCCATCGCCACAGCTCTGCACTCCACCCTGTACCACCTGGAGAAGAAGGAGAGCTACGCAAGGCTGCTCTTCGTGGACTACAGCTCGGCCTTCAACACCATCATCCCTGACAGACTGGTGTCCAAACTGACAGACCTGGGTCTATCGAGCTCAATATGCCGGTGGATCATGGACTTCCTGTCCGACCGCCCCCAGAGAGTGAAGATGGGCTGCCACACCTCCTCCAGCCTAAACCTCAGCATTGGCTCCCCACAGGGCTGCGTGCTGAGTCCACTGCCTAAGTCTAAGTCTAATAAATGTGCTGTTGTATTGTAATTAAAGAAATAAACTGTACTGTATAATAAAGTCGTTTTATTTACCTTTGTGATGGTAGTTGATGGCTTGATGGAATGGAGTGGGAGGAGGAGGGAGGGAGGGAGTTACTGTTTGGAAGGAGAGTCACCTTCCATAAGGACTGTAGGTAACTCAACCTCCGGTGTGGCTTCTCTTCTTTGCTTCTTAGAAGGAGACTCTTTATCCTTTCCATCTTAAGGATGGTAGCAATTGTAGACTTAGCGTACTGGTACTGGGACGCTAAGTCACACAAACGCACACTCGTTCGTGTTTTTCAATGATCTCCTTCTTCTGCTCGATCGTAATTTTCTTTAATGTCTTCTTAGGCTTAACACTAGCCTGTGGTGGGGTCTTTTTCGGTCCCATAATAGCAAAAGTACACTCAATATGGTCCAAAATGTCGATCAAACACAAACCACGTCCGCACTCAAAGAAAGGGGGTGACGAACTGGGAGGCCGTGAGCGTGCGTCAGCTTCTCGTGGCCGCCACCGTGGAGCTGTTCGACCGCGTGGTTTGGTTCGTCCGCCGAAAACTAGTTCGTCAGCAGAGACTATATGCTCACGAATTTCATGTTCTTGAGGCGAAAAGTTCGTGAGCTGAAGCGTTCGACTAAAGAATATTTACTGTATGTATATATATATATATATATATATATATATATATATATACACATTTTTTTCCCGGAATTTTCAGAAAAGTCCACTTTCATCTCTGATGTTTTTACTTGTATCAAAACATACATTTTTTTTTTAGTTCATGGTGAAAATATATTAACAGTTATGTTTGTGCTTATGTTGGCTCTACTCAAACCAATAATGGCATAAGCCAACACAAGAAATGTGTCAACCTATTGGGTCAGGACACCGTAAAAGCTTATGCAGCAGTTTAGATGGGGTCGGGATGTCGAGTGCTGAAAATGTTAAAAAAATACAATAAAATACTGCATTAAAGCTTTATTTGCTGAGTAAACATTTCATAAGCTAACACGAAAATACTGATTTAAAATGCAGGAGTGCCAATATCAGGCAGTGTCAAAACTTTGATGCCAAGCTCGTATTGAGGGTGTTGTATCCGATCTGTCCATTTACTGTATGCTGCAGTCACATTAGCATCAGGTGACCAAATGACCTCTTTAGTTCGAAAACGTCCACATTTTTACACCCTGCACGGGCATTTAGGGGAGTTTTATTAATTCATGAAAATGTCCGATTTTAATAGTTTTCACAGCACAAATTAGCATATGTTTAATTTGACTGACATTTGGTGCAACAAATGAGAGGTGGAGCTCTTTTTTTTTTTTTTCTTTTATGACAAGTGGAGTACACTGTTATCAGCATGTGTGACATAGAAACTGGCATGGGACAACCCGGAAGAGAAGGCAGTGGCAGTTAAGACAAGCCTGTGGAGCGCGTGTGCTGAGTTACAAGCATCAGTGCCACAGAAAACAGTTTGCTGCTGAGATGGGATGGAATGCAGCCCCAGTCGAATAAGCAAGCAATACGATATCCTGTTCATTTGTCTGTTTCACCACTGTGGTTGAAGTCACTGGACCAAGAGATGCGTTACAGTTTGGAGATGAGGACAGTGACGACACACCAAAAAGCTAACAGTGTGCAAAGCTCGCACGTCGATGTTTCAATGTCTGATAAAGGTGCCGGTTGGAGATCTCAAAGCTCGTATGGATGCAGAAAAACACAAAAGAGCTGTATGAGGAGAGTTTTTATCTGCAAAATTGATTGAGTTCCTTGTTCGACCTGGGAACCCAGGATGCAGAAGAAAACAATTATGAGGAAGAAAACGAAAAACTGAAGTGACTTTGTGTGTGTGTGTGTGTGTGTGTGTGTGTGTGTGTGTGGGTGTGTGTGGGTGTGGGTGTGCGTGTGCGTGTGTGTGTGTGTGTGTGTGTGTGCGAAATTAACCCTTCCAGGGACAGCAGTTGCTACAGTGGGCAGCTTATCATGTTATCAGGTTACAGGGTGCATGAAAGGGTGAATATCCTTGTGAGGCTACAGTTTTATTACATTACAACACTGAAATGAAATATTGTGTTAAAGCTGGATTTTCGAAAGAAGAGGTGTTATTTAGAACAGGGGTCCCCAACCTTGACGCACGTCAAGCAACGCTTTCCCCCGTCACGTGACCGATTCCGCTTTAAAAAAAAACACCAGAGCTCGCAAAATGAGTAAAAAAACTGCTGGAGATCAAATGACAGCGGCCTTAAAAGTACGTTCGAGACAACTGGATAAAAGTTATGGCTGAATATTCTGAGATCGCCACAGTAGCACTGTTGCTATTTCCGACATCCTACCTGTGTGAGGCGGGGCTTTTCTGCAGCAACGGCGACTAAAACAAAATTACGAAGTAGACTTGACGCAAAACACACACTTGAGGTGTCATTGTCTCCTATTACTCCAAGATGGGACCGTCTGGTTGCAGAAAATCAAGCTCGGGGCTGTGGTGAGTCGTCATTTTCATGCACTTTGAATTTGTATTGCATCGTATTTTGAAGGCATTAAACATGACCATAGCGATCAGAGTGTTGCGGCCAGATTAGACGCTCCTTGTGTTTATTATTATATTTCGAAAACACCACAGTTTTCATGCAGCTCATACCATATTATTTTGTTGTATTATTTCCGCCACACCTTCATTGCCGGTCCCTGAAAATATTGTCTGACATAAACCGGTCCGTGGGGCAAAAAAGGTTGGGGACCCCTGATTTAGAACACTGTCATTTGTAAGGAAGACTTTAAAAGAGAGCTATTATTTTGTTTTTTGTTTGTTTTACTTTCAACCCATACAGAGGAGGCATAATTTCAATTAGGGCTGCACAATATTTTGAAAAATTATTGTCATTGCGATAATGGCACATGCCATGCAGAATGCAAAAGACGTGCAATTAATTAATATGGAATGATATGCTTGACTTTAACTTTGACCAATCAAATGGAAATTTAATGTGCTTTGCCATCCAAAAGAAGAACAGTATCCCGGGGCATTACTGCCACAAAACAACTTACCAGTAATTAGATATGAATAAAGTCATACTTTACGGCATGTAAATGTATTACTTTCATTAGATGATAAAGATGTAATTTCTTAGATACATGTTAAATACCGCAATCATATCGATATTGCAATATACAATGCCCATATCGCATATTGCATGTTTTCCCAATATCGTGCAGCCCTTTGTTTTGTAGTAACAAATAGTCATACGTGGAATTTGTGCTTTGATCTCTTCGTCTGTCTGATTGCATTGTTTTCAACTCATTCACGCATGTGCACACAGAACACTCCGCATGGACTAATAGCCAGGCCAAATCACTTCAACAACACTGTTATTTTCATTCATCTTTCAACCGTTGCACAATGATATGTGATCATGTGGACTAAGTGTCTATGACACGGCCGTGACGGTCGTGACCTGAGCCCTTTGGGCGCTGTGATGTCATATTCAGTTGACAGCAAGTAGCAAAATGGCAGCTCGCTGAGAGGATAAAAAAGAATGGCTTTTGCTGCTTAATTCCAATTCTACCAATGTAATATTAATCATTATACCATGTTTAGATGAGTAGGGATGCAGAGAAAATATTTCTGGAAAGTACCTGTCTGACTTTACTTCCCCTTTAACAGTCAGTTTGGTGCAAATCGACAGAGCAGAAGAAAATTGATTATCAACTTTCTAGATCAGTTCATTAAATATCACAATCAAAATCCTGACCTATGGTCTGTTTTCCCCGTTTCAAATAAGCCTAAAATCGTAACATGAAAAGTCTGTTTTTTTTTTTTTTACTGGGAATTTAAAATGGTATGAAAGAATGACATGTTTTTTTTTTTTTTAAGGCCGCACTTTCAATGCATTTAATTCACAGATGATCTCTTGGGATATGCGGATATATCGTATTGAGACATCTGGGCCCATTGTGCCGTTGTACTATTCTATCTTCTGATATTGCCTAATTTTTCTACATGACAATGCATGGACCAAAGCTGCAAGGATCTGCACACAATTCCGAAAAGCAACTTTTGATTCACCTTGAAGAGACATGTTATTCATTGATTGTTTGTGATCATTTGGCTTCACAAGACTAACAGGGGGTTAAAGGTCCTGCCAGTGCCCAGAAATGTTGCGGTGTGTGAACCTACATGGTAATTTCAAGTTTTAAGAGATTATCTGACAACCGTAAACAATGCTGCACCTGAATGTTTTATTTTAAGAACCAGTGTCTTTGTGTGCGGATTATTTTAGCGGAGGCAGCATGCTTAACAAATATAAATTTGTAATATTTAACAGTTTAAATATTTCGTATATATATTTTTATTGGAAATTGTAAATACTTATTTCACATCATTATTTCACATAATGACACCAATATAGTGCTGAAATTTAAATTCTTGACACAATGACCCTAGCCCTAACCATTACGCTAGAGAGGGTAAAATAGATGGTAAAGAAGAGCATGCGACCCAAAAAGTCTTGTCTCTTTGATATTGCACATTCAGCTTCTGCGCGCCACTATGTTTACTTGATATTCTCCTAATTAATTTGTCTGCAGTTGGGCTACCTTGATGAAAGATTGCATTCGGAAGGGGAGAACACCTGGTAACATATGCTGCAGGGACTGATAGCAAGGCAACAGAGCACCAGCTGCAGCTAACAGCCAGAACGATTCAGCAGATTGTGTGTGTTTTGAAAAGAGGACATTCATGAACATGAACTGTTGTGCCCAAGGTTCGATACCACTGAAGAGGAGATCTAAGCAGGGGTAAATTAGCAGCAACGTGTCTCATTTAACCTTCAAATAAGGGTGCACATCCGTATATGGAGCAAAAATGGGGAATTATCAGTGGACATTCAAGACAGTTAGTGTGGTCAATCTAAAAAAAAAAATTCAAACATGATTTGTGGGGTAAAGTATAGAATATTATACATATAGAATATGCATACAGTGTACACCACGGGTCACCGATCTTTGAGAGGCTGAAAGCTACTTCTTGGGAATCAATTAATGAGAAGGGCTGAGTGGCAGAGTGGTCCTTTCCCAACCCAGAGGTTGGTGGTTCGCTTCCCGGCCATTGCGACATGTCAAAGCGTCTGAACCTCCCCCGCCTGTTGCTCCTGATTCTGCATCATCAGTAGGTGAATGAGCGCTTTGAGTACGGTACCTGAGTTAGAAAAGAGCAATAAAAGTGTCTGTGTTAGATTCAGCATCAGGCTCAAAAATGTGCTTATCATACCTGTGGCGAGAAATCATGATCAGTATGTATAGGTGTGCGATCAATAACCATAGAAAATATGTTTGATCAAACGTTCAATTTAAAAAAAAGGAAGAAAATCACAATCCCGAAAAGCAAGATTCTCTCCGTTGGAAAGAGAAGCTCTGGTATGGTGTTAGATTTGAGCCACAATTACAAGCACATAAGAGGACATTTTGAGCACAAAAGCATGTTTTGAGTGCACAAGAAACAGGCAGGTGAGCTTAGATGGCCGAGTGTTCCTCTGCAGACCTGAAGAAATAGTTACGGAACTAGCGAAGAAGACGCACACACTTAATGCGTGTGGCGTATGTGCCCTGAATGAAAGTGTGCATTACTTTTGTGAAAATAAATGTGTGCAGTGTAGGTGGTCACAGACAGATGCATGTTCTGGAGTGGATGGCAGTCTCCAATTGCCCATCCATAGCTGCCAACTTGATATCATCCGGAAGTGGAGATCTTCTTGGAGTTCCCTTTAACTTGGTATGTGTTTGTGTATTTCACTCCAGCGATTTCTAAGTTAGAACGCCTTAGTTGAATCTTGTGCACCAGCACTAAATCTGAGCAATAAATTAAAAACATGATGGAATCATGACTAAATGTAGCCTGTTGAACACACAATGGCCTCTACCTCTTTCTCGTTACATTACAACTTACTGATTCGGTAAAGGTGGTTGACTGGTTAGCACGTCCCTCACGGTGCAGAGGTGCAGGGTTCGATTCCGGCTCGAGCCTTCCTGTGTGGAGTTTGCATTTTCTCCTCGTGCCTGCATGGGTTTTCTCCGGGTATTCCGGCTTCCTCCCACATTCCAAACACGTGCATGGCAGGTTAATGGAGCACTCTAAATTGTCCTTTAGGAGTGATTGTGCGCTGGAATGGTTGTTCTTCTATGTGTGCCCATGATTGGGTGGCAACTAGGGTGTACCCTACCTGCTGCCCGAAGACAGCTGGGATAGGCTCCAGCAGGGCCCCACGACCCTTGTGAGGATAAATTCTGATAATGGATGGATGGATGGATGATTAGGTAAAGATGAAGCAAGACAATTCTCTTAAAGGATGGTGAAGAATGGTGGGGAAAAAAAAAGAACGATCCAGGCACGGATACTCATTCACCCCACAATGCCCCCTTCTCTACCTGTGCGGGTTTCGGAATGGACGGCGAATGAAGAAATGAACAATGAATGAACAATAAAAAATTACACATTACACTCAGTTACAATGTACAAAACAACTGTACATTAATTTAAAATTAGATTAGACAACAAGAATATCGACCAATAAAAAATATTGCGGCGATGGAGAAGCCACACACCTCCCAGCACACTTGTAAATAGTTGTAAGTTAAAAGTTGCTCTTTGTTGCTTTGTCATAAGTGTGTATATGGTATCCTTAGGATGGAAGTGCAAAGGAACACAGATTCTATGGACCAAAGGAACATTGCAGATGAACGAGTTCCATACAAGCTTTGGAGTGACAATGGGGTCTGTTTATTTAATTAATTAACAGCGGTGGAGGTTAGTGTCTGGAGTACACTCACTGGCCAATAGGGGCACCACGTCATTTTTTTTGTTTGTTGTTTTTCTAATTAAATTTAAAAGACTTAGACGAGAAACCTCTGAAATCAGTCATTAACTAGAAGGCTGCTACAGTTTTGAGGTTTCAAAAGTCATGGTCAAGGACATATTTTAGACCCAGTTCTTGCTTATGGTCTACCGGTGTCAAACTTGGAAGTCTTTGAAAATGGGATTTCAGATCACATGGCAGTTTTATTTGATGTAGTCTTATCGCGTGCTGCTGTTAAATCTGCTGCTCCTGGTTGCAACGGCCGAATTTTTAACTCTCTCACTGCTAGTCGGTTCTCTGATGCCTTTAAAGATGGGCAGCAAGGGGGCTTGCCGAATGTTCAATGGGAGGTCATTCCAAAGAGAGGGACCAGCAACGGAAAATGCTCGATCCCCTCTGAGCCTCCGCTTAGTTCTTGGTACTTCTAATAATGTCTGGTCCGCAGACCTGAGGCAGGTGTGTTGGGGCGGATGAGCTCACAGAGGTAAGGTGGCGCGAGGCCATTGAAAGATTTGAAAACAAATAATAGGATCTTAAAAAGAACTCTAAAATGTATCGGGAGCCAGTGAACAGATGCCATAGTAGGAGTTATGTGCTCCCTCTTACGAGTACTAGTCAAGAGGCGAGCAGCAGCATTCTGGACCAACGGGAGCCGTTCATTGGAGGATTGGCTGACTCCAAAGTAAAGTGCATTATCGTAATCCAGCCGGGATGTGACGAAGGCATGAATTACAGTTTTTACTTTAGCCAGCTGCCTAAGGTGAAAGAAGCTGGATTCAACAACGGCACCAATTTGCCGGTCCAATTTAAAACCACTCTCCAGTTTAAGACCCAAGTTTGAGACGGTTGACTTAAGATAAGGAGACCGGGGGCCCAAGTCTACAGTATGGGACACGATCACTTCTGTCTTCTTTTCATTGAAATTCAAGAAATTTTGTGCCATTCAGGTTTTGATTTCCTCCAGGCAGGATAAAAGTGGCCTTAATGAGAAAGTGTCTTTTTTGCTCAGTGGGACATAGATCTGACAGTCATCTGTATAGCAGTGGAAGGAAATACCATGTTTCCTTAAGATGGTACCCAATGGGAGCAGGTACAGTGAGAACAGCAGAAGCCCCAGAATTGAGCCCTGTGGAACACCACATGACAGTGTGGCAGTACGTGACTCAGAGCAGCGAAGGCTAACACAAAAGGTTTTGTCAGCTAAATAGGACCTAACCACTCAAGAGCGCTACGCCAATGCCCACCAAGTGCTGCAAACGAGTCAACAGAATACTGGGATCCACTGTATCAAATAGAGCAAGATTGTGGGTAGAAAGAAGAGAAAAGAAAACACAGTTCAATTAAGTGCAATATAAATACAATAGTCACAGTGCTATTCACATTTGTTGTCATATCATTCAAATAATTTTATGATATATTTATTTATTCATTTTTTATTCAGCAGCCTGACAGCAGTCGGTAGGAACGAGCGGCGGTATCTCTCCGTCTTGCAACGCGGGGGTAACAGTCTCTGACTGAAGGAGCTACCGAGTGCTGTCAGGGCTGGCTGGAGGGGGTGGGAGGGACTGTCCAACATAGCTTTTAGCTTAGCTAGCATCCTGCTGTTGCCCACCTCCTCCAGAGTGTCGAGGGAGCAGCCCAGGACAGAACTAGCCTTCCTGACTAGTCGCTCCAATCTCTTCCTGTCCCGGGCCGAGATGCTGCCTGACCAGCAGACAATGCCATAATGGATGGCCGAGGCCACCACCGAGTTATAGAAAGTCTTAAGGAGTGACCCCTGAACCCCAAAAGACCTCAGTTTCCTGAGTAGGAAAAGTCTGCTCTGACCTTTCCTGATCAGGGTGTCCGTGTTAGTCGACCAGTCCAGTTTGTTGTTGAGAAGAACACCCAGGTACTTGTAGGAGGTCACCCTCTCTATGTCCATACCCTGGATGTTCATCAGTGCTGGTGAGGACTGTTGCCTGCAGAAATCCACAACCAACTCCTTAGTTTTCCTAGGGTTGATCTGGAGTTGATACTGCTGGCACCAGTCCACAAAGTCCTTCGTCAGTCGCTTGTACTCCCGATCGTCCCCCTCTGTAATGAGGCCAACAATCGCAGAGTCATCGGAGAACTTCTGAAGGTGGCAGTTTGGAGTGGCATGTCTGAAGTCCGAGGTGTAGAGGATGAACAGGAATGGAGCCAGAACAGTCCCCTGCGGCGCTCCCGTACTGCAGAGAAGCCTGTCCGACTCACAGCTCTGCACCCTTACGAACTGCGGCCGGTTTGTGAGGTAGTCTATAATCCATGCTGTGAGATGGTGGTCCACTCCGGCGTTCTGCAGTTTGTCCCTCAGTAGGTTGGGTTGGATGGTGTTGAAGGCACTGGAGAAATCAAAGAACATGATTCTCACAGTGCTCCCAGCCTTCTCCAGGTGAGACAGCACTGAGTGGAGGAGGTAGATAATGGCGTCTTCCACTCCGATGCCAGACTGATAGGCAAACTGCAGCGGGTCCAGTGCCGAGCTCACCAGCGGTCGAAGGTGAGCGAGGACGAGTCTCTCCAGCGTCTTCATCAGGTGAGACGTCAGCGCCACCGGTCTGTAGCTGTTCAGCTTTTTAGGGTGGGGGTTCTTGGGCACTGGGACCAGGCACGAAGTTTTCCACAGCTGTGGAGCTCTGCCCAGCTTCAGGCTCAGGTTGAACAAATGCTGGACAATGTCACACAGCTGGTCAGAGCAGGTCCTGAGGAGCCGGGAACTGATCTTGTCTGGACCTGCTGCCTTCCTCACATTCATCTTCCTCAGTTGGTTCCTCACCTGTTCTGTTGTGACGGACAGGCAGGAAACAGGTGACAGACTGAGTTGTTGTGAGCAGGTCGAAAGAGGAGGGGGAGGAGAAGAAGTCGTCAGTGACAGTGGGTGCAGCTGGTGGTTGGGGGAAGGGACAGACGTCTTGTCGAATCGGTTGAAAAAACTGTTCAGTTCATCTGCCCAGTCCTTGTCCTTCTCAGTCAATGTCTTTGGGCTGTTGTGGCCTGAAATGGTTTTCAGGCCCCTCCAGACACCAGTGACATTGCTGGCCTGTAACTGGTCCTCCAATTTCGTCCTGTACGTCTTCTTCCCCTCTCTGATCTTTCTTCTCAGCCGAATCTGCACGGCCTTCAGCTCCTCTCTGTTTCTCGACATAAAAGCTCTCTTCTTCTCCTTCAGGAGGGCCTTTATGTCGGGATTAATCCATGGTTTGTTGTTGGAGAAACACCGCACAGTTCTGGTGGGTACGGTGTTCTCCTCACAGAAGTTTATGTAGTCCGTGATCGTGTCAGTGAGTGCATCAATGTCCTCCCCATGAACTTCGCTGAAGAGTTCCCACCTGGTTGTGTCGAAGCAGTCCCGCAGAGCATCTTCAGCTTCCGTGGACCATTTCTTTACCAATATATCATTAGAAACGCGTAGCAGGGCTGACTCCATGCTATGCATTGTCTTGAAACCCGACTGGAAGACCTCCAAGATGTTATGTTCATCCAAGAACGATTTCAACTGCATGTGCACCACTTTTTCCAGAACTTTTTAAATGAAAGGCAGTTTGGAAATGGGCCTAAAATCTGACAGCACATCTTGATCAAGGCCAAGTTTCTTGATCAAGGGTTGCACCACAGCATGTTTAAACTGTTCGGGAACTATAACAGAAGAGAGACTGCTGTTGATAATGTCCAAGGCCGACTGATGTGCCTATACTCGGGAGAACCTCCTTCAAGAAATGCAGTCACAAAGGGAGCCAGATGGCTTAGTCTAGCAAACCACATCCTCTAAAAACATCAAGGACATACCTTCAAAAAATTTAACACAGCTGAACATGAAAAATGGACAGAGGGGTCAAATATGGTCTTTGAGACAGGCTGTAGAAACCTTATCAATGAAAAACTGAAGGAATATGTTACATTTCGAGTGAAGATTCTGAGCATGTAAGCTGAGGGGGTTTGAGTACAGAAGCGATGGTTTTAAATAGTACACGTGGGTTGTGACGGTTAGCCTGAATTAGGTTTGATAAATATTCTCTTTTGGCCTCTTGAACTGTGATCTGGTAGTCACGCCAGCAGTCTTTCGAGATTTGATAAGAGACCTGCAATTTGTCTTTTTTCCACTTACGTTCGGCTTTACAACACCCCTGCCCAGCTGCGGGAGTTTTGTCGTTAAACCAAGGCTCGGGTTTAGGTTTTGATAGCACAGTTTTTACAGGAGCAACCGAATCCAGGATAGCACGGCAGGAAGAGTAGAACCAAGAGGTGAGTTCCTCTGTGTTAGATGAAGGTAGGCAAAGATTATTAAAACTCGTCTCAAAACTCATTTTTATTCTATGGCATTTGACACAGCATGACTCAGACTTGACCTTAGTCTTACTGTTTGGTGCTTTCTACTTTCTTTGTTATTAATTTGTTGTTTTATTGTTGTATCTATGATATTTGCTCCATGTACAGCACTTTGTATACAGCGATGGATGTTTTAAAGTGCTCTATAAATACAGTTGAGTTGAGTTGAGTTCTTTTTTTATGCTTAGTGGTTAATAACTTTTATTGAAACACACACGCATTGACATGTTGCTATGCAAATATTATTTGCCCAACGCCTTCAGAATCTCGAGCGCTAGCCAGCCTCAACCACACACACACACACACACACACACACACACACACACACACACACACACACACACACACACGAACACGACATACACAATGCAGGCTGGGGGAAGGTGTCGACTCCCTCCTCCCCAGTCACATAGTAAAATTTGCAGGTGAACATAATGACCACATCTTTGGTAATATAATTTAAAATTCTACTTTGCTTATAATAAAGCTTTGAAACCTTTCAGGTGTTCAACAATGGATTCTGAAGTGCATACATTGTAATTCAAATCTGTAACCTTTCTCCCATTTAATTTATCAAGATAATGCAATTTGAAGAACATGATCAGACATGCAACATGAAACATAGATGCAATATCTCGTAATGTTCTTTTAAAAATTGTGTACAATGAGCGTACAGGTCTTTTATGGTTCTGGTCTGTAACACATGAGAGACAGTTCTTATAGGTGCTCTTGCTGAGTCTCACGTGGCGTTGGAATGGATACATCTTTAGGCTGGGGGATGATCCTCACCCCCCTTCAGACAGTAATCAAAGTCCACTTTGGAGCTGACAAAATAAGTTCTTGAGGCTTCTGGTGACATTTAAAGTGGCGACTGGCGATTATTAATACTGCTCCCCCTTTCACGGTCGGAGATAATCCTCATTCCAGATGCTCTGGGCGGTACACCAAGATGGGTATCGGCAGGTAGGACAGATAATATGAGCTTTTCTAGAAGTCAAGTTAAATTTCTCTATACAGACTTAATCACAAAAAGTCTTAAAGGGCTTCACATGGCCACAGTTGACGACATCCCCTGATTTTAACCCCCAGGAGAACAAGGAAAAACTAAAAATAAACAAACATCTAGACTGGCACTCACATGCCCTTAAAGCAATACCAAGTGGGGGTGTAGCGACGCCACTCGAGTGAAGCGCGACTCAGCAGTCGATAGTCCGCTGCTCTCCGACGTGCGTGCATCAGCGCGGACGTGTACGCGCGCACGTCTTTTGGCTTCAACCAATCAGTGCTGACACAACGGACGTTACACATCAAAGAGCTTTGATCTCTTTCAACAGCTAAGCTAGACTAGCCACGACAACAGCTAAGCTAGTTAGTTGAGACGACACGACGCTCGAGGTCGGACGGACACGCTCTCTTTCTGTCATCTGCATGTTTTCCTTTTCTGTCCAAATATATGTTTTTCTACCAACAACAACTGTCCTGTCCACGTCTTCTTTCGTCCCACCGGGGTTTAGCCAGTGTGTTTATAAAGAGACCTAAAATCTCTTTAGGGGCACTCATGGAGCAGATGTCTGTTGACATTCTGGGCCCTTTCAGGTCTCGAATGAGGAAGTCATTATGGCCTTGTCGCAATGGATGACTTCACCAACACTCACACCATTATGGACCAGAGCACCACCACCACTGCTGAATACCGAGTCAACGATATGTTTGGTCGGTTTGGTGCACCAGAGGTGCTGAACAGCAACCAGATATTGAACTTTGAAGGGTCCAGTGTGAAGTTCTGGTTGAGCAATTCACCCAGCTTGCTATCCTTACCAGCCATGAACAGCAGGACTGGGACCTACGCCTACGTCTGTTTGGACCTCCTCTGGAGCCAGACGTTTGGACTAGTTTGCCACGATGTCAGATCGTCTTCGGGAAATGCATGACGTGGCTCGCCAGATGCTTGGTAAGGCTGGCATCTGTCTAAATAGGACGAATGACTTCCGATTTCGCTGCCATACAGGTATGGGTCTACAGTTCATTGAAGATGAGGGCCCTGCCTCCCAAGCTGATGAGCCCCTGGATTGGACCATCGCACCTTCCTGGAGAAAGTTTTCATATGTGGTGTAATGAGTGCAGCTACAAATGAGACAAACTGCCCCTGTGCCAGCTCTTGACATGACCAGAGGTGTAGGCCAGGCTGGTGGTCCATCCTCTGGGGACTCAGCCTTCCCCTGCGCGGGTCAGGGACCAACCTGGTGGCCTCATCAGCACCGGTGACCAACACTTGCAAGACTTTCTTTGAGTTGCCGAGGACAGTTGACTGCTTTGTTGGGTCAATGCAGTGATGGTGAAGCCACGCCCTACCCAGCATGCTTGTAAATACTGTCGTTGTATTCAGTTACATTGTTTTTTATGTGCTTTGTCACAAATGTGAATGTGATTTCTTTGAGATGAAAGAACAAAGGAACAGAGAATTAAGAATTAAACATTTTTCAACCAGAATTTCCCTTCCCAATGGCACATCCATCCATCCCGTTTCAAGACCGCTTATCCTGAACAGGGTCACAGTGAGTTGCTGGAGCCTGTCCCAGCTGACTTCAGGCAGAAGGCAGACTACACCAGTCAATCACAGGGCACATATAGAGACAAACGAACATTCACACCCACATTCACACCATCACTGAGTGGGAACTGATCCCACGCTGCCCGCACACATCCTGCGTGTGTACCACTACACCTTCAGCGACTCATGGCACATTCAACAAAACAGATTCACATTGGTCCCAATTGAAATTCAAAACATTGAATTCATCTTGGAAATGATTTTAAACAAGACCAGAATTGCCTTTCAGCAAAAATTCCACATTCTCACCATTAAATACAAAAAGATTCCCAATTCATTCCCATTCCATATCACTCGGTAGCATGTCATTCTGTATTATTCAATACCGTTGCACATTTTTCCATATTTGTTCTTTCAGCATTTGGTTACACCACTCATGTTATAAATGCAAACCGTTACATGCCCATATTTTTGTCATTCAAAAATCAATAAATCATTGGACAACCCATCATTCCGCATATATCAACAGACAACTGTATTGATTACAATTGAGTGTTGAACATTCACAGTTAGATTTGTGTCAATATAATACTGAGCAATGAGACAGATCCACTGGGGTCTTCTGCTGATTCCCACTACATGTTACAGATCCTGCGAGGAGCACCGCAGCAGCTGCCCTCCTTCATGCCTGTTTGTGAAGAGTTGTCGATAAGTCCTGCACTCACTCCACAATAAAAGGGAGGGGAAGTAACGGCTGAAATAGGATGCTTCCTGCCCTTTAACATGCCAGAGGCTTCGTTAAGGGAACCTGTGAAATCAGTTTAATAGGCTGACATCACCCCTGGGCCTCTGTGACCTGGCTCTCTTGAGACCATTTTCTCCTTTTCATATACTTTGTCTGCTCTTCAACCAACTTCTCTTCCCTCTGCTTATTTTATCCCGGTATTGGCCACTTGGTTCTTCTCCCACTCTGATTTATTCAACCATTTTTCCTTTATTGTCATTGCCTGTCTTTAATCTTGACCTTCACTTCGACTCCTTCATTGTTTCTTTTCTTTTTGACTTTCTCATCATCTCCTTGGATTAAATCTTCCTCTTCCTCTGATGCCTCAGCAGCAACTATTTGGCAGTCCTTCTAACAGGGAGATAATTCATTTTCCTCCAGCTGACGTGGATGAAAAAAGGGGATCAGCTTGCTCTATAGACGACCTTGAGTGTGCCTGAACTCACCTGACATTTGTGAATAAAATATAGCGTGTCCTTCTGTTATGAATGGCTCCTGAAAAGGAGATCACTCCACCTCTTATTTATTCTCTTTACCTCCTTCTTCAGACACTAATGTCGGCAACGTGACATTAATGTGCCTACTGGCTGTTTGAACCACTGAGCACAGGTCAGCCACTTTAATAGAGGGGTTCGTGCCGCTCTCAAAGGGATAGCAGCCTGATGCCTCCATTAATGTAGAGCAGGAATGTAGCCATAAAACAGCACTTCCTCATGTAAGGCTGCCCTGGAAGGTGCTGGGTCCGTGGTGTTTTATCCTTCATCCTGCCAGGAATGCTGCCGAATGAAAGAGGAAAATGACCACCATCATTTTTAACTGTTTTTATTATCTGTTTAAAATGCTCTGATGTGTGTTTGATTTTTGGTTTTGTTTCAGACTTTGAGAAACACGTTGAACTGTATCAGCAGTTCTTTTCCACAAGGTGTCCGTACCGGATGTTGGTTTTGACTTCCTTTCTTGTTCAGAGTTTTATGTGACTATTTACGTGCTGTGAATAATTTGTCTTCTGCATACGGTATGAGGAGTGCATTTAAGTGACGCACATGAGCGCTGAAGGTCCTGACACTGCCTGGATGGTTATGGCTGCCCATGGCTGTGGGCAGGCCTTGGGGTTTGCAGGCTCTCTCCTGGCGGGGATAAAAGCAGGAGGCATCTGGCTCCAGCAGAGCTCCAAAAACCCAAAGTAGCCCAAGATCCCCCTCTCCTAGTTTAGCCAAACAAGCTGGACTAATCCCAACTATCAGGGGATGCACTGTCAAAACAAGCAGCAGGGCCCTAAGGCAAGCCGATCCACTGAGCAGTGAAGGGCCGCGCGGAGAGGAAAGAAGGCCCTCGCATTAGCATAATGCCTCTCGGTAGTGAGTTGGTTTGCTGGCCTGACAGTCTGAGCACTGGGCACAGCGTCTTACAGAGGGTTTGAGCTCAGAGAGGGGGCAGAGGGGGCAGCAGCGGAGATGTGGGAGCTCCCTGGCTTAAATAGGCGAGGGTCAAAACCGAGGCTGGCAGCGCCTCCTCTTTCTCTCTGTCAGTTTCAGTGATTTCTGCTTATTTTTAGCAGCCTTCATCCTCTGAAAGCAGGTTGAGTCCTCTTCTCTCTGAATATGTAGTCTGATGCCCTGGGCTTGCTACCGCTCATCCCATTCACCAACTACATCACCACAAAGCTATTCTCGTAGTCCTCACCTCGTGTAGCGTCGATGTTTGAAAGCATTGCTATATTTTCCAAAACACAAAACAGACCACAAATCTCACTGTTTACATGAAATATTGATTGACTGCATCCATTATCCTACATAAATCTCATTGGATATCTGGATGAGTCACATTTTTTTTTTAATGATGTCACAGGGCTAAGTTTAATATTAATGAAGTAAGACCACACTCAGTCTTCTTTTGTCACCATCCCATGCCATTTAATTTTGCGTACGTAGAACGTCCAAATGAAACAAATGAGGTCGCTGTTTATGTTATTACCTCTAATGGGAACATAATGGGGTTAGCTAAGGCGGCGTAATAATGACTATCAATATGTGCCGGTCGTTTTATTAAAGCATTGCATCATCTCTCTGACAACTCAGTTTGAAAGCGTGTTGAAGCCGGCAGGGGGTAAAGCTACCTTAGCGTCTCTTGCTACTCCGCTTGAGCAGCAAGTATCACATTGATTATTCTTTCAAATGTTTACAACTGGGCCGAGAATCATTCTAATTTATTCCTATGGGGTGATTTTTGTATGTGTCATTTCATGACTTGATCACCCCTTTCAGTTGTTCACGTCGATGACTCCTGGCTGTTGGAAACTGCAGCTCAATGTTACCATTAAAAATAGGAAACCCTGTCGTCTGCATCGTGTCCAGCTGGTCCTGCTGGGATTATAGTTGGACTGGATCCAGTTGATTATCATTTCAGCTCACTGTCACTCATAGTGAGGCAGGTTCCCGGACCCAATTATCTTTGAAAACACAACCACAGAGGCTGGATGTGATCAATGAGGCCGATGCCAGCGTCAATATGCTCCGAGTCAAGCCTATTGATCAGTGGATGTGTATAGACAGATGTTGTGAGCTGTATAATGTCAGCGGGCCGGTGCGTGTGAGGCTGAGGGGAGGACTGGAGAGAAAGTGAGCTGAAAGGGGTGGAGTTGGAAGGCGGTTGATGGGGGTTGGGTAATCCAATGGCGAGAGCGCCAGGAGTCTCAGGTGTGCATCGTCAAGACGAAGAGGTGACTGTTTGCTGGGTCCCTGAGCCCCCTGGGAGGGGATCAGGACCTGCCCTGACTCTCAGGCTCCCAGCTCACGACAGCAGGGTGACGAGGCGCCCCAGCGGCCCCTCCTCCCCCACCCCTTCCCACAACTGCTCCTGCAATTAAAAGTCTGGTTCAGTTGCTGGCGAAAGCACAATAAAATACAGAGGACAACAACTCTCTCACCTTACGCTCTGGGATTCAGACAAACATAGACACGCAAGTACACACACACACACACACACACACACACACACACACACACACACACACACACACACACACACACAAGTAAGGACTCCGCTTCCTCTTTTTTTTCTGAAAGAGGCTCAGATTTTGATAAAATCAAATTCTGATTCGTGTCTTGAATGCTGCCTTCAAACAGCTCCCTAAATATTGCGAGCAGCTGAATATCACTTAGTTTCAGAATCAATATTTTCAACGACATAGTGGTCCCACCAATAGGAGCCATTGAGATTTTCATGACGTTCACACTCAAAATATAATTTTCTTTATAATTTATGCTGAGCATGATGAATTTGGCCAGGTATAAAGTAAAAAAAGATGAAACCACAGTTTCTTACACTCCATTAAGTGAGAATCTTCTCCCTGGTTGTGTTTTCATTGTTAAGTACCCAATGATAGCATATAATCACGAAACATGAGGATGATGTACCAAGTCTGTGAGCCCCAATTATTGAAACTTACATTTGCACAATGATCGCCAATTGAGTTGTTTGTTTCCATGGATGTTTATTTCTTCATGGTTGTTTCGGGGTCTGTGCGATAACAAACAAAAGAAAACCAAAAAACACTCTCCGCTAAAGAGAGCACTGTGCAGAAAATCACACCAAGGCCAAAACGCAACTCAATTTAGCTTTATTTACATGGGCTTTTCGCAACAGCCACAGCTGTTCCGAAGCGCTGTCCACATGAACAAAAGTGAAAACTAAGTATAGCTACTGTACTGGATCAGCACTTGTATGTGGACCTGCATGAGAAAAAAAAAAGGGTTTCTTCATTAGCCTACATACATGCAATGGTGAGTTTTTTCTTCAAGATGTTTAGATTAGGGGGTGGCATAGGAGTGGATTTTCACTCCCGTCCCATCCCGGTCCCACAAAAAAAAAAAAATAATTAAAAATCCTGTCTCATCCCAACAACTCCCGGTGAAAACTGCCAGAGCGGCATGCTCCTCCCGTTTTGAATGAGTCACACTCCGATTTTGGAGGTCAGCTACATTAAAAATGGCTGCGAATCTGTCCGAGTTTTTCTACTGGATCATTCCACACCTGTGAATTTTTCATCCTGTACTGTCCCAAGCCCCATATTTAAGTTATCTCGTTGGAATTCCGCAGATTCACGCGTCCTGCGTAACTCCCAAAAATATGTCATCAACTAGTATAGACAAATATGGAAGTAATAAAACATAGCATGTTTTTACCTTGGCATAGGTATGCATCGCACTAAATTGGCTTCAAACATTTTCACTTAATCATGTATATGCACTCAAAGAATAAATACATCAATGGGTTGAGGTGTTGAAAGGCATGGAGTACCAACAATATGAATAAATGTGAAAATAATTTTAGTACAAGCCAAATGTTTCATCATTTCCATTTTTCTTATCTACATCTGAAAGTTTTTTTAGAACTGTGTGATGTCTGGTTGTTGAATTAATACAAAACAACAGGAGGCTACTGTTAAATTGCATCTGTCCAGCACGAATATATATTCATTGTGAATTGTGTTTGGAATGGAAGTGTGTAATTAGTATTTGCTTTGGCTGGATGTTTCACATTTATAATTCATAAATCTGTAACCCACACAAGTGTTTAATTATTGCCCCCCATGTGAGTGACTTTTGCATGAAAACACTGAAGAATTATTCATACATGACAATAAAAAGATGGAAAATTATTATCTAATCTGATTTTTGTTTGTTTGTTTTCATTGCTCTCAATGAAAAAAAACACCATGAAGCATTCGGCTACTTTGATTAAAAAAAAATATATATATAAAAAATTCAAGCTCCTCTTGCATCGTAAAGTTCGCTTCAAGAACTGCACCACAGCCGGAGGAAAATCTGTTTCGCATTCAGCCACTGAGTTCCTAAAGCAAAGTTCTTTCATTGATGATGAACAATTGTTGCTCTCAGACTTTTTTATGATATATGCACGCATTAAGAGTAACTGGTTATTCCACGGAACTAACCTTTCTGGCGATCCTTTTTAGTGTGAAATCACGAATGGTCTGTTTCATATGAGGGATTAGAATCATATCCTCACTAAAAGTATGATATAACGAAAGCCCAAAAACTCTGAAGAGCCTTAATGAGATAAATTACACACCTCGAAGAGATTTTATGATTTTTTTTTTTCAAAATTTAGAACAGTTTCCATGTTTCTTAATTCAAAGTTCCTGACAATATCCATCCAACTACAAGAAGGAGAAAGAACTATTGTACACTTAATACTTTGGTTGAACAGTTACAGTTTCTGTTTCTTCCAAGCGATGAAAATGGCTTTCATTCCCATGACGACTGGGGACTTCGCGACATCACGCAACAAAGCAAGCGGTTACTCAGTGTTGCCGATTTAGCGGCAAAGTCGCTATATTTAGCGACGATTCCATCCTCTCGAGTCACATTTCTTTTTCTTTCTAAAAAGGTGTTATTTCAGACTTCTGGAGACTTTGAGACTATCTCTAGAGCAGGAAGAGGTCACCCCTCCATGTCCAGATGGCAGAAATTAAAGTCACTTGTGCTAAGCCGTCATTCTCTAACTATGTAATATAGTAAACATCCAGGATATTTTTTATTTGAAACTAAGAATGAATCTTCTAATTAAAGAAGTTAAACATAGCAACTGAATCAGACCATTTATTTCTTTTTTTTACTCGTACTCTTCTACTGTGTCATTTTATGTTCTATGTCTTGAATATAGAATTTTTGTGTCACCGATATGCATTTCTTTCACACTGATGCATGAGCCCAATTAAGGAGATTACCAAAGGTCAAAGTTGAAGAAAATGCAGACTAAGGAGGTGAATGTGAACGTGGAATACAGGTGTGTTGGCGTACATGAGACCAGAACCCTCATGCTAATACTGATATTGCGATTTGGGTGATTTAGTTGACATATAACTTGTGACACGGGAGATGCTATTTATCATGTTCCTCATTTTCATTATCTTGAGTCACATGGATGGTTTGCAATCTCCCCTCATTAGCCCAGACTCATTTAAAAAACACAGCACACATTTTCGTTGTACGGATTCATCCATCTTGAGGTCTTCTTGTCCCTCTATTGCCAAGAAGATCACTCCAAAGACAGTCATCCATTGTCCTTCCTACTTATCTTCACTAGGGTGACGGTTGTGCTACAGAGACTATCCCAGCAAGTGGCAGGAGACACCCCGAACAGGTCACCAGACAATCACAACACTCCAAGACAAAGGCCTACCAAAAATGTTGCTGAATGACATGCGTTATTATCATTCTATCAAATTCATCTGTCAGCTGCCAGGAGGATTTAAGACTTAAAAGCTGTAGGTGTCAGTTTTTTCACAACTATGAATATATGCTGCATGATTGCCTCCACATCAATAAACTCCACCACTTACACTTACACTTACACTTCCTGCGCCACAACTTAGACCTGCTTTTAGCTGCTCTAATGATTAATCTACTTCCAGACACCAAATATTCAGTTGTGCCAAGGGCATGTAAAAGAAAATGCCCTCAATATGCCGAACCGCCCTGCATGGCACAACACCGTTGTGCCAAATTTCCTAACACGCTAAAGGAGGACACAAAACATGCTCCATGAAGACAACATGTCTCTTGATCTTCTCTCCTGAACACCCTGTCTGATGCTTTCTCGTGTATGTTCTCTTTTTGAAAATGCCGGCTACAAACCGTAATGTTTTATCCTAAAGTTTTTTTCTTCAAATGGCGACAATACATTGTCGTCAAATCTTCTCCCCCATGAGAAGTGACGGTTGTGCTACAGAGACTATCCCAGCAAGTGGCAGGAGACACCCCGAACAGGTCACCAGACAATCACAACACTCCAAGACAAAGGCCTACCAAAAATGTTGCTGAATGACATGCGTTATTATCATTCTATCAAATTCATCTGTCAGCTGCCAGGAGGATTTAAGACTTAAAAGCTGTAGGTGTCAGTTTTTTCACAACTATGAATATATGCTGCATGATTGCCTCCACATCAATAAACTCCACCACTTACACTTACACTTACACTTCCTGCGCCACAACTTAGACCTGCTTTTAGCTGCTCTAATGATTAATCTACTTCCAGACACCAAATATTCAGTTGTGCCAAGGGCATGTAAAAGAAAATGCCCTCAATATGCCGAACCGCCCTGCATGGCACAACACCGTTGTGCCAAATTTCCTAACACGCTAAAGGAGGACACAAAACATGCTCCATGAAGACAACATGTCTCTTGATCTTCTCTCCTGAACACCCTGTCTGATGCTTTCTCGTGTATGTTCTCTTTTTGAAAATGCCGGCTACAAACCGTAATGTTTTATCCTAAAGTTTTTTTCTTCAAATGGCGACAATACATTGTCGTCAAATCTTCTCCCCCATGAGAAATGTAAAAACTACACTTAGGCGAAACCTGACACAAAGGCACACAGTAACGCTCAGAACTTTATCAATTCCCTTTTAGTACATAGCAGATGGTGTTTTGAAAAATCGAACCGAATGCTGAAGATATTCTGACAACCGGAAATAGTTGGGCCGTCTGCGATTTTATGTAGAGGTCAAGCATTGGCATATAGTCGTTTGTCTAGGAAAAGACGGATGATTGATAATCTGGGAAAACCTACTTTTTACTTTTACTTCACAGTAGGAGGACAGGTGGTACTCTCTTTCAGCCCCAGGAAATCCAGCTTAGTGTTAGCCAAGGCTGCTTTCATGGCCCCAGGCTACAGGAGGGACAGAGAGGCAGCAGGCAGCAGGTATTTGCCGCCATGAGGTAGATTTAGCAGTTGTGTTAAGCTTTCGTTTTGGTCCACACAAACGCGCGCGCACACACACAGACACCACCGCTCCCACCATAAGCCATCATTTGATCAAACCAGACAACCTCCACAAACACATCTCAAGGAGAGTTTTAAGAGAACCATTAGATAAAGATGAAAGTTTGGTTAGCAGCCTTGACAGCAACTTGGCAGGTTGCCAGTGCAGGTAGCTAAAAATACCATTGTGTTGAAGTTACATATGGCAGCAATGCGTGAATGTGGCTGTGAATCATTGATTTTATTTATTTATTTTTTTTGTGCCCTGCAAATGACTGGCGACCAGTCCAGGATTGTAACCCGCTGTAAAAATCAGCATTTAGGCTTCAGCTCACACCCATCTCGAATGAGGACAAGCAGTATAGAACATGGATGACGTTACATACAAGTACATGTCAAACTTTATTTTTTCATACCTTGTTTTCTTTATATCATACTGATATTGATTGGAATAGTTTAGGGATGTTCATATTCAAAACCCTTCCATTTGCGCTGCGGCGTCATACTTTTTCAAACAACAAGCACAATCATGAACTACACTCTCGCGGTGTCGTACATTTCGCAGGTTAGCCTCTCTGCACAGTTGTGATTACTTTCACATGTATTTCCTGTCTGCCTTCCTTTCTCACACCTGGTAGATTCTCTCAGGTGAGGAAGTGTATGTGTAGGCTAGCAGCTGTTGTGTCCAATATCTGTTGGAGAATGTTTCCCTGACTATTGTCTACTCTATGAACATTGTCATTTCATAGTAAATGGAATCAATTCATCAAAGTCCCACCTGCATTCCAAAAAAAATTAATCAACCTTTGACATTGAGCGGTACAGAATGTCTCAGTTATAAAATGTCAGCTCATCAGGGTATCTTTTTGTGGTGCGTGAAATGTCTTTCTGTCTTTGCCTCTTGGATGTTATAGTGGGGGCTTTGTGTGGCATGCACAATTTAGTACATAAGAGTTTGGCCCTGGCACTTTGAACTTACTGTTCAGTGCCTGCAAAGTCGAAAACTCAGTCGATGGGCTTTTTGTTCTCCATTTCATTAGGTACATACATCAGTCATGCAAGATTATACGTGTTTGTGTGACCATTGTCATCACTGTTTTGTGCCCGGGTTTGCCCCCCCCCCCCCCCCATTTTCCATAGTGTGTTGTAAACGTGCGTGTGTGTGTGTGTGTGGCGTGTGTGTCTTGTATGTGTTGTCTTTGTTGTGTGTGTCTAATCCCCAGGTCCCCAGGGCTCCAGAGGAACAGCTGAAGCAGGGGCAGTGGTGGCTTGTCATCGTGGGGCTCCCGCTGTTTCCCTCCCTTTCACTGCTCCCCATATGGTCCTGCAGTACCGGATCCCCAGGGGCCTGTTAACGCCACACCACCCAGGCCCGGGCCCTGCCACCAGGTCTCTCTCACCTCCTGTCTCACCCCTGCTCCAGGGCTCATCGTCACCCCAATGTCCCCTCTACCCTGTTCCCCCACACCCCACCCGCTTTTGATTGTGCGGATCACGCTGCGGTATGAACCATGATTTTCTCACTGTTTTTGTTGTCGTTTCTTAACGAGATATACCGCTATGCCTATTCTTCCTTTTTTACCTTTAAATTGATGTTTTTTTTCATCTACTTTATTTGTGGCCTTTTCATTAGGTTATGCACTCCAGTGAGGAATGGTTTTTTTACCGTATGTGGAGTCACCAAGTGGATTTTATAACTACCGGAAGAAGAATGTTTTACTACAAGTCTTTTTTTTTCCTACCAATAATATTTCTTATTCAAAGAACCTTAGCAGCTCACCTCACCAACAGCATGACATATTCTGACTGTTTGACCACAGCATGTTTAGTGGTCCTCAGTGATGCCAACGCTGTCTCTTTAAAGAGTGATTTAAACTCTGCAGGCCCTCAGCAGACCTTGCTGCTAAAAGTACTTCAGTTCATCTTCACCAACCGAGCCCCAAGCCTCTCTAAATCAGCTGTCACAACCTCTAGGGGATTAGTCAAGATTTATAAGTGAACAGGGATTGCTTTTTCACACAACTTATCAAACAGATCATAAAACACCATCGTTGGGATTTGACTGTTTGGTTACACATGTTGGAGCTGCGCCTTATGGTAATGCTGTAGGGTTTGCACGTGAGAGGGAATATCTGATCTTTTTTTTTTAAATGTCTTTTCCATCTAAGTCACCCCACTGAAATGAATGACTATGGCATCGCAGTTGTTTTGAAAATTGATGCATCCACAGGATGCATTGTATCACCTATCTGCATAATCATATGCATGTTTGACCAATTAAACTTGGGGTTTTATTATTATGATCGATGCTGACTATAAAACGTACACACTGAGTCCATTTGACTGGAGCCACATATTGCGGCGTAGCGCCCTCTATTGACAGTGAAGGGGAACACACTTCAAAACGCATCAATTCAAGAGAGTGAAGTGCATGACATTCTCGCTGCACTGTATACCTAAATCCCTGCACTATAAAGTTAAACTTCCACATAGACAGTGCAATTATTCCATTCGTTGTGGTTTCTTGATGTTCCCTGCTTGGATTTGGGGATTGATACAATCGATTAAACAGTAATAATGCAGCCAATAATTTAATATGAAAATCTTGTCGGAGGTGTGTCAGAAAAGTTCCAGGACCTCTGTCACGAAAGATAGATTTCAAATTCAAACTACAAAATTACAGAGCTAAACACACTTTCTGAGCCTTCTCTGCTACACCTTGATACAGTCATGGATCTTTCCAGGATCCTTGCACTTCCATCGTCCCAGCTGTCTTTATGTCATTCATGTCTTCAAAACAGGGCCCTTTGGCAATGCCTTTGAGCTTTGGAGGGGCATGGGGGGGATCATACCAAGCCAGGTCAGGTAGCGGAGGTATTCAAGCACCGTTTCAAAGCTTTAAAGATTTAGATCGAGATTTGGCATCACACTGAGGCTTAACCACTGCTGACAATTTCTTGACAATTCAAGCTGTACACAGATAGAGAGGGCCAGGAAATTCTCATCTCTTTGAGGCACTTTGAAACTCAATCGCTTCGTGTTCCGTGTTGTGTCTTGGAGTGCAATATCCTCTGCTGCTCTGTTGCTGTCATCAGCTGCCTCTCTCCGCTCCTCTCATTCTGTTTCCACTTTCATGCACTACAACACAACCCGTCTGCTCCAGCCCCCTCCACCAGTGCACAGGAGCCGAGTGGAGCCTGCAGCTGGCCAAGGCCTCCCCTCCTCTGGGTCACAGACACTGCAAGAGGGTGGGGATCTGGATCCAGCTTAAAGAAAAGCAAGCAGATCAAGGACAATAATATAATTCACCATGTGAACAACAGTAAACCCTCACCAACCATCTTGTTGCTCCCCCCCCCCCCCCATTTTCCATAGTGTGTTGTAAACGTGCGTGTGTGTGTGTGTGTGGCGTGTGTGTCTTGTATGTGTTGTCTTTGTTGTGTGTGTCTAATCCCCAGGTCCCCAGGGCTCCAGAGGAACAGCTGAAGCAGGGGCAGTGGTGGCTTGTCATCGTGGGGCTCCCGCTGTTTCCCTCCCTTTCACTGCTCCCCATATGGTCCTGCAGTACCGGATCCCCAGGGGCCTGTTAACGCCACACCACCCAGGCCCGGGCCCTGCCACCAGGTCTCTCTCACCTCCTGTCTCACCCCTGCTCCAGGGCTCATCGTCACCCCAATGTCCCCTCTACCCTGTTCCCCCACACCCCACCCGCTTTTGATTGTGCGGATCACGCTGCGGTATGAACCATGATTTTCTCACTGTTTTTGTTGTCGTTTCTTAACGAGATATACCGCTATGCCTATTCTTCCTTTTTTACCTTTAAATTGATGTTTTTTTTCATCTACTTTATTTGTGGCCTTTTCATTAGGTTATGCACTCCAGTGAGGAATGGTTTTTTTTACCGTATGTGGAGTCACCAAGTGGATTTTATAACTACCGGAAGAAGAATGTTTTACTACAAGTCTTTTTTTTTCCTACCAATAATATTTCTTATTCAAAGAACCTTAGCAGCTCACCTCACCAACAGCATGACATATTCTGACTGTTTGACCACAGCATGTTTAGTGGTCCTCAGTGATGCCAACGCTGTCTCTTTAAAGAGTGATTTAAACTCTGCAGGCCCTCAGCAGACCTTGCTGCTAAAAGTACTTCAGTTCATCTTCACCAACCGAGCCCCAAGCCTCTCTAAATCAGCTGTCACAACCTCTAGGGGATTAGTCAAGATTTATAAGTGAACAGGGATTGCTTTTTCACACAACTTATCAAACAGATCATAAAACACCATCGTTGGGATTTGACTGTTTGGTTACACATGTTGGAGCTGCGCCTTATGGTAATGCTGTAGGGTTTGCACGTGAGAGGGAATATCTGATCTTTTTTTTTTAAATGTCTTTTCCATCTAAGTCACCCCACTGAAATGAATGACTATGGCATCGCAGTTGTTTTGAAAATTGATGCATCCACAGGAACAATTATTGTATCACCTATCTGCATAATCATATGCATGTTTGACCAATTAAACTTGGGGTTTTATTATTATGATCGATGCTGACTATAAAACGTACACACTGAGTCCATTTGACTGGAGCCACATATTGCGGCGTAGCGCCCTCTATTGACAGTGAAGGGGAACACACTTCAAAACGCATCAATTCAAGAGAGTGAAGTGCATGACATTCTATTGTATCACCTATCTGCATAATCATATGCATGTTTGACCAATTAAACTTGGGGTTTTATTATTATGATCGATGCTGACTATAAAACGTACACACTGAGTCCATTTGACTGGAGCCACATATTGCGGCGTAGCGCCCTCTATTGACAGTGAAGGGGAACACACTTCAAAACGCATCAATTCAAGAGAGTGAAGTGCATGACATTCTCGCTGCACTGTATACCTAAATCCCTGCACTATAAAGTTAAACTTCCACATAGACAGTGCAATTATTCCATTCGTTGTGGTTTCTTGATGTTCCCTGCTTGGATTTGGGGATTGATACAATCGATTAAACAGTAATAATGCAGCCAATAATTTAATATGAAAATCTTGTCGGAGGTGTGTCAGAAAAGTTCCAGGACCTCTGTCACGAAAGATAGATTTCAAATTCAAACTACAAAATTACAGAGCTAAACACACTTTCTGAGCCTTCTCTGCTACACCTCGATACAGTCATGGATCTTTCCAGGATCCTCGCACTTCCATCGTCCCAGCTGTCTTTATGTCATTCATGTCTTCAAAACAGGGCCCTTTGGCAATGCCTTTGAGCTTTGGAGGGGCATGGGGGGGATCATACCAAGCCAGGTCAGGTAGCGGAGGTATTCAAGCACCGTTTCAAAGCTTTAAAGATTTAGATCGAGATTTGGCATCACACTGAGGCTTAACCACTGCTGACAATTTCTTGACAATTCAAGCTGTACACAGATAGAGAGGGCCAGGAAATTCTCATCTCTTTGAGGCACTTTGAAACTCAATCGCTTCGTGTTCCATGTTGTGTCTTGGAGTGCAATATCCTCTGCTGCTCTGTTGCTGTCATCAGCTGCCTCTCTCCGCTCCTCTCATTCTGTTTCCACTTTCATGCACTACAACACAACCCGTCTGCTCCAGCCCCCTCCACCAGTGCACAGGAGCCGAGTGGAGCCTGCAGCTGGCCAAGGCCTCCCCTCCTCTGGGTCACAGACACTGCAAGAGGGTGGGGATCTGGATCCAGCTTAAAGAAAAGCAAGCAGATCAAGGACAATAATATAATTCACCATGTGAACAACAGTAAACCCTCACCAACCATCTTTAACGCTCCACCTAGCCTCATCTCAACTATAGTTCTCCATGTTTGCAAGAGGGACATGCAGTGTTTCACAAAACAGTATGAGCATCCAAGAGGAAATAAATCAAAGGCCAAGGCCTTAGTTTACTTTATTCTTGTGATTAATGAACTCTATTTTCCTTCACCAAAATGATCTCACATCACATCATCTTTGTGATGTGAACTATAGTAAGAACTAGTGTTTTGCCCCAATTCGCTCTACTCAATTGACCCTTATTTGTACAAACTTACTTTCCACTGCTCCAAAGGATTTTTATGCGGGTATTGTTGGAATACATTGTCTGTCCTCAGTAGTCCACTGTGTGGCCCCGCCCTCTGTTGTGTTTTGTGACCTTTCGCTAAATTCAGTGTGGGCTTCGCATCTCCCCAATCATTGCACCTGTCTTACCTACAAAACTGCCAGTCTTCACCTCGTCAGCCA
The DNA here is from genome assembly GCF_001891065.2 of Hippocampus comes. Taxonomy (NCBI): domain Eukaryota; kingdom Metazoa; phylum Chordata; class Actinopteri; order Syngnathiformes; family Syngnathidae; genus Hippocampus; species Hippocampus comes. The sequence goes on along the minus strand of NW_017842057.1, from coordinate 1,208,089 downwards.
CTCTCACCCCTAAAAGCCTGCCTAAAGAGCCACCCATTGCCAGTTCGTCAGCTATCTTCCCAGCCGTTCTTGCTGCCGCCTAGCTGTTACGTGCAAGCCTTCCTGTCCACCTTGTTTTGATTCCTCCGACTGTTTTTGGTTCCTGTCCCTCTTCCTTAAAATAAACCAGATCTGAGTTCATTGTGTCTGCCTGTGGGTCCTGTGCTCATCTCAAGCCCAGCCTAATGGGTATACAGTGGTTACACTGTTGAAAGTGAACGGGAGACCTCTAATTCAGATCAGGGTCCACTATGGACTTGGCTGTCAGTCAATCTCGGGGTGCAGATAGAAAAATAACACACGCACACACACACGCGCACACACGCACACACGCACGCACACGCACACACACACACCTATGGACGATTTAGAGTCTTAATTGAAGCTATGATGTATGCTTTTAGAATGTGGGAGGAGGCTGGAGTACCCGGAGAAATCCCACGCAAACACACAGACGATAAACAATGAAAAATCCACAGAGAAACCCTCAACCAGAGTCTTGGACACTCATTCTTACAGTCGAGGGAAGACAGGAAATAGCCCTGAAGTCCAGGTATCCTTCACTTCGGCCCTTGGGCCATAGAGACAAAAATCCTAGTGCTCCCTTTATGATCTTGGAACCTCAAAGAGAAACGATGAATGCCTGGATAAAGTCTAATTGACAAAATTAAAAAGTTCAATGTAGCCAACAGAAATTTATGAATGAAAAAGTATTTGCTGTCAGCTCAAAGTGCAGCTTGAAATCATATTCCTATTGGCACTTTTAAAATGGGTTTGATAGAGAATTTAGTGGACTTTTTTTCAACTGCGAGGAGCAATTCTGAATGTTGATTTTGAACGTGTGAATCACAAACAACTATAGTCATCAAAATTGCACCGTGAGTTTGATACAGTATTGAATCTTTTGTTTAGGTGATCAACGCCGGTGTCACAGTTCAACTAGCCTCCAGATTAACTGGCTCCCGATTCCATTTGTTGCCGTGAGGGCAATGTCAGTCCAGTAATTTTGTGTTCCCTGTCTTCAGATTCATCACATGCTACATCGAAATTGTTCAATTGCAGACCTGTTCAATTTTTCAAGAAGCACGTGAAACAAAGCGTCTCGCTTAAAATTTCCCACTTGCTACAAGAAATTGCAAATCGCGTACAAAATAAAAACTGAGTACAAAATAATATCAAGATAAAGATTGCCACTTGAACCCGTGATGCAAAAGAATAAAGCAACACCCTGTTAGCAAACACTCTACCCACTATGACACCAAATGACTCACTTTTGCTCGCGCAAAATTTGTACTTGTAGATCAAAACAAGTTCCACGGTGGCCCAAGTTAATCTGGTGCTCAATGTATACGCCCGTGTCAACTAGCTTCTGGGAAGCAAATTGACATGGTTGCAGTGTTGTTTTCCCCCTAATTAAAGTTCATACCTGACACTCATCATCTCGGAAATCAATGATGAGAACTACAGGTGTGCATGAATGTAAAAAGATTTGATGTCAAAAAGAAGCATTAAAATGTTTGAAACGATACTTTGATCGGCTCCGTGCTCACTACGTCTGAAAGGGGAAGATCACGTAGAACTGTTGTTCGTCTGTCTCGTAACATTGTTTTCAACACATTAATAATCACACGGAACATGTGGACTAGTCGACTAGGGCAACATGACTTCAGCAATTTTGCAAAGACTCTTAACTGTCAATGTATATGTCTTGTTTGGGGACGATTTTGGCTGAAGTGCCCATCAAGCAATACAATGGTTTTCTGTTAGGTTTTTTTTTTTTTTTTCTGTTAGTTTTCAGTCAACAATCGTTTGACTGCAATAAACTGTCAAAAAAAAGAAGTAAAAGAAAAGAAATAAAAAAAAAAGAAAGAAAGAAAGACCTCGATGACAGCAGTTCTCAAATCCCATGAAGCAAAGCCTTCAGTGCCTGCTATTCTCACTAGTCACAAATCTTAGGTTAGATCTGGTAGCCCAAAAAGGTGGGGGTGGGGCAAATTTGATGGCATAGTATATGCGTGTTATCTGACTTCTGGGAAGCAATTTGGCAAAATTGACATATTACTGAAGTGATGCCGCCAATGTCAACTCATCCACGTGCTGTTCTGCATGATTACGAGCGAGTTGAAAACAATGCGATCAGACGAGCAAACAGCAAGTACGCGTGTCTGCCTTTTTAGACTTACTGAGCATGGAGCCATTTACAATATAGAGGGGTTTGCCCTTTTCTTCATCTCCCACAATGCATTGCAGGTGGACATATTGAAAGTCTACCCCCACAAACAAAGTGTCCTTTGGCATTCGTCATGCTTTGTTCTTGTAGTCTGTAATAGTCATGGGAAAGGATGGAAAAGTTGTCTTTCGACTCCCAAAAATCATCACAAACCAAGAATTTGATGCTCATCCAAAAGAAAAGCGATCTATCACCGGAAGCTAAGCTGTTGCTAGAATTAGCAGGTCTGCCTATTACTGTATGATAGCATTTATCTAGCAATCTAGATTGTCAAAGTCCACTAAATACTTCTCGCCCCATGAACTAATCTAGATACTTACATTTAACAACATCCTGGCTTTTGCAATGAAAAGGTGACACAGCCTACCGCCATGGTCTAACGCATGGGATTGTGGAATATGTTACTATTTTTAGCATAAAAGCTAAACTCCTCTTTTGCTTCAAACACAGTGTTGATTCTTTTTAACATCAATTCTTTTTACATCTATGCACTCTGTGGGAGTGTCAGGTATGAACTTTAATTAAAGTGAAAACAACACGATCGCGACCATGTCACGTTGCTTCCCCGAAACCAGTTGTCCTGGGCAAATATTTTGAGCACCAGATTAACTTGTTTAGATCTGCAAGTACGAATTCTGCGTCAGTGAAAGTGTGATCTCAGCGATGTGGGTGGAGCAGGGGTGCAGAAACAGGCGACGATTAACTTAATTTATGGGTCTGCTACGCAAGTTAATGTGACATATGACAAAGTGACATATTTTTCAAATGGGTCTCCATGGAACTTACATCCACATTAAAGTGCCCCACTTAAAGAATAAGGGCCACCCTTAAACTTCAATGGGTCATGCCTCTTTGGTGTTTGCAAACAAAGTCTGGATGGGACACTCGGTGCAAGCCAGCTGCATTGGCCAGCTGCATAAGAAAAATGGCATTAGCGCAAACAGTACAATGTTATGTTTTGGAAAATGAACATTTGAATTGCTTGTATACAAACATTCTGGTCCCTGGAGTGACTTCCCATCAAGTGTGAAAATAAACAACCAGGAAATGATTTTGTTCACTGTCCATTTCCAAAAATGTGTCCATGATCAAGCTGTTCAGAAATTTGCCGGTTTGTGATCTAACAATTTGACAAATTATCAGGATACTCCTGCCAAAACGAGTTTTTCTGCCCATGACTTGGCAGCTGGACAGGGCTTTGTCATTTTTAAAGCAACAGCCAGTGTCTGGCTGCATGCCGTGCCACACAGAGGCATATCATAATAAGGACAAAAGGTAATCAAAGCTTCCACTGTTTGGTAAATAGTGTTAGCTAACAGTGTTAGCATTATCCACTGGCAACTGGCAAATACTTGAATGCATGACAATGTTGCTGACATGAAGGCCTCGGGGTATTTGCGTGCAGCATTGTGTCAGATGCATGCACCACATGCATGGATCTGCTCCAGTCATTGTGTAAGTGTTATTCCATTGTTTGGAGAAGTGATGCCCGTGTATGTGAAAATCACATACTTTTTCTTTATACTCTGGGCTTGTCACACTACACATTACCTTCCCCGATTGTGGTAATGGCAACCGTTCTCACCACTGGTGAAGCACAACACACAAGACAGGATGAGCAGTGGCACATCTGCATGAGACAAGATGTGAAAAAAAAAGTGAATGTTTAGTGTACTGTGATTCTTGATCCTCTAAGTACAGTATTTTGTGAAGACACCAAGATACAGTTCTAGTTAAACTTGCGAATAAAAAGAGCATAATGTCTCTTCTTGCTTCTGCTGTGTAACCAGGTGCATATAGGGTCCACGTGTTAGTTACTTCCTCTGCCTCTTTCACTGTCAATGTTCCATTCATTTGCTTTTGTCATTTATGTCCCTGTTCTTCATTGGGTTGCATTCTCCTGTGCTTCCCCTCTCCTTTGCTCTATCTGTTCCATTTGCAAGGTGTGATATTGCTTTAATTGAGCAGAAACATGTGGAGAGATCAGACATATCTCGGGGGATTAGAGGAAAAGCTTGGAGTTTGTGCGACTGGCAGCCTGTGTTTGGAGCAAGGGGTCTGCTGGGAATGAATGTAGTTAGTGTGACCCCTGACCTTGCGAGCTGTTGACGTGGAAGCTGGCCAAGAGAGGTCCAACAGAACACTTTTGTTAATCTCATTCAGGGTTCCCTGTGAACTATGGGCAGGGGGAAAGCTGGCAGCTCAGCTCTGTGGAATGCAGAGCTCTTTATTCCCATGCTTTGGAAACAGAGGTGGGCTCTGGAACTAGCAAGGCTCCTTCAGCAAGACCTCTTCCACTCAGCTCAATCGACACTGACAGTTTCCTGGCTTAGGCTTGCCAACTGGCAGGGTAGCAGTGCAGGGGGGACAAATGCACCTCACTAGGGCTGCAGGACAGAACTTCCATCAGGCTACAAGAGAATGAGAGCAGCTCAATATATTCTTTAGCAAGATTGGACAGGAATCGATCTAATGCTAACGCTGCACTGTGTTATCATACATTGGTGTCAACTCACAATTACCTATTACTGTTGAAAAGAACAGTCAGATGTTTCTCCAAACTCTGATTGAAGCCTTTCAAGAAACATGTGTCATGCCTTGTGTGCACTAGTGTTAACAAAATAACAAACAAATGTTGACAAGTGATCATGTTCCGAATGAATCCTCACTGCACGGATGTCTCATATCTCACAAGATATGTTTGAATCTAATGTCATGTGAGAAGATGCTTGACTGCTGTTCGGGCTTTGTATTATGAAATTGATTTTACTTTTGTACGGCAGCGAATAATGCCGCATCAAGACTTTCAGCTCTCTTTTCAGAATAAATCCTGTGCGGTGCAGGGCATATTGCTGTACACTTAGACCCGATGTTGGCAATTTTGCATACGAGCACACGCCGAGAGGGAAGGCTGCGCCATTGTGGGAGTGGTTATAGCTAGCTTCAATCATGGCTAATCAAAGAGGCTCTATTCATTTTTTAAAAATGTAGTGTGACAGACGGGTACTAGAGTATTCATGTGGTTCAAGCACCCCTGCACTGTGAAGTGGGCACTAGAAAACTGCCCCGCACCTTCGATCATTCTTGTGCAACTGCATAGCTGTGCCGCCCAGTGGGTTGACTTAAAAAATAGACTGAAATAATTAAGAGAATTTGATGCCTGCCATTCAGATATTGATGAATGAAATACATCCCTTTAGACCAGCTATCTCCACTGCACCAATGTTAGACATGGTGTGAGCAGAAGGTTTAGATGGACTTTCTGCTACCAAATTGTCACTCCGGCGGGCTCATCGCCATATTTCCATGGTTCCACTCTGCCAAATTGGCAAAAAGGTACAGCAAGCCATGTGCTGATATGAAAATTAGGATCTACCGGCATTTACGCTATGGCGCAAGTGCACTTTATGTGAGTTTTCTGATTTAAACGAACCGTGAAGTGATAGGCTTGAGGTAGAACAACAGGAAGATGGACATTTTAAAATACAGAGTGGAAGTGAACTACGGTCAAAATACTGAGTGGCCAAGGGTGACCGAAAGGTCCGCTGTTCGAATCCAGTTCTCTCCAAGTCATGAGGAGTTCTGGGAGTTCATATCCATTGTGAGTGCTTTGAGTGCTGGTATGTTACAGAAAAGCGGCATTTTTATCTGGTGCTTTCTGTATGTGTGAGTGTGTGTGTGTGTGTGTGTGTGTGTGTGTGTGTGTGTGTGTGTGTGTGTGTGTGTGTGTGTGTGTGTGTGTGTGTGCGTGCGTGTGTATGTGTTAAATAGCAGATTTAATATCTAAATTCGCATGTAGTGTAAAAATACCATAACACAGTTATCCTATTGTCATTTACTGTCATTATACTTCTTTGTGACACCCGACACAAAATTTCATTCATCTTTGCAGGTCACAATAACATGTGAGAGCTATCCTGGCATTCTGGAGCAAAATGTGTTATTGTGTTTAGAAAGCAGGGTAATGGGTTCTCCAACAGGACAATGACCCAAAACATGCAGTTAAAAAGAGCCACAAATGCAAAAACAAAATATTGAGCTCTTCTGCAATGGCCTTGAATGACTCTTGGTCTAAATGTGAAACATGACGGTAGAGAAAGTTACATTTTAAACCTGAGACAGCTGGAGCAGTTTGTTTCCAAGGACATCATATTGTTGGACAACAAAAAGCAATGTTTGATGTTTATTAGTTTATGAATATTTACTTACCAGTATTTTTTTGTTTCACTTACTTTTTTGAATGGAAGTCTTCAGTGACTAATCTCATCGATGGTTGCTGATAAGATAAGATAAGAAAACCTTTATTAGTCTCGCAATGGAGAAATTCCCAATTCACAGCAGCAAAAAATACGCAATAAATAATTTTGCTTCAAACCGATAGGAGACGCGTAAAATGAAACCTGACAAATGGGCCCCACACAAATACACAGAGAATATTGTCCACCAGATTAAGCGTGCCCCTGTTTTGTACTGAACTGAAAGCAGCTGGAAACTAAATGGTGATCATTGGGGCCAATGGGAAGGGTAAGGGAAGCAATGAAACCAAACAAAAACAAAATACCAAACAAAAACAAAATACCAATGCAAAAATGCAGGTGCATGGACTTGAAATGTTACTCTAATGTCCAGGAGATACTGGGTCATGCTGTAGGACAAATACCTTCATCTTTATTGTGGTGTCTGAAAAACAGAAAGTAAGGGAGTCAGCTTGAAGCAAGCATAACTGTTCTTTCTCTCACAGCATTGCCAGTCAGCTGAGGCCGCTGCTCAGTGGCCACGGGAAATACCTGCTGTTCTGCACAATGGTGCTGCTGGGATTACACGCCCCTATGCTGGTGAGCAGACCAGCACTGTGGGATGGTCAAAGAGCACGGAGGATTGTGCACATTAGCTGAAGCTTTTTTGGATATAGGACTGATTCTTTCTGTGGGAAATGTTTTATGCATTGCAAGTGTCAACACACTTAAAGTGGACTTTTCAGACAGTTTCCCTTTTGAGACTACAGCATTGTGTCCAGTGAAACAGATTGGGGCACACACACACACACACACACACACACACACACAGGTGCGCGCACAGGCACGCAAACATCCACAGACCCCTTCTTTTATGCTGCCTCCTTTCTCCCCTCTGTTCCAGTCGTACAAACACAAGACTTTTACGTGCCCCATATGGTGAACAATAGCCCATCAAAAGCTTCGAAATGAGACAGGAGTTGTAACAGCAGCCCAGAACTTGGCCGCAACGCTGTTTATAGCACAGAGCTAAACCTTGTTTCCTTTATGTGTGTAACAGGAATTTCAGATCTGTTTGGATCGAAACCCGTCGCAATTATTCAAATTTTTGATGTGTTGCTCCCAAGGCCGTATTTTGATAGCACGTCTTTTAAAAGTAAAATTTCAATTTAAGTTTATTTTTTTAACACTGTTTGACAAATGTAGGCTCAAGAGAATGTGGTGTTGCTCAACTGTAGTTGGCAGCCTTCGTTCGGTGCAGAGCAGATGGAGAGGCTAAAATTCTGTTGTCGTGAATGTGGTGTTGCTCAACTGTAGTTGGCAGCCTTCGGTGCAGAGCAGATGGAGAGGCTCAAATTCTGTTGTCGTGTGTGTGTGTGTGTGTGTTTTTTTTTGTATATGGAGAAACGGAACTAGTGTTTAACATGCCATTTTAACTAAATCAGTACCAGTGTTAGTGACATACTGTACAGTAGTACGTAATATTTTAGCCCTAATTGCAGAAATAGCATCTCATTGTGTTATGCACAAGAATCTTTGATGCACAAGGTATGAGAAATGACACATAATATGATTACATTCTTAACTGGTATCATTGAAATATTTAATATATGATAATTGATGATTAAAATACCGAGCATAAAATATATTCATTCATCCATTTTCTGTGCTGCTGATCCTCACAAGGCTCATGGGTGAGCAAAGCCCATCCCAGCTGACTTTGGCCAAGAGGTTGGCAGCCAATCGCGGGGCACCATCGGATAAAGTACAATGTGAATTATGTTTTATTTGTTCCTTATGTTCCTTCCATTACCTATTCCATAGAGTCTTTTTGACAGTCATAGTAATCATAAAAATGGTGTTTCTCCCTTTATACAGTAGCTAATACAGTGGTAAAGACGTCTTTGACGGAGAAGTTTTGGGCTTTCCTTTGTAGAACTTGCAGGTTCTCCTGTGTTTTCAGGAGTTTTCTTAGGTTAACTGAAGACTCTAAATTGCCCGGAGGTATGCATGCGAGTGTGGATGATTGTTTAACCGTCTGTGCCCTGCTATTGACAGGTGACCAGTCAAGGTATACCCCCCCCCCACCCCCGCCTTCACCAAAGTTAGCTGTGATGCACTCCAACCTCACCTGCGAATCTATACCAAGTAGTATAGAAAATTAATGGCTGCATTATAAATGCCAGTGTACCATACCATTTGCCCATATCGTGTGCATGTGTTAGTGCAAGAAAATTGCAAGGATTTTCAAAGTACAATAAATTTATGTTTGGCACTGTAAACGCAAACCCCAATTACAATGAAGTTGAGGCGTTGTGTAAAACGAGAAATAAAAACATCCATCCATCCATCCACATTCAACACCGCTCCAAAACGAGAAATAAAAACATCCATCCATCCATCCATCCACATTCAACACCGCTTATCCTAAAAAGGGCCGTGAGGAGTTGCCTTCAGGCGGAAGGCAGACTCGACCCTGAACTGGTCGCCAGTCAGTTGTAGGGTACATATAGAGACAAATGAGCATTTGCGTCCACATTCATACCCTCACTTCCTGCACACAAGTCTACGACCACTACACCATCAGCGACAAATTAAAAACAAAAGACAATAATTTGGACATCACAAAGACAAGAGATTTAATGTTCAAACAGACAAACATCATTGTTTTTGTTTGTTATTTTGTTTTGTGGATTTTCACTCATTTTGAATTTTATGCCTGCAACACATTCCATAAAAGATGGGTCAGGGGTGTGTTTACCACTATGTTACATAATCTTCCCTTCTAAAACACGAAGAATTTGGATTTGAGGACATTCATTTTTGAAGCTTTCTGGTCTCTGTTGTCATATTTTACACTTCAAAATGCGCGACACATTTCAATGGGAGACAGGTCTGGACTGCTGGCAGCGTGCTGCTTCAAAATGTTCATCCACCTTTCAGCAGAAACTTTCACTGGTGTGTATGTTACCCATGCTGCTTCTCTGCAGAGATTTCTTGAGAGTCTCTGAATCATTTGACAATATTATAGACCATATATGATGAAATCCCTAAATTCCTTGAAAACTGTATGCTGACAAACATTCTTAAAAATGTTGGACTATTTGCTCATGCAATTGTTTACAAAGTGGTGAACCTTGCCCCAACCTTGCTTCTGATAAAAGTGGCCTTTACTCGTTTCATAACCAATCACTCACCTTTTTTCGATTAACCTGTTCACCAAGGAATGTTCCAAACAATCAATATACATCCACCGGTGAGGGGGGTAACAATGGTTGGACTATCCTGAATATTTGATAGCCAATAGGACAGTGAGGGTGTCACAGCAAACAACAGCAAGGGCTTCGAAGTGGGCGGGGTCCAAAAGGAGTTTGCTGAGGATTGAGAGAAAATGGACTATCCTGAATATTTGATAGCCAATAGGACAGTGAGGGTGTCACAGCAAACAACAGCAAGGGCTTCGAAGTGGGCGGGGTCCAAAAGTTTTTATTGAGTTCAACTGTACTGTGTGCAAAGAAGGCAATTTACCATCTTTGCGCTGATCTAACCCACCTGCCGGATATTACAACTAAATCTTTTCCACCATGTGCCTCAAAGGTGGATGCAACCTTGACACCCTTTAGCTCAGACCATGCAGCGAGCCAGCACTATGTTGCCTTTGTTTAACCCCTGACCTGCGAAAACACTACAAGTCTCTGGCTTCTGAGAAGGCAAAAGGAAACAGGAAGTGTTTGGTTACAAATTAAATATATATGTGTGTGCCATGAGTCATAAATTGGCAGGCCTGTCAACAGAGCTGCTACTGAAATAGCAAGACGCTCACCATAAAGTTTTAAAACTTCACTTCGGTCTCTGCTTTTAAAAGGGTAGGCGGAAAAAAATAAGGGATTCAAAAGCTGAATTTTACCCTGCTTTTTCTTCTTAAAAAAAAACCCAAATGATTATAATCAACACCAGACCGAGCCAGCCTGTCCACAGTCTGACCAACCCAGGCAAAAGCTTTCAGCAAAGTCATAATAAAATCCCAAAATGTTCAGCGGTTTTATTTTGAAAAATGACATTTTGGTAGCACTTTGGGAATAACCCATCTTCTGAATTAATGAATTGTAAATGTTCAGCAGGTTCTTGATTATAATTACCAGAAAGATTGAGAAGGAATATGAAAATTTGTAACTCTTTTATGTCATTTCAAGTCAGAAAACATACAGTATGAATAATCTTGATCTGAAAACATTTTTAGATCAAACAGCAAGTCATTTCGCGACATTTCACATATGCTAAGGCTATACAGAGCAACCATCTTGTCAAACTTTCTTCTTTCTTCCAACCCCAAATTGTTCCCACAGAAACTAACACATCGCTTCATCTTAAAAATCTCCTCCTCCCTCACCACCAAGATCGATGTTGATCTATTATAATCTATGTTGGGTGCATGACTTTCACCTCTGACGCTGACCGGAGATGATGTGCATGAGCAAAAAAAAAAAA
>NW_017842057.1:1191296-1192749 GCF_001891065.2 Hippocampus comes | reverse complement strand
CCACCATGTGCCTCAAAGGTGGATGCAACCTTGACACCCTTTAGCTCAGACCATGCAGCGAGCCAGCACTATGTTGCCTTTGTTTAACCCCTGACCTGCGAAAACACTACAAGTCTCTGGCTTCTGAGAAGGCAAAAGGAAACAGGAAGTGTTTGGTTACAAATTAAATATATATGTGTGTGCCATGAGTCATAAATTGGCAGGCCTGTCAACAGAGCTGCTACTGAAATAGCAAGACGCTCACCATAAAGTTTTAAAACTTCACTTCGGTCTCTGCTTTTAAAAGGGTAGGCGGAAAAAATAAGGGATTCAAAAGCTGAATTTTACCCTGCTTTTTCTTCTTAAAAAAAAACCCAAATGATTATAATCAACACCAGACCGAGCCAGCCTGTCCACAGTCTGACCAACCCAGGCAAAAGCTTTCAGCAAAGTCATAATAAAATCCCAAAATGTTCAGCGGTTTTATTTTGAAAAATGACATTTTGGTAGCACTTTGGGAATAACCCATCTTCTGAATTAATGAATTGGAAAAAATAAGGGATTCAAAAGCTGAATTTTACCCTGCTTTTTCTTCTTAAAAAAAAACCCAAATGATTATAATCAACACCAGACCGAGCCAGCCTGTCCACAGTCTGACCAACCCAGGCAAAAGCTTTCAGCAAAGTCATAATAAAATCCCAAAATGTTCAGCGGTTTTATTTTGAAAAATGACATTTTGGTAGCACTTTGGGAATAACCCATCTTCTGAATTAATGAATTGTAAATGTTCAGCAGGTTCTTGATTATAATTACCAGAAAGATTGAGAAGGAATATGAAAATTTGTAACTCTTTTATGTCATTTCAAGTCAGAAAACATACAGTATGAATAATCTTGATCTGAAAACATTTTTAGATAAAACAGCAAGTCATTTCGCGACATTTCACATATGCTAAGGCTATACAGAGCAACCATCTTGTCAAACTTTCTTCTTTCTTCCAACCCCAAATTGTTCCCACAGAAACTAACACATCGCTTCATCTTAAAAATCTCCTCCTCCCTCACCACCAAGATCGATGTTGATCTATTATAATCTATGTTGGGTGCATGACTTTCACCTCTGACGCTGACCGGAGATGATGTGCATGAGCAAAAAAAAAAAAGAAGACACCCTACTTTAGAACCTGAATGAAATAATGATAATAGGGCATTGGTAAATTTGAGAATAAAATAATTTCATTATCAATTGATCAATAACTTTTACATTGAATAAATTGAAAAAAATTACATTGTCTCAAAGTGTGGCCATTGTCAATTTGCACTAGTCCAGTGCCTATCGATGCAGTTAGATCGCAGGCAGACAATTCGTATCGTTTATATATACACTATATATATATATATATATATATATATCTCTCTCTCTCTCTCTCTCTCTCTCTCTCTCTCTCTCTCTCTCTCTCTCTCTCTCTCTATAT
>NW_017842057.1:1190263-1190622 GCF_001891065.2 Hippocampus comes | reverse complement strand
GTACTCACGTCAGCTGTGTGCTTGGCCATTCAGTGGTATTTCAGACTCGACGTGCTATGATGATAGCTCAGTTTACGACTGCAAAACATACAAGTAACTTTGGTCTTGTCAGTGGAACAATCTGGCAACTATTTAAAAGTAAACTTTCCATTCAAAAACTCAAAGTATCTGTTTTCGGTGTCTCGCGCTGCCGTGGCTGGCAAAACAAACGTGCGTGGACATGTGCGGCATGCTTGTTCTTTTGTTTCTGGTTTATTTATAGAGCAACGTAACATCCGCTGTGACGTCTGCCGCGTTATTCTCGCGAGAAAAAATTAATCCCGTTAAAATGCCAATAAAAAAGCGCTAAACTGACAGCT
>NW_017842057.1:1170791-1190143 GCF_001891065.2 Hippocampus comes | reverse complement strand
ACACACACACACACACACACACAGTTTCCTGAATGCAACATACTTATAGCTGCTCTGCCACTGGCTATTACTGAGCATCTTCCTGGTATCCCATTGGCCAAGAGGAACCTCTACCGTGTCTATGTGTGTCGTTAAATCAATAGATACAGTATGTGTCTGTGCAGCATCTTTCTTTTTTTTTCAAACAACAAAGTGTATGCAGGAAAAGTGATTAAGATTGCACGACTGTCTGTGTCTTATGTGTTGTGTTGTGTTATTTTGTTATTTTGAGTTCAAGATGGCGCCACGAGAGTGGCTGCCTTTCCAGCACCTTTATTTTGTTCTTCTACTTCTTCCTTTCATAACTTTGCTGCTGTGAATTGGGAATTTCTTCATTGCGAGACTAATAAAGGTTATCTTATCTTATCTTATCCTCCCTCGTCTTTCACCCCTCGGGCCATGAGGCGTTTCGACAATTTTACGTAAATGTGAATCACCCAGAAAAAGTGTTCACCAGTGGGACGATCACTCACTATGCTTATCTTTGCCTTGGACATTTTCATTGGATTGTTAAAAGCCGACAAAAGCAAACGTCCTTGTATCAGTTCTTCACAAAACGCCAGGTAAAAGCCACTTCTGAGAGAGAACATAAACTAAAGAGGGCAAAAAACGATGAGGATGCAGTTAAAAGTGGAATGATCATCATTTTTATTCTTTATTCTTTGTTTTTACATTATGCACAACTCTCATTTATTGTGCAATAATCTAATTGTAACATGTGTTTGTTACATACTTTGATGCATTTTTATGCTTTAGAAAACATTTATGCCTGAATTTCTTTTGGGGCGGGGTGGGGGTGGGGGGGGGCTTGGAACGGATTAGGGCATTTACATGGAAAACGCGTCTCTACTTACTAAATTTTCTACTTCAGAAATTTCTTCCAGAACCAATTAATTTCATAAGTAGAGGTACCACTGTATATATAGAAACGTCCCTGGAGATTGAGAATTTAGAACTTTTCCACAACGGACGACAAAAAAGAAAAGCGCTATAAAACTGACCTGTGTCAGGGCTATCATTTGGATGGATGCCATGTGGTTTCCTCACATTGGAGCAGACAGCTGTCAGCTCCTGTGTAATCCCACCGCTTTGGACCCAGCAACCTGTTGAAAACTAGACAACGCCGCCTATGTCACAGGATGATGATAGACACAGATATAATTTCTGCAAACATGTTGCCTGTTGGGACTCAAGCTAACATTCTTTGGATGTTGCTCTGATTGATTTCGGCCATATTAGTACCTTACAATGAATGATTACTTGACACGTGTGTGTCGTATTTGTCGTTGTCACGAAAGTATAGCAAGCTGTGCCTGGCTTTTACACCATTTATTTTCTGATATCTTCACATATGGCGCCGATTTCCTTTTTCTTTATTATTTGCTTTTAAGCATTTATTACTTTATTTATTTATTTTCTGCCTGACCGTTTAATGCTCTTGCTGTCTTCATTTAAACAAATTGATCGTAGCAACACATTGTTCGCAACAGCACAGTACGACAAACTCCAGGGCCATGTGTTGAGTGACATAGATCAGGTGAGGCTTGTCCAGCCTTTAATGTGTTTGTATGGTGAGGAAGGAAGGGCAAGAGGGTCCTGGGGAAACAAGGTCATCCCAGTGTTGATGTAAAAGTCGCAATCTGTCCTGTGGGAATAGCAGTGATCCACATCGGGTTGGATTACTCTGTATAGAATTCTTCGAGGCCTTCAAGAATTACTGCTTAAGTGCTTAGTTGCATTTCTTCACTTCTTTGATCCTATTGTGAGTGTGCATTTGTTTGTGTATGTATATTGTTGCTCATGCCAGAGGGTAAAAAAGTAAACAGTAAGGAGAGTAACCGTCACCAGCGCACTGTCAGCCATTTATTGAACTGGACAAAGAGTCAAAATACACAAATACAAATGAAAACAAAAAACATGGAGGAGACATTAACACTAGAGCAGTGGTTCTTAACCTTGTTAGAGGTACCCAACCTAATCAGTTCATATTCACGTTCACCTAACCCTTCATTCATGAAAAGTAAAAATATGATTTTTTTACAAATTAGAGACATCTACGCTGCCGGGAAGAAGAAGAAGTGTTTCTGGTAGCGATCAACTTCAAGGCCAAGGAAAAACCGCCGTTTGATCGTTGGACAATTAATTTTTGTCAACATACAAATTTTTTGGCTTCTGTCCCTTTTATATTTTTGAGGGCTTACCAACCGCCATACAAACTTCATCTCCACTGCTGGTCATGGTGTGCTGGAGCCAATCCCAGCTGACTTCAGATGTTCAGACATCCTGAACTGGTCACCAGTCAATCACAGGGCACATCCAGAGACAGACAACCATTCACACTCACTTTCACAGCATCAGTGAGTCAGACTGAACTCGCTCTACCCACACTGAAGGTAGGCGAATGTATCACTATACCATCAGTGACCCAGTAACTACTATCCCTGAAATTGCAGATGCTCCAAGCTCATTCAGATTAGCAGCATGGGAGCATTTCAGCTACGAGTTGAGGACAGCAATGGTAATCAGGGAGTCAACAAGACCCCGACTTCAAAAGCGCTTAAAAAAAAAAATGTGTGCTGCAAAAACACAACCTCAAAATTAATTTAAGCATGTCACAGAAGAAAAACACAGGCACAGGCTACTCTGACAACTTTCTAAAATGTTGCCTCATTGTCTTATTTTTGTTTAAAAACTTTTGATCCATCACTTAAAGTATTGTTTTTCGAGTGCCTCAATTAATTTTACCACTGAGTCTATCCTTTAAGAAGTGCATGCTCCAGCGATCTTCTCTTTTGAATATGTGGAAAATGAAAGTAAAAACAGGATTACAGTCTCATCCTTTTGAACGTTTGCCACTCTGATTGAGTTGTGCTCTATCTAGAAAAAAGGAGCGAGAAAAATGACGGAGACATGCAGCGTTTAGAGATGGATGCGGTGAAGAAAGAGACTTTGCTTGTTGCTGCCCAGTAATGAGCGCCGGTAATAAAGTGGATATAGTCATGGACAAGCGGAGCCAGCAATTAAGGACAGAGGGAGCAAGCTTCAGATGTTCACTTTGGATCTTTTAAATCAACAGTAAATACGGCCCGTTTCTCTGAAAGTGAACAGTGAGATATTCCAAACGAAATCCCCTCTCACTAATGAGGCCGCAGCCATACAGTATTCCTACATCGAGTAGCTTTGCGGCGGTACCACTCCAGACGATCCTTTTTCTTGTTGAAATGTTTTAATCAGGTTGAAGGATTATGATATAACAGTGTTGGTGGAGATTCGTCTTCCTCTGTTTCCCACATCAAGATGGGACTGTTTGATCTGCTCTGGAATGTGCACAGCCACGACGCTCTTAATTAGCCAAGTGAATGCAGACAGTGTAAGTTACGTAGCCAATCTTTGGATTTGACCTGCGAAGGAGTAATGTATGCTGCTCCGATTCATAATGAACAAAACAAAACAACGACATGAAATTAAATTACAACCAGAGATGAAGATGATAAGACAAAGAAATCACGCAAACGGATCTTGTCAGGAAACGACGCACTGAAAATTTGAACGCAAAGCTGTGCTATTTGCAAAACATCCCCTCACTTGTCAATTGCTGTTGCCTCGATCGGTGGGGAAAGCCTTTTCGAGGCACTGGCACATTGTTTCATCCCACCTGCTGCGGCTTGATCACTTCCTAGCATCCGCACTCACTCTTTAGAAATGGGTCAAACAAGGGTAAGCTTTGTGAGGGAGGAATCACACAGCTACAGTCAGATTGCTGCCCAGGAGAACAAACAACAGCTTGACTCACAATATTGTTTCAGTGTTTGTTTCTGGGATGGAGGGTGCTCACTTGGCAGTGAACCATCTCCAATGGGCTGTTTTCGGATGTGTGAATGCACTCGGACTGGGGAATGAAAGAAAGATGTTGGTTCTAAGTTGCAGGGGAGCCTCGTGGCTAAAACGCAGTCTGTCTCCTCTGTTTCTACTGGATGGAGAATATGGCCTTGAGTGCAAGTAGTAATTAGCCATTCTTTGCATTGCCACAGAAATAGATCCAATTATGACCATTTAAGTGGCTATTTTTGACAAGCAATGGCTAAATGGATATGATTGTTCATTTATGGGGAGGGCAATAATAAATGAATGCCAATTGAAGCCTTGAGTGATGTCATATACCGTGTGTGTGTGTGTGTGTGTGTGTGTGTGTGTGTGTGTGTGTGCCTGTATGAGAAAGAAGCTAGTTTTTAATCATACTAGGTTACATTTATTGAAGGTGGTCAGACACTGAATGGAAAAAAGTCCAATTTTTCTTGGAAAGCAGAGATGATGTAGATGTTGATTTGCTTTATTGTGTTTTTCTTGCTAGAGTTTTACATACACACTGGAGTATCACATTTTTTGCAGTGTGTTTTTTCGATTAAGGGAGTGTGACATGCACATGTAGAACAAAGAAAAAGAAAAAGATGTAGAGGTTCCAAAGCTGGGTCGGGTCCCAGTGTGTGCAGCTCATGCTTTTTCTCCAGGTCCTTCAGCTTCCTCCGATATTCTCAAAAATATGCATGGTGGGTTTATTAAAGACTTCATATCATCCATAGATGGGAGTGTAGTATAAGTGTGAATTTTGTACCCTACCTCTTGCTTTTTTTAGTCAACTGCAATTGATTGCAAATCACCACAGCACTGAGGACACTCCTGATAGAAAATGGCTGTATAGATGGATGAAAATTAAGTAAGGAAATAATGTATTGCATTTTCTGTTGTGCTTATACTCACTAGGATTGAGGGAGCTTAATCCGAGTTGACTTTGGGCGAGAGGCAGTGCACACCCTGATATGGTGGACAAGAGAATAGTTTCCAAAAAAGTAATTTTTCCAGCTTGAACAAAAATGATGGCGATACTGTTAGTTTTTTTTTCTTCATCACTTTATATAAATCTCAATGCACTCCACATTCCACATCTACACCCTTTCCTTATTGGCACACTGCTCAGCTGTCTCAGGCTTCACAGATGGACTGAGATCAGGGCTCATCAAGGGCTACTTCAGAATAGTCTCATACATTTGTGTGTGTGTGTGTGTGTGTGTGTGTGTGTTTTTTTTTTTTTTTTTTTAGCTGTGTGATTTTTGGTCATTATCCTGATGGGAGACCTGCATGACCTGCAGCTGAAGCCAAGCTTTCTGCAGCTTTACTCCAAAATACCATAGGATTCTTTCAATTTTATTTTATCTTGCACGGATACAAGCCATCCCGTGTCAGGTTTAGCAACGCAACTTTAGAACATCATCAAGACTCCTCCTTGTTTCACAGTCACTCAAGTGTCATGTGCTTTGTATGTTTTTATTTTTGCATCTGTGATGAGAGAGCTGATGAGACTTGCCAAAAAGTTTTTGTTTTGTCTCATCCGCCCAAAGGACATTCTCCCAAGAGCTTGTGACTTGTGCAGCAATTTCCATTTTGGTAAATGCCAGTCTTGTCAGTTATTTCAGTGTTTTTCTTTCTAAATTTTTAATGTAATTGATTTATAACCTTCATTATAATCCCTCAATTGAAATGGAACTCACACTCTAGTTTATATTTGCCTGGTGCACATCACACAGAGAATCGTTTTAATGCAGTGCGGAATCGAAGTGAGGAATCGAAGGTCACTGGATTTCAGCTTCGGTTTTCGGCCTTGTTGCTTTTATGCTGCTGTCTCTCAATCTTTTGATGATATTATGGACCATACATGAAAAAGTCCCAATTGTACTTTGTATGGTGAAAAGTGGCGAACCTTACAACTGCTTCTTTGGGGATGCTCCTTTTAAAACCAGTGAAGCCACCTACCTGTTTCCAATTAAACTGTTCGCCAATGGAATGTTCGAAACAGTTTTTATTTATTTAAGCACTTTCATCTTTTCCAGTTTTTGTGATTTGCTGTGCCAGCATTTTTGGAATGTGTTGCTGGTATTAAATTAAAAAAGAAAGAATATTTGGGGAAAAAAAAGTACAGGTGTGAATTTATCGCGTTAATTGTGAATAATTAATTACATTCGTATTTAGCGCGTTATGTTTTTTAATCGCGTTCATCTAAATTTTAATTTCTAACTTTATTGTTTCTGTAGGTGGGTTGCCTTTTTATAATATCCCTTTTTATGTGTTGGCTTCCTGTGTTCGAGTAGATGAGGGTGGGGAAACAACTGTCAGTCACAGCCTGAAGCGGACATTGATTGGCTGTCATTATGTTTGGGCTTGTTTAGCATGAGCTGATTGGCTCCCATTGGAGTTGGGCGGGCTAAGTAAGCAGCGGTGAGGAAAGGAGAGGTGAAAATGGAGGAGCATGTGAGAGTTCTCGGCACAATGAATGGAAAATTTACTTTTCAAAAACGCCTTGACGGCACTATTGATAAAAGTAGAGTGTTGTGCCTAATTTGTAAGGAGTTTGCTGACCACCAAAGCAGCTCAAGTTTAGCTTCCCACATTAATGCAAAGCACCCAGTCGCGAGTGCATCCACAGCTAACGTTAGCACCGAAAGCGTTAACAATAAAGCTAGCTAAAGCAAAGATCTTCGCCAAACTAAACTCGAGGAGAACACCCCGCGTACAAGGCATGAAGTCAGTTGCTGTGTCCTCAGCAGCCTACTAGAAGTGGTTGATGTCTATATCAGCACTTTATTTTCTCATGATGAACAGTGTTATTTCTGAAGTGCTAACTTACAGCACTGTGATTTAAGGGTCTCTTATTTAGTTTTTATTACCTGAAGCAAGTTCCGTGTTCAGTACTTGTATTGCTCAGAAAAGTGTTCTTTGCGGTTTTTGATATGCACTTTTTATGGACCTGGTGTTCTATTTTTATTTTTATTTTGTAATTATTTGGAGATTTGGAGAACAAACAAAACGGTGATACTCACCCTGGTGGTCGAATCTAAAGGTTCCAGATAGGACTTGGGACTAGTCTCAACTACAGCAGCAAGTGAATGGCTAGGACTGCATCTGTTCAAGTCTGTTTACAAACAATGAAAGACTTTATAATGCCACTTTTTCGTGTTTTGATCTGCCTCAATAATGTAACGAATTAAAAATGAAAGAGGGGTTTTCTCAGCACTTTTTAGATGAGATTAAAATATAGATTAATTCGATCAATTAAGTACAGATCATAATTAATTAATCTCACAAATTTTTTAATCGCTTCACAGGACTAAAAAAAAGATTACTGAACATTGAAAGCCCAATTTTCATTCAGAGTGCAACTGTATCAAAACGCACAGTCTAACAGTGCATATGGGTGGACTTTTCTTTCCTTTGGGATTTGCTCGACTTGGTCGTAACGGGGCATTTGGTCATAACTGGGTATTTGTGTGAAATAGTCTTTTCTCGGCCAATTCTAGTAGTATCCCTCATTGCTTGGTTGCCATGGCAACGGACAGAAACATCCAAAGTGAAGCTGCAAGTGACATGAAAACGCTGCTTTACTAAGACCGAGAGGCAGCATCGGGCAAATTATGCCACAATTTGTGAATGGATTCCCGATGCTTGTGCTAACGTGTCTACTTGCACTGTTGTTCGAGCTTTCTCAAAGACACGGACGGCCAATGAAGATCAGAAGATCATTAAGGGTGGTCATCCTCCAGTGCCTTTAGAAAAAGTTCCTCCAGTGTGGCTATCCCCCTTTGCCAACAGCCTCTGCTATCATATTAAAAGTTTTACCAGTTGCCAACATCCTGTTCATTCACAAGTTTTTTTCTTAGACCCAATGACAATGTTTCATTCATTCAAGCTGATCAGTCTGATTGTGAAAATAGGAAATAAGTGGTAAAACAAAAAAAAAACATGTCCTGTGCACAAAAACATCAGAATCTTGCCCTGCAACTTTCTTAATGCTTTGAAAACTGTAATCTCCACCTGGCAGCTGGAAGTAAATTCCTTAATCGCTCTCTCTCCTTCTCGCTCTCTCTCCTTCTCTGATCTAGGATTTTGTTTTACTCCTTAAGTGATGTAATATGAGTGTGTGTGAGTGAAACTGTGCGTTGTTGTCTCAGAGGACCACGCTGAGGCGGAGGCAATGTTTGTGCTCGTTGCAGCCGGTGGCATTAGGTGTCAAGGTTGCTACATAATGCAACCTGCTCCTGAGCCCCTTGAGAGTTGCACCCCGGTGGCTTAACTTGGAGGCTGATGCCATCGATACTGCAAACGCCAACATCAGCTGCACTGCCATCTTAGTAACCACACGAAGCTGACACTGCAATCATACTGACATTGCCTTCTACAATTCTACCATATACAGTACTGTACGTATATGCAAATGAAAAAAGGCAAAATTAGTTGATGAAAACAGTACACTCTGTTTTATTATGGCTATTATACTCAATTGAAAAAACATATTTTACATTTGTTGGTAAGACCATGAAACAATTATACTTTACACTTACGGCGATTGGCTAGCAACCACTTCAGAGTGTCCACCGCCTACTGCCCAAAGACGGCTGGGATAGGCTCCAACACCCCCCGCGACCCTTGTAAGGATAAAGCGGATCGATAAATGGATGGATGGATGGACAGTGCACTCGCATTCCAATGTCTACATCTCAAGCCTTGACTTTAATTGTTTCTTTGACGATTGCAGTGCTTTGTGCCATGTTTCAACAGGACGTTTTGTTAACTTCTCAGCTGCAGCCAGGTTCGAGCGCAGTGGTCGCAGAATGCACTCATCTTATCCACAGCCCTCACCACTGGCTTAGCTGATGCCAACCGACAGGGAACAGTTGTTGGCTCCTGCCGGGTCAGCAGCGACTTCAGATGACGACCGGTTCTATCAGGACAAAAGTCTGAGGGGGCCGTCTGAACGTCACTTTTCCCTCCCCCAACACCCTTTCCTCCCAAAAGTCAAAGTGGTTCCTCTGGGCTTTTGTTGCATGATGGGATATGCTCAGCTGCTCCGTCCGGCTGGTCTGGAGGAATGCTGCGGGTGCCCCCCTTCCCATGGATTGGTCAGTGGAGCGGAGACGGATATCAAAGCTCAGTCAAGGAGGGGGCGGGAAATGGGCTAAAAGGGTCACGTCTCATTGGGCAGAGTAGGGGGGTGCTGAGCCTGTCACATGGCTGATGGCTGATTTACCACTCCACTGGAGAGGCGAGGCCTCAGAAGCCACCTCTCTCGTCCCACTAAGCACACACGGACACTCTTCGTTGACATATAGTCTTTACCTCTTGCCAGCTTTACATTGCTTTAACAACCTTAAACATCAATTTGCTTTCTGTACGGAAGAAGAGCAATATTGATTCTTCACCCACACTTTCAAACTGTAGCTACTTTGTTTTATTTCCCCATCATTCTTGTTACTCACTGGCAATGTCATTCTGCTTCCTCCTCTCAAAAGCTTCACATTGATAGATAGATAGATAGATAGATAGATAGATAGATAGATAGATAGATAGATAGATAGATAGATAGATAGATAGATAGATAGATAGATTGATAGATAGGCATTTGCGTCTGGTCAATAAGCAAAAGTTGTTAGTTGTGGTATCTTTCTTCCTGCTGAGATATATCGAACTGTGCTTTTAAATGCTGACTGCATTCTGAATACTGTATGTTTGTTTTAATCCAACAATATAACCTTGAAAACCTTTGAATATGTCCTTTTATTTTCTGAAATTACCGTTTTCATTCAAACACAGCCGTTATCTGCAGTGTTCCCTCTTCCTACTCCCTTGAACATAATGATTGTGTTGAATGATGACTGCTTTCTCTATACTTTTTACTATTTTACTTACCTTACTTTCTGTCAATTTATTACTGCATATGTTTTTATGTTCAATAAACAAACGAAACGAAACAATTCACAATTTGCCTTTTTGACAATTCACCAATTCAACAGATTGTTAGGGGGAACTTATCCTCCCGTATTGCCTGGAAAAAACACCTATTTGCTGTTTTTCTGCTCATTCTGAAGTACTCTAAAGTGTCATGTGATGGCACAGAGGCCAGCCAAATGTCAATACAAAGAGGGAATGGGGATTTTGGGTCTGAGTCCAAACTTGAGTGTGCACGTGTGTGTGTCTGTATACACATCCCAGCAGTCTTTGGGCAGTAGGAGGGGTACACCCTGAACTCGTTGCCAGCAAATCGCAGGGCACACATAGACGAACAACCATCTGCGCTCACACACCCCCCTAGGGACAATTCAGAGCAGTGTTTTCCAATCTTTTTTGAGTCAAGGTATTTTTCTTTAATTGAAAAAATCCCTTGGCACACCACTACCTGAAAATGAAAAAAGCTTATTTTAACAAGTGTTACATTGTTACTGCAAGCGTTTTTTTAACATTGAAAATTAATGTAATATTATAACACATTGAATATGAATCAAATCAACATCAATGCAATATTTGGTGCATTCATTTTAATGGCAAGTAAAATATAGTCAATTAGAACTTGAACTTGCTCTGGGTTGGATTTTTTTTTTCTGTGACAGCCGGTTCTTTTTCTCCCGGTCGTTTGCGCTGGACCGCAATATTGTACCAATCCCTTATCCCATCTTGAGTCTTTGTATAATTCCAACATCATTCAAATGACTTTTCTGCTGAATGTGTCACTTGAGGTAGTCCAGCTTCCATTTAGTCCGTATTTTTCCATCGGAAAATTTGCTTACAGCTTAAGCTTTGCTGCATGTTTTCCAGAGCAGACCTTTCTCGCTTAAAAAAGAAAATATCTCACCCAGTTCACTGCTTGTTCTTCTATTTGCGCATACTCCGACAGCCATTCCAACTTAAAAGAACCGCAGTTCATTCTTATTTTGGTTTGGCGGGTCGACGTATCACGTTCACTGCCCGGTCGTTTCGCCATGAAAAAGGATTAGCATTAGCGTCACTTATCGCCGCCGCACTATTGTTATGGAGCAGAGAACACGCGCAAGTACTGTCAATGCCGAGATTGGCTGCATAGCGTCATTGCATCGTATCGTGTGATTGGACACCTGTCACTCACTGAAATGCACAGCAAATTGATACAGAAAAAAAAGTTATATATCTAATTTCCTTTGCAGTGCGTTCACTGCACTGGATAGATTTTTTTTGTGCGCTGCGAGTGTGCCACCAGTGCGCAGTTGCGCAGCTTCGAGGGCACATTGGTGCCGTTGCATCTCCAGTAAACGTAAATCTAAATGAAAGATACCTTTCATGGTATTGCCTTGCGTCGGAAACTTCGCTTGTCTCGAAGCATAAGGCAATTTCCTAGCTGCATCTGCTCCCTACCGGTATAGAAGAGTACTACATGATTACTCTTCCAGGCGATCGACGCACAGGCATACATATTGTATAATTTCCCACGGCACACCTGACAATATCTCGCGGCACACTGGTGTGCCGTGGCACAGAGTTTGAAAAACACTGATTTAGAGCATTCAATCAGCCTACCATGCATGTTTTTGGAGTGTGGGAGGAAACCGGCGTCCCCGGAGAAAACGCGGACTGCTTCCAAGTTGACCGTGAGGGTTGTGGGGGGGGAGAAAAAATGTTCATTTGTGTGTATGTTATTAATATTATATATTTTGTGTTGGTGCACTCGACACCTTATGCATTGTATTCGTCTCACATCCACAAAAAAGTATTTAAAAAAAATTAAAATCTAAGGTGGCGCATGACCTGCATCACAGGAAGTTGTTAGTGGTCAGCAGTCTGCAATTGTAGCTAGTGATCAGAGCCGTTGAGATACATCTATTTTTTTGTTAATATTTATTCAAAGCTTGTTTGTTTGATCTGCTATGCACCAAATTGGCAAAGAAAGGGAATCTGGAGCACTAAGAGCAACATTTTCCAAGGGTACAGATGAGCTACAAAGGTGATGTTTCTGCACTTAACACGCTTCAAAAGTGCATCCCTGCCTTATTGTGTCAGGTCTCCAAATAAGGTAGAATGTGATTTCCTTTTCACAAACTCACAAACTATTGTATCTACTTTCTTATTTTGTTTCATTCATGTTAGGGTCCGTTATGGCTCTTTCTCATCGTGGCATGTGTTTCTGCGTGTGTGTTCACGGGTTGATTGCGGGAGGTTGGCCGCTTGAAGAGTAGATCTTCGCTCGAAAAAGGTTGGGCACCACTAACCTAGAATACGCTCAGAACCAATGCCAACTCTCCCATTTTCAGGGGCCCTGAACTCACAAGCTTCTCTGGCTCGACAACCCACTTCACCCTGAATAGGTGTCAAATGGCTGTTTCGACCACTTCGGTCAACCACTTTAGTAAGCTCTGCCCCGACTGACTGAGGGTCGAGAGTTTGTAATGTTCAAAAAAGTGTTAAAAAGCGTGACAGCATAAAATGGTGCATAATTACCAAGAACATAGTTTAACAAAAAAAAGAAAGAAAGAAAAAGAGGGCGTATAGAATTGGTGTGGGCGGAGTCAAATGTGTTGGTCTACCCCACATTGACCCATGCCTCCAACTGCACTCTGCGTCCAGGGCCACTCGTTTGAAATAGTATTATCCCAGACTCACCCCACAAGAAGGTGACAGTAATGCACCAAAAGTGCTTTGCCAACTGCCAAAAAATGAAGAAGAAGCAGCAGAAGAGGAAGTTGAAGATGAAGACATCAAAGAAAAACCATTGATAATCATGCCAAGAGGATTTCAGTTTCCACAAGAATTAATATTAATTCACCAAGATTCTACCTTTGGCTACAATGTGATGCGGTATTCTGGTTAAGGCAAGCCAAACTTTAAACTACAACATAACAACAAAATTCAAATCTTTTTTTTAATCAGCAAGACCAGTGGCACCGAAAAGAGCTTGAATAAAGGCTCTCAGCATTCTTTAAATGTTGTCAAT
Organism: Hippocampus comes; assembly: GCF_001891065.2. Classification (NCBI taxonomy): domain Eukaryota; kingdom Metazoa; phylum Chordata; class Actinopteri; order Syngnathiformes; family Syngnathidae; genus Hippocampus; species Hippocampus comes. Next base: position 1,177,320 of record NW_017842057.1, on the reverse strand, counting down.
GTATTAAGAATTAAGGAAGTTGTGACATTTTAACGACTTCAAAAAGTGGGCAAAAATTTAGGACTTTGGCGATGGCCGGCTCATCTAAAACCAGGTAATGGGCATGTGCAGTGAATCTCCTTGCTGCGTAACTGTCGGCCAATCAAATGACAGTGCCGACATGGCCCTGCTCGGCCCAAGACGACCTGCATTTTAGAACCACCGGGCCACCCATAAAATATCCATCAACCACATTTCTACCACTAAACCTGGTCAGGGTCCCTGGGAAGGGAGAGCCAATTACACGAGAGCAAAAAAATAAAAAGACGACACCTTGGACTGGTCAATCGCAGGGCACACATAATCCCCTTTTCCACAGTTTCTGCAAAATTGCATGACAGATACAGACAACACATATTGGCATATTGTCATGTCTGTGTGCAAGTTCACACAGCGGCTTACTGCAACAAGATAACTTGATCTAATGTCCGTCCATAATGTACAAACGACTTATAGCACCTCAGAAGCTGGATAATTTGCCGACTGACCAAATGGAGGCAATACTGACAGGCCAAAAATATGTAATGTAACGTCTGTCTCGTTTTCTATATTGCAGATCCTGTATATGGTTGCGCTGAGCTGGAGCCTATCCAAGCAGACTTGGGGTGAAAGGTCTGATCAGTCTGTCGCAGGTCACATGTCGAGAAAGACAACCATTCACTCTCACATTCAGTAAAAACTGAATCCATGTTGCCTGCACCAAGGTCAGACAGCTGTACCAATACACCATCAGCGATTTAATATGTCATGCAATGAAGTGAATTTTAAACCAATTTAAAAACAGTTGTGATGCAAAATTTTCAAAAAATTAGATAAATTCATGAAAATCTCCATCAGGCCGAAACCTGCCAATTTTCCTCTGTTTACAGGACATTATTTGAACTGAATTTCTTTTCGGCTCCGTGGTTGGTATCCAATTTCAAAAGATTCGAGAATATTCAGCTCACTTCCACATGGACTATGAGTCTGAAACTGTATGAAGGCATAATTGTTTTTCTCCTGCCTCCACTGCACAGACGCCAAAGACAGCACTGTCTCTACTGCTGGAAGTACAGTATTCCAGTCATCCATCCTCGACTATGCCACATACGTTTTGAATTTGGCATCTGAGTATGGGCTGTCGAAGAAAAAAAATGGGGCCTTTTAGAGATAAAAGAACGCCCCTCTTTCGCTCTGTCAACATGTAAGTCTTAAATGAAGCTGAATGCTAGCTGGGATTCCTGTCTGGTATCCTGTCTGACATGAAAGACTGCTCACTGGGACTGAAGAAGGAGCTCATACAGAAGTATTCCCGCTGGACCCTCCAGCAGATGGAACAAGAACACCTTGAAGGAAGGGAGTGTCGCTGAGCCCAAGTGCTTTTTTTTTTCTCCCACGCAGATGAAACATCATGCGGGGCTGCCTCAAATCTCTGAATATGTGCGTAAGTGAGTGACACAGAGGGAGCACCTGGATCTTCAATGGAGGCATGTGACAGAATGCCTTGTCAGATAGACTCATTGTCATGGAGCGCTAAATCAACAGAGCTCAATCAGAAATGCTTCTCTTCAGTGCATCTTGTATCAATTGCTAGATGTGTTTTGCAACATTTAACAGGTAAATACCCATGATGCTCGTTGGTTGCATCATAGGATGAAATAACCAAGAAATATGGATAAAGTGTGGGCTTTAAAAATGCCTAAGCCTTTCAGGGGCAGCGGTTACTACAGTGGTGACTGCTTATCATGTTATGAGGTTACAGGGTGCATGAAAGGTTTAAACCAGCAGACATATTGAGAGAAATGGTTTGAGGTTCTAAAATTAAATCAATAATCAGTCCGGCTTGTAGTCCTGGCTTAGAATACTGTTCTCAAACCACTTCTTGTAGACTCGTCAGATCACCGTGACAAACTAGACAGGGGAGTTTGCACTAAATCCTGTGCATGCAAAGATGTCTTTTGTCTTTTGCCACCTAAAGGCCCTTGGAGGAGTTTTTGCTGCTCAGCCACCTTCTCTGACCTGTCACTCACTCCTCTGACAGCTGCAAAGACACCCTCCTCCTCCCCTTCCTTCCTCCTTTTCTGCGCCTTCAGCCTCACGGTCCTCCCCAGATTCCCCCGCTATGCCTGCATGTCAATTGTTGGTCTCATTTTCATGTGTCAGGAGCACCAGTCAGTGTGACAGCTCCCTGTCTGCCTGGCTCATTAGAAACAGCCAGCCTGGTCTGGGAAGCAGCAGGAGAAGTTCTTCTCTGCCAAGCCCAGAGATGCAATGAGCACTGTTAGCATCAGTCATCATCATCATCCTCATACAAGATGTAGCCTTCACAAATACACTCATTTTTTTAAATCCAAAGCTTGGTTGATACACGTACTGTGCATATACTTTAATTGTAACGGTGTCCTTGGTATAAACTGATCTGTGAGATGTACTTCATAATCCATACAACAAGATAGTCACGGTTATGGAAAAACAAGTCAAGAACGTGTGCTTGTATCCGAGTTAGGTTTTGTCAGGGGATGACTCTTGATTCATAGAAACAAAGGTGTTTACTTTTTAGACCTGTATATCAAATGGCCTTGAAGGACGAAATATGCTTCAAAAAAAGCCTTAGACATCAGAAGCCCCCGATTTCCACTGCTTTATTGTTTGTCCTTGAGTGCTAATTGTGCAAGATAGAGAAGCAACCATTAGGCGGGCTTGCGTTTGATGTTTTTGATGTGATGTGTGGATGTAAGCTGGTGAATGGTTAAATTATAATTGCATGAAAAATTTGTATCGTTATATTTTGGTTGGGCTTTGTATTCCTCCCTTTTAATGAATGTAACATGGCCGTCTAGGAAAGGGAAGGAGTAGATATTTTTTAGCTAATAATGAACTGTGAGCGTTCTTTGAATATGTATGAGGATGTAAGACCCTAGGCATGATGTACACAAGCTCCCCTGATGGGTGTGAAGTTGATCATATCATTTCCTTCCAGAGAGTAGGACTCATTTAGTTGAGTTTAAACCAGAGCTCACTGTGATGTGGCTCGCCTTAAAAGATGTTGCATACAAGAAAGCATTGCAGCGTGATGGGAACAATTAGTCAAATTTCAGTCTATAGTTACTACCTAAAATCTAGAGTCAGCAATCAACATTTTTCTGACCATTTCATTGCCTTGTCGCCACTTGATGGGTTTTCCATTTTCTGTTCGGCTAACTCTCTGTTTCTGTTACCAGAGCATTTGTGTGCATGATCCTTCAAAAACAAAAACAACAAAACTAACACACGTGCACGTATACAAGCATAACAAAACTTCATTTGAAATACAGATTTATCTGACCACGATGTGGTATGCAGTATGATATAGTAGAGTCCTGTCAAAGATTCTGGACACAAATAAATATAGTCCAGGTGCCACAACAAAGGGATGTTGGAGCGTTGTAACAGGGTGGTAAGTATAGACAACACATTCCTTTGTAGATCATCCAGTGTCAATAAACTTTAAACGGAAAAATGCTAACTGAAATGGAATTCTGACTCCTCCATCCCTCTATCTGTTTCCATCCACCTATCTCCTCCATCCTCTGCTGTATACAAATACAGCAGAATGAAAACCAACATTTCCTTTAGCAATGTGTAAAGCCGAGCGATATGACATATAGAGCATCTTGAGACAGCAATAAAATCTTTTCTACTGGTTATTTTTCTACTATGGTGTCTGTCGTCACTTGTCAACTGCAGTAAACTGCAGTAAACTGCAGATGACAAGTCAGAACTTCAGAGGAAGCTTGATTTCAGAAGCAAAAGCATTCACTTATGCCACAAAGCTGCACCAGGTGGCAGACTGAACAGCAATACAAGGAAGTGAATTGCATTACGTAGTCATCCTGTATTATAAACATTCAGTGCAAAATTTAAATTAACAGTCCATGAAAATTAAATAAATAACGAGGTGGGTGAATGCAAATCATTCATGCTACTACTTTAGGAAAGAATAAACCACTAAAAAAAACGTAATTATTCATTACGGTTTCCATTTTGAGCCTCATCAAAGCGCAAAGAAAAACAAAACTGATAATCACAGATTTTTAACTGATTTCCGCTAATTTAATTAACAGAGGGAAAGACAGAGAAATCATTGCGAATTGCTGTGCTAACCTACTGGAACCGTGAAAAGACCGAAATTTAGTGCTTGGGTGACAGAGTACACTTCACAGAGATCTTGCCGGAACCACATTAAAGCGAATCGTATCCAACTTTCAGTGGCAAAATAGCAAGCAATTTAATAAGTGTCTGGAGAGAAAATGAATACAAAATAATGCTAAACACACAGCCATGAGGAGTGACCTAGAAGATTAAAAGTATGTTAATATTGAGGAGAAGCCATTTAGAAAATGCATGCATATAGTATATTCCAAATAATATTATAGTCAAGTCAAGTCAAGTACAACTTTATTGTCAAATGCGCTGTACGTGCAACATACAGCACAGATGAAATTTCCTCCCTCTCAACCAGACAACAAGAGGAGCTGCTGCGGGTGCCCGCGCCGTCATCAAAAGAACAGTTAACATAAAATGACAAAATAATACAACACAACACATAAGACACAGACAGGCGTGCAATCGTAACCACTTTTCCTGCATACACTTTGTTGTTTGAAGCAATTATAGATGAAAGAGGAGTGAATCAAAGTGTCCTTTTCACCAGTGGATCAAAGACGTCATGCTGAAAATGCGCACACTTCTGCTACAAGCTCAGTTTGAAAGCAAACAAGAAGCTGCAGCGTCCACTGATGAAAACGAGATTGGCTCTCATCTCCTGTCCCATGTAAATCCGCTTCAATTCCAAGCCTCGACTCCCAGTTCCACATACGCATCGGCACTCTGCGCTGACGCTCCTTTCTTCTCATCGTTGGCTTCTCAAGTCATGCATCCATCCAGCCGTAGATAGTCCAACAACATCGACCTTTCCGCTGAACAAGCGCTGGTACACATGTGCTGCCGAGAAGGCGCAACCACCAAGCACAAATAAATGTGATTTGTTTTCCCAATGGAGTCCCATGTTTTGATTTTGACTTTGGAGAGCTGCACGATAAATGTTCTCAAAATGACATTACCGTAAGGCTCATCTTTTTATTTGTTAATTTATTTTTAAACAAATTCTGTATATTTGTGCGAAATATGTAGCTTACATTGTTTCTATTTACAATGGATAATGTAATAAAGCAGTGCGACCTAATGCATGTCTCATTTGAAACAAGTCACTCTAAAATAAAGTGAGAAAAGGTAAGCGGTCATTGTGTGTTGTATATATATATATATATGTCTATTTTTTTTAATAGAATAACTGAAAATATATTTTGGTATACCGTTATGATATAAATTGGCCCAAATTGTGATAGATTGTTTTTTCATGATGCACGGCACTAACAATTAGTATAATAAACCAAATCAAAAATTAAATTTCAATTGTCATCCTGGTCCGCACGACGTTACTCAACATCGGTTTCCCTTCATCTCCTGCATCCCAACAATGATGGAGATGACAAGTTGAGAGCGCTCTTCTCTAAGTGATGACCCTTCAACCTGAAACATTTAAACCTATGACAGCGCCGATGAGTACAGTATTATGTGTGCCTTAAGTGTGCCCTCCAATTTAGACACCATATGAAAAGGTAATCAGAGTACTATCATCACTCCAGCAGAGAGAGATTTTCCTTGACCCTATGCAGCTCACGTTTTTGATGGCCTCATTTCTCTTGCCAGCAGGTGTCCACCCCCAAATATAATGGGCTTGACATGTGTAATTAACACATTGCTGCTTGCATTGCCTCAAACCTTGACACTGCTCTGTAACCTTACCTCATTGTCTCTTTCTTTCCTTTTCTCAACTATTCTTTAACCCTTCTCTCTCTTTTTTATTAGGAGGCATCATGGCCTCCGGACTGCACGCTGTGGTTAAAAGTGGCAGCCGAAGACAACAACTTGATGAAGAAAGCCAAGCAGTTGGCAATGCATGGATGGGCCTTGGTGTAAAACAAAACAAACAAACAAACAAATAAAAAAGGTTCTGTGCTCCGTACTGACATGGATGGAGTTAACAGCTTGCTGCATAAGCCAGTTAATGCCTTAAACCCACCCCACCACCACGGAACCTGTAATTACCAAGGCTTTGTTAATTAAGAATGAAACAGAGGAGATGCAGTGGGCTAATTGGGGCCGACATGCTCTGTAATTAGAGTAAGTCACACATTGGGATTTTATGAATGAATGGCTGTCAGTCTTTTTGCAGCAGTTCATTACAATGGTCAGTGCCAGCAGTGTGATTTGCATGCATGTATGTAAAGGAGACAATATGTTCGTGTGCAATTTATTTATTTATTTTTATTTTACAAACAGCAGATTTTCTCTCCAGGCCTCCTGACTAGGGCGGGATTAATTGTGTCGGTGAACGATGGCTACTGGTGTGCGTGTGTGTTCATGTACGTGTGTGTGTGTGTGTGTGTGTGTGTGTGTGTGTGTGGGG
>NW_017842057.1:1165004-1170746 GCF_001891065.2 Hippocampus comes | reverse complement strand
TGGGAGGGGGGTCATGGGGGTTGGGAAGTCCAATTATTTTTCTGTTCTTCTCTTTTTTCGCCCCCAACCTTTTTTCACCATGTGCTGCTAGCTGCTGGGGGATGGAGGTAGATTTCTGACTCTCATTCGCAGAATGTGGCAGGAGTTCATCATTTGGTTAATTATAAACATCGATATGACCTATTTCTGTAATGCCCTTTGGCAATGGTAAAAAAGTCATTTTAAAAGCCCTGAGCATTTGTATGTATTTCTTTTCGTATACATCTGATTATGAAACGAAAAGGTGATTGACTTAGTCAATGAGATGAATGTGAAGCATTTTCTATTCCTGTGACTACAAGGGGCAGAAAGCAGGTTGGTTAAAGTAAAGTTGGGTGAAGTAATGAGAAGGGGGGTTGGGGGGGTCTTATTATAGCTTGTCAAATTCTAAACAAACCAGCATCACAGTTATCTCTACAAGGTTAGTTCTCGTCAATATTAGACCACTATTTAACAAATCATTGTTGATTAATGACATCATTATGACCAAGTAGTTTCTTTACTCATCAGTGAAAAGTGGCTGACAGCAGGTAACTCTCACTACATTCTTAATAAGGCAGTACCAACAATGTTAGTTTCAAAAACAAACGTCACATTGGCAAAAAAAAAAATGGCAGCAGAGTTGGTGCCAGTTTTAAATCACTATTTCATTGGAAAAAAATGTAATTGGGTGCCCCTAACTCCTTTGAATATCTTGGTTTTCAGTCAAAGGTGATGCAAAGTTTTTTTGTTATAGTCATTTATAGACCTCCAAGACAAAATGGTGAATTTATGCAAGAGTTTGAAGAAATGCTTTCAGTTATCTGGAGTGACCACATCTTTCTGTTCAAAACTTGAGACTCTTACATTCATGTTGACAACAATTTGGATAAAAATGTCAAAGAATTCTCTGCGATGCTACATACTACTGGTCTCTCACAACGTGAAAAGTTGGACACACATTCAAGGTCTCATTCTTGACCCGGTTATCTCAAAAGATGTTGACAATTTTTGCTGCTGTTGATGGAAAGGACTTGTCTATCTCGCATAATTTCTCTGTGTACTTTAAATTACAAAGAATCACAACATTTCAGGCAACCATCCATCCATCTCCTGAAATCTGATTATCCTCACGCGTGCTGGAGCCTATCCCAGCTGTCTTCGGGCAGTAGGGGGGTACCCCCTGAACTGGTTGTCAGACAATCGCAGGGGACAGATAGACAAACGACCAGTTACACTCACAATCACACCTTGGGACGATTTAGAGTGTTCCGTTAACCTTCCATGCATTTTTTGGAATGCAGGAGGAAACCGGAGTACTCAGAGAAAACCCACGCAAGCCCGGCGAGAACATGCAAACTCTACACAGGAAGGCCGGAGCTGGGATCGAACCCTCCACCTCTGCACTGTGAGGCCGACGTGCTAACCAGTCGATCACCGTTCCGACCAAGGTACAGGAAAGCAGAGCATAAGTGGAGAAACTCCAAATTCACTTTGACCTCATTAGCCAATGACTTGGAATGTAATTTTAACCATTTTAAGAGGTAGTAACAACACTTTTCAGAAATCATTCGAAAGAACCTCAACAATACACATACTCTATTTGCTGTGGTTGATATAACAATCAGATAGCACCAATGCTTCTTTCGACAGATGAATGCCATAAATTTGCCAGGTATTTTAGTGAAAAAGTACAACACATTAGGTTGAATATCAGCATAAATGAGCAAAGTCCTAAATTAATGCAACACCTAAAACCACCCAGGAATACTGTATTTTGCGCCCTACAAGGCGCTTCGGATTATAAGGTGCCGATTTCAAAACACTTTTCATATATGGGGCACACTGCATTCTAAGACGCAGAGAATAGAAGCTACAATAATGGCTGCAGCTGCGCCATGTATCCACTAGAAGAGCTACGCTAAAGAGAATACAATACAATACAGCTTTATTTATATAGAGCCTTCAAAATTGCTGCAGCTGTTACAAAGCCATGCGTAAACACGGAAATGAAACATATAAATACAAAAGGCACTACAAAACAGTAAATGAAAGACAAAAGTTATGAAGACAATTGATTCAACAAAAATGCGCAAACCTCGTGGGCTCACATCCACAAGGGGCTAAATATCCTTAAAAGTCTTGCTTCTCTACTTCCTTCGTTTAGTCAGTATTTAACTATGCTTTTGGTATTATCTTCGTTTCAAAGTGGCTGCGCAGAGTTCACAAAGTAGTTCTCTGTTTGAGTGTGTGTTGGCAAATGCACATGTCAATTTGTGTCGGGCAGAACCCTGTTAGGTTACAATTGGTTCATGCTAATAATCACCACTGGATGGCATAGGAACACGCACAGGGAAAAAACTCAAAGGGGAATATAAAGAGACTGTGTAACATTCTATTTGGTCCATCCGCACATGGACGCATGATCGGGAGGTACTAGGCGGTCTCCAGTTACACGTACAGTAACATATGGCCGGCCGACTACATCATCCAAAAGGGTTGATATTGCTACTTAAGTGCTATGTCTTGCACAAACTCCGGAAAGTCTGATTTCTGTTTCCTCAGTGTTCAAGCACGGCTTACTCGGATGTGGGCTCGGTACCGCCCTGAATGTGATGCTAATGAAGGATGCCGCAACGACTGGCGGGGAAAACACTGCGATCCATCCCACAATCACGCACGAAGGCAAATACCTCCCGTCACACCCGTTTTTACTGGTACAAAGTCTCGCAAATTACCAAAAGAGAGAAAATTCCACAGATGTGTACAGTTAGACTGTGCTTTGCGCAGAGCTTGCACACGGAATGCAAACAGGGCCCAACGTGTAAGTCAGTGTTTCCATCTGAATAATTAGATTAGGATGTGTCTAAGTTAAATGTCCCACTCTTTCTTACTCACACAACAGCTCTATTAACAAGAGTGAAGAGAGAGCTTTTGCACCTCACCCCAGTTTGGGTCCTTTCCTGTTCAGAGCGGGAAGAGCCAGAGCATTGATTTATGGAAGCCGTCTATGGATGGAGGCCAACTACCTGTGGCTGATGTCTTTGACTTTATATTGCCTCTCATTACCTCATTTGTCTTGGTGTGATACTTTGCAACTCTCAACACTCATAAAACCCAATTTAAAGGCTACTGGAGAGATCCAGTTCCCCATTGTTTGTGACAGCCGTATTTAAAAGCACTAATCCAAATTGCACAGCACCATTGATCTCTAGTGTACTGTCTGTTTATAGACACAAAAAATATGAATGGATGCTTCAGTTTTGTTCCTTAAGGTCAAAGCTAAATTAAATTCAGGTTTGCCATGAAGATTTAGCTTTGATGCACATTCGCAAATTTTAAAAGTATTCAAGTTAAGTCAAATCAACTTTATTTTCAACTATGCTCTATGTGCAACATACAGCACAGATTAAATTTCTTTCCTCTCAACCACAGGAGAAAGAATTCAAAGTACTGATAGAAAGTGTTAGAATGTTCAGTTTTCATGTTTCATTAATCTGACTCACTTTCAGCCACTCACTCTACACCAACATGACATAGAGCAGGGGTCCCCAACCGCCGGTCCGCGGACCGGTACCGGTCCGCAGGGCATTTGGTACCGGGCCGCACAGAAAGAACTTGCCATATTTCCGTTTTATTTATTTCGGAAAAAGAAATATGTTTCATTTTGAAAAATTACCGGATTCTCTGTTACATCCGTCTGTGTCACGCTTGACTCACGTCAAGGCACACTTCTCGGTCACGTGACCGATGACGCTCATAAACAAAACGCTGAAGCCCGCAAATTGAGTAAAAAAACTGCTTGGAGATCGCAAATGACGGCGGCCTTAAAAGTACGTTCGAAACAACTGGATCAAAGTTATGGCTGAATACTCTGAGATTGCCACAATAGCACTGCTGCTATTTCCGACATCCTACCTGTGTGAGGTGGGGAGTTTCTGCAGCAACAGCGACTAAAACAAAATTACGAAGTAGACTGGACATGAACCACACACTTGTCATTGTCTCCAGCTGACCTGGAATTTGCGGATGATTTGGCTCTGTTAAGTCACACCCAGCCCGCACTCCAGGAGTTGACCAACAATCTGCATGAACACGGAGTTAAGGTCGGTTTACGAATTAGCCAGGAAAAGACCAAGGCCATGGCCATCGGACAGCACCAACACCTTCAGCCACTCGCTCTACACCAACATGACATAGAGTACATTGACAGCTTCACATATCTTGGGAGTAACATCTCAAATACAGGTGGTGTGGAGAAAGACGTCAACAGTAGACTTGGTAAAGCTGCGGGAGTGTTCCAACGCCTCCGCAACATCTGGTCATCGAAAGCCATCACTACGACCACCAAGATACGCCTCTATATGTCAGTGGTCATCCCATCAGCGATTTACGCCTGTGAGACATGAATGAAGACAGCCAATATTACCAACAAGTTAGATGTCTTCCATCGGCGTTGCCTGAGATCCATCCTGAGGATCTCATGGAGAGACCACATCACCAACGAGGAGGTGATGAGGAGGGCAGGAGTAGCTGAATTGTCAGACATTGTCTCTGAAAGGAGAAGGAAAATGATTGGCCACGTACTCCGACTGCCAAGAGAGAGACCGGCAAGTGTGGCCATGGACTGGATGCCAGAGGGTGGAAAGAGGAAGAGAGGTAGGCCAAAGAAGACGTGGAGACAGACTGCCAAAGAAGACCTCAGTGAGATGGGTGTCAGCTGGCATGGAGCAAGAAGGGTCGCCAGTGACCGGAACAGATGGAGGAGACTCGTCGCCCAATGTTCCAAATAGGAGCGGGCGGAACTAACTAACTAATCTGACTGGCAAACATTGCTTATCCCAGACTGCCAACATGGCTGTTTTAAAAGGGAACAGTCTCCATGTAGTTTATGGAGACACATCCCCCTCCTTTGCATGATGAGAAGTATCCTAAATGTATCTGCTGAAGAAACCAAAAAGCATATACAGTACTATCCTCTTTCCATTAGCTGTGAATTCCTGTTGATGCATTGGCCGTGGATTGCAATACTTTGGTCCACTTGGACTCTGCTCTTCGTACAAAACAAAACAAAATAAATGTGTTTACACATTTCCATTCAAGAAATTCGCATGTCCAACTCCTCGTTCTATATTGGCTGATGTTGCCCTATAGTAGGAGACTGATTAGAGACTATCGTTTTTGGTTTAAATCGAAGGCAATTAAATGAACTTGAATTATTTGTGTGGAAAAAAAATATCCGAATCATCTAAACAGGAATTATTTTTATAAGTTAAAATACACAAGCATTTTGTTTCCAGTAGTTGGAGCTGCAACTGAAAAGTCATGAAGCGATATAAAGTCTCCAGCAGTGCAGTAATACTAATATTGTACAACAAATGAAAGAGAGTCATGAGGAAAATTAAATAGAGTCATGAGGAACTGTAGCGTTCAGTAGTGTGGTAATACTAATGCAAAGGGACGGAGCCAAAAGAATAAACACAGTTGTAATACAGTAATAAGATAACCTTTATTTGTCCCACACTGGGGAAATTTGCAGTCTCCAGCAGCAAGATTGGGATGGGGTTGGGGGGGATAAAGTGTTTCATTGCACAAAATAAATGTTTCGTGCAATGAAACACTTTAATCCCCCCCCCCATAATAATACACACACACACACACACACACACACACACACACACACACACACACACACACACACACACACACGCGCGCACACACACA
>NW_017842057.1:1156236-1164096 GCF_001891065.2 Hippocampus comes | reverse complement strand
TATATATATATATATATAAAATTGCCCTACGTGCAAAATTGGCAAAGCGCAACTATGAAATTATCAGTTAACTGTTACGAGGTTAAAGGCAAGGCAAAAAAAGCTATAGGAATGTCTCCCGGGTTTAGTGTGCCCTGTTTGATAGTGCTTACCACAGAGAAGGAGCTGGAAAAGGGTGACCTGGGTGGGAGAAGTCCAAGAATTTTGCTTGCCTTTTTCTCAGTTCTTGTATTGTGCAAGAGTGGTAGGAGGGATCCCAATAATCCCCTCAGCAGTCCAAGCTGTCTATTGCAGTCAGTTTTTGTCATTCTTTTCAGCAGCATCAAGGCAGACTATGATGGATGATCTTAGAACTTACTTAAAGACTGTTCTATAGAACTGCTTCAGCAGCTCCTGTGGCAGGCCGTGCTTCCTCAGCAGCTGCAGGAAGCTCATCCTCTGGTGGAGGTGATGAGACAACATAATTCCCATGAGCTTCATGGTCTTAATGGTTGGCACAGGGTAGTTGGACAATGAAATGTGCCCGGTAAAGAAATAGCGACTCCGTATCTGGACTGTAGTATTTGGTGAACTCCATGACAACCATAAGCCATCCTTAATGAATGTAGGAGCATATTGCACCACTTCTTGTTTTCTTTGATATCTCAGTGAAGTGGTCTGCTCCATGAAGTTGGAAGCCGGGCAGTTGTAATTTGCCATCGGGGATACCAACACGCTCAGTAAAGCAGCGTGTTTGTTGATTCTGGTGAGGAGAGGCAGCTCATTCTATTTTGATGGACGTCAAGTTATATTTTCTAGACAAATCAAACACATGGCAGTGCGCTTTCCTCTGTGACGTCTGTGTCTCCCTCCGGCTCCAGAGCGTGCAGCTACTTTGTGATTTGTAAAAGGTCCAGTGAGGACTGCCTTGTGGCATAAGGTTGCCATAGATGAACAAAAAAAACTAAGGAGTCATGAGTTTGTAGTTTGCGTGGTGATCTATGTGGCAAAAGGTGGACCCGAGTACAGGGAAGTCAGACATGAGAGCAGGAGTATTCTCAAAAAAGAATTTCAAAAGAACAAAAAAGCCAAACAAGGTGCATGGAATGTCAACTACTAAATTGACAGTTCAAAAAGAGCGAAGCTGAATGTGACTCACTACGGCAGATACAATGAACAGACACAAACTGCCAGGAAAGCAGGTAATGAAATGGGAAGGCATATTGTAAGTGAAGAGGTAACAAAGTACACTTGGATAAGATGCAAATGGAAGAAGGGAGATGATTGGTACACATAGGGCACCGGGATGATGAGAACTGGTGGAAATTAAAAAAAAAAAAAAAAGAACATTGTAGCTAATGCAATGGCACTAAATCCCCCCGGAGACAATGTTTGCAAGGCTTTGTAATCTAGTATTTCCCTCAAAGTGCTCTTATCATTGATGTACTTTAACATGCTGTCTTTCACTGTAACTAGACAACCTTATTTACTTTCACCATCGGGACTGCTAAACCAAAATGGTCACCACATCCCACCATGCAACACGGTTTCCAAAACATAGGCCTATAGTACTGTATGTGGAAAGTCCAAGACATTGTGCAGTGATTTGGTAACAAACAAACACATGATGTTATTTCTACATAATAAGGTGTGTTCTCACTTATTTCTGTATTTTAGTGTAGCTACACTGTACACACCAAGAAGAACAAAGTCAACATAACTGAGCTGGTGATGAAACTGATTCGTTGCATTTCCATTCATTTCAAATTGAAATAAGTCACAGTACGATATAACAGAGGTTCCACTTCATAATATTTTTCTACAACTGATTTAAATGGTCAGATTTTACACAAAGTAGTGTCATTGTGTTCTCAACTTTGCTGACGTATATATAAATCTATACATCACACCATTCTGATCTGAACTGTCAACTCTTCTCTGCTCTCTTGAACAGTCATCTGACAAATTCAAAGAGAGTGAAACAACATGTGGTACATGTGACTAACAAAACAACAACGAATCACCTCCACAGCTCTCACTCTGTACTGGAAAGCCAATCTTAATGTGCCCTGCTTCTCTACTTCTGTCTTTTTGGCCTTCCTGTTCCCCCTTCGTGCTCTGAGTGGTCAACATCCTCCTTCAAGGCGCCGACTATTATGACTTTCATCTTTGCCTTTTCATTGACTGGAGTGTTTGGTGCTATTTACACATCACCGGCTTGTGTTTTACTTCAAAATGGATGAGCCAGACTCTTTTGCATCTGAGTGTTGTGTCTATTTAGTAACACAAAACAGCACTAGGAGAGAATATACTCATTTCTCTGTGTGGCTTTGGGCCATGCTTATCAGTGCCACCTGCTCTTGGAGGAGCCTCTTAATAAGGCGATCAAAGGCAGTGAAAAGGTGCTAAGTGGTTAGAAGCTGCAGTGGCACGCTACTAGCCTTTGATCCGCCCAAGCCACTCTGCCTGACTCATTCTAAATATGGTTCGGAATCTGTTTTTTTAAGTTCGGTACTTCACCTTTCATAAACTGAGGTATTTTTTTTCCTATTTCATTTGGTTTGGTCAAATCGCTGACAATCGCGTTGAGAATAAAACAGTCGTCACACATGCACAGTTGAAAGTTGATTGCCTAATTGGTATAGGTAAAGAGTATTGTGTAAATTGTATACGAATATTAAAATGTAATACAGCAATGGCACACAGTTTGTTCACATACGGTATAATACAAATCCAAAGCCAGTTAAGATGATGAACATGTGTGCTATGGGATAGCTGACTGAGAATTATATTTATTTATTTATTTTTAATACAGCTGACTGCCACCATTGCTGACTGTGCTAAGGGCCCACAGGAAGTCCTTTTATGTTTTCATTCAAGTTGATACGCATGCATGGAGCCCAAGCACGTGGCACTTGGCAGTAAAAGCCCCCACACCCCCAAAAAAAGAAAGTGTAGGGCTCCCAATAATTAAAACAACTACATTTTGTTGCTGGTTAATTTTGTTTTGTATTCGTTTCTATGTTGGTCCGTCCAAGTACGACTACGTGAAATCAGTCCCTCCCTCTAAAATGGTTGGGGACCACTGTCGGAGCGTAAACACCAGACCTCCTACTTCCTGGGTTTCAGACGCTGAGCACTGTCTACTGTATTAAAAGAGCTAAACTTGGTCTCGTCTGGCTTGTGAGCGCCATAGCACCTCTGTCTTGTATTAGACCAAAGACTGTTTACGAGTGAACTGGGCAGACTTAGGTGAAACAGTCGAAGTCTTGTGTCACCAGATGTTTTATAGGGTAGGCGGCATGGCGGAGGCACGCATTAAGCACGGAGGCAGAGGGGTGCCGCGGTGCCTGGGCCAGCCGTCAGGTGCTCTGCGTGCCGCTTTATGGCCCAGTCCACTAATGAAAGTAAAGTTCTGGGACCACTGTGGAACATCAGAGGCCACTCTAGCCTGCCAGGCCCACGCCTCCATCTATACAGGAATGCCATAAAGCTTTAAGAGACCCCTCCCTTTCATTATTGACTTCCGTCTCAGTTTCCACTCTGCTGGGCTGTCTGCTGATTGATTGGTTTTCATTTCTCGTCATGTTTTCAGGTGGCTGTTAAGGTGTTTCCTCAACTTCACTGGGTTGACACAGGATGGAAGCAATAAGTTACGATACAGCAAATGAAGTGCGAGACAGACCAGTCAAAGTTGTTTGATAAGAGAGGTGCACGGCACAACGGTGACAGAGCTTGGCATGTGGTCGTTTTCAGAGTCCGCAGACACATGTGGAACAAATTAGGGGAGTGTTTCTGTGGTCAGAAGAGACATCGACACTTAAGAAAAAATTCTTCGTTACACTGAATGATTTAGATGAAAATATAATAAGGTCCTATCAACACAACAAATGGACAACCTGATCTGATGAAATTTGAGTTCCCCCACCAGACATTGACAATCACCAAGTTAGATGCAGAGGGCAGTGCTACATGAAGTATAATTCAAGATAATACAGAAGCATCTTCCAAATGAAATGCAATATGGCGTTTGCCAACACCCAATTTGATGGATTACAAAACAACTGGAAATAAAAAACCGAGCATTTTTGGGGTTCAGCTGATGGCATGAGAAAACCTTTTTTTTCTCTAAGACATTATAAATAACATTTTAACCGTATTAATTGTCATGCAAGTAAACTAGAAAATGTGTAAACAACTTCTCTTTATAGTATTTTGAAAATGTGTTACAAAATAACAGATGTTATTATTAACATATGTTACTAAATACCTCATGATGTCTCTGACTGTATTTCAATTAGTCCGAAATAGTCCACATACTGTCATGTTAATCCCTGATTCATATCATTTTGTAAGACAACTTGGACTGTACCTCCTGATTCATATCATTTTGTAAGACAACTTGGACTGTACCTTAACTAGTGCCGAATATCTAACAATTCTTTTCCAAATTTAAAAAAAAAAAAAAAAAAATCCATTCCATAACGCTGACTATCAATTTTAAACGTGTGCGTGTGATTGTGTGTGGGTCTAGGGGAGTGCAATGTATTTATATATTTTTTATATTTTTATATTTCGCGATGCACTTGGGGGTGGAGGCTCCTGCAGAATTTCGTTGTAACAAGTGTGCAATGACAATAAAGTATGCATTCATTCATTCATTCATTCATTCATTCATTCATTCATTAATTCGTTAAAGCAAACTCATCAGAAATACATGCCGCAGAGAGGCCATGCCCAATGAGCCAAACCTCCATCATTAATTATTTGGGTATATTATGCAGTGCTTGGTGGGGTTAATCTTCTCAATACAGGTAATTAAGTACCCACACACAGGAGCAACATGTTCTTCTAGAAAGATCCACTACGGGAGTGGTCCCCAATGACCCACGGACCGGTATCAGTCCGTGGGTCATTTGGTACTGGGCCGCTCAAAAAGAATGAATAACTTATATTACCTCCATTTTATTCATTAACGGAATTTGAATGATATCTTATTTTGAAAAACAACCGCATTCTCTGTTACATCCGTCTACCGTATGTCACACTTGACGCAGGTTAAGGCAACGCTTTCGATCATGTGATGGTTTCCCGCTAAAATGAAACCCAGGAGCTAGCAAAATTAGTAAAAAACATCTTTGGGAAAGGGAAAAGGGCCAGCCAGGAGACGGAAGAGAAGCCTACGACTTCTAAGAAAATGAAGGCTACATTTAATAGACAGCATCAGGAGTGCTATTTCAAATACAGATTTAACTCAACGGGAGATTCCCACGCACCAAGCCCACTCTGCATAGTATGCGGCGATGGGGAGTCATATTTTCCATGCACTTTGTATTTGCGGTCATCTTATTTTGAAGCCACGTTGAAACGTTACCATAGTGACCACAGAGTGTTGTGGACAGATAGGACGTTCCTCATCTCATGATTCGTGTTTATTATTATGTTTAGAAAATACCACCGTTTTCATGCAGGTCATATCATATTATTGTTTTGTATTCATCCAGCCTTAATAAAGGCCAGTCCTTGAAAATTGTCTGACATTAAACCGGTCCGTGGGGCAAAAAAGGTTGGGGACCGCTGAACTACGGCGCAGATGTCACACTCCAGTCCTCGAGGGCTGTTATCCTGCATGTTTTCCATCTCTCCCTGCTGCACCACACATGATTCAAATGATCTGGATCGTTATCAGGCTCCTGTAGAGCTCGCTGATGAGCTGATCATTTGAATCAGGTGTGTTGCAGCAGGGAGCGAGGGGAAAACATGCAGGAAAGCGGCCCTCAAGAACCGGGGTTTGACACCTCTTTACGAAAGGGTCTTCTCTCAGAGCAGAAGTTTTAAATATTTGCCAGTTGGTCCTCTCAAAGCAGTCTTGAAGAATTTGAGAGTTGGCACCCTTTGACATGACAAGAGCACATTTACAGGAATCCTCACTGCAAGGGTGTGTCATGCCGCGTTCCAGTCAAAATTGAATTTGCATGAGCAAAAGGAGGAACAAACAAAGGGAGAAAAGAGGAGCTGGCTGTTGGCCTTGGAGGACTGTGCACTGGGCAACGTGGTGGAATAACGTCCCTGTTTACTTACTAGGCTGCTGTCATGTATAACAACGCTGAGCAAGGTGGCACTGAATACTGAGAGGAGGGAAGCCTGTGAGAGATATGACAAGCAAACTGAAAGGGAGTATCTGATGCACAGTATCTAAGGTCACAATCAGTTGTAATCAGTAAGAAATGGAGACAAGTTTAGAGGGTAAATTAAAATAATCTCCACCTGTCACATTTCAGTGCTATGAAATAATCAGAGATGAAATGATGAGATGTTCAAAAAAAAAAGATTTGGGACTACAATGTTTTCTGAAGGAGAGAAAATTGCTTTAAACGCACATTGAGTAATTTAATTACAGCATGGGTGCAGATGGCATGGTGGGCGGAAGGGACACGTCCTGGCCACCTTCATGATGACTGCACTATGTGTCCCCCCCCGCCCCCCTTACTTTCGTCACAAAGGACTGCATGTATCTCTTAACCTAGCATGCATGAGTTTGGAATGAGGGAGGAAACCGGACGAACAAGAGACAACCAATGCAGACATGGGGAGAACATGCAAACTCCACATAGGAAGGCCAACAAAATAATATCCAACACATTACAAATCATATAATAAGGTAGCATTAGTGTCAATACAAAATGATAACATGAGAGCATATAATTGAAATATAAGCAAGTTTCATTGATTACATTTCTGAATTTTGAAATAGCAACACTACCCATGTTTTGACAAGCGCTGTGGCTTTGTAATGATTTTATATATATATATATTAGAGCTGTCAGTTTAGTGCGTTTTTATTGGCATTAATTTAAATGAATTTTAACGGGATTAATTTTTTTCTCGCGAGATTAACGCGGCACACGTCACAGCGGATGTTACGTTGCTCTATAAATAAACCAGAAACAAAACAACAAGCACGCTACATAGGTCCACACACATTTGTTTTGCCAGCCATGGCAGCGCAAGACACCGAAAACGGGTACTTAAAGAGTTTATGAATGGAAAGTTTACTTTGAAAAAGTTGCCAGATTGCTCCACTGACAAGATCAAAGTTACCTGTATGTTTTGCAGTCGTAAACTGAGCTATCAACATTGCACATCGAGTCTGAAATACCACTTAATGGCCAAGCACACAGCTGATGTGAGTACTCCGCCCCCTCGTCTCAGACAGACAGCTATGGATCATTTCAAAGCGTAGAAAATGGATGACACGACGAAGAACAAATTTGCTTCAGCCATAGCTAAAAGTATGGCGACTACATGCAAGGCTGTCAACATTATCCACAGCTCGACTCAAGCTGAAACTGACGCGATTGTTACTTGTTTGGAACTATTTTGTGTGGAAGGTTACAGTGTTCCGTGGCCATATCAATAAAGCGGGTGGAGCTTCTCTGTGTTCGTCTGACAGCGACGGTGCGCTGAGGCACCTTGAGAGTTCAGCGGTGCAGTGGTAGCGACCTAAAGAACACACTGAAAATAAAACGTCTCCAGTGTTGTCATCTAACCAAGTGTATTAATCCGAAATGATGTCTACACAAAACCGTAGAGAGACTTCCGCGCAAGAAGGACCAGCAGAATCAACATAGCCTGACTGCTGTGTTCAAAGCAAACTTGAGGTAAACGAAGGATGCAACCATGGCTTAAATCCACTACAGGATGAGTATTAGTTAACCTTAGATGTGCACTTTATGTTATATTGCTGTTTTGATTCCCTAAAAAAAGCTGTTAAAGCAGCTGTTGTGTGACAAAATATTTTTTTCACTGTTGTTGATGGACAGAAATATTGTGTGAGAGATTATGTGTGAATAACTGTTCCAAGTGAAAAATGTTCATGTA
>NW_017842057.1:1143316-1155660 GCF_001891065.2 Hippocampus comes | reverse complement strand
TATATAAAAATACATTCATGGTCGGCTGAGTGAATGCTCTAAATTGTCAATAGGTGTGATTGTGAGCTTGAATGGTTGTTTAGCGATGTGTGCCTTGCGATTGGCTGGCCACCAGTTCAGGGGGTACCCTGCCGACTGCCCAAAGATAGCTGGGATAGGCTGCAGTATAGGTTACAAACATATGTGAAAGGTTGCACAATATGTTTTAAAGTAATTTTTATGAATGCCATATCAATATTAATACATCCATCCATTTTCTGATTCGCTTATCCTCACAAGGGTCGCGGGGGATGTTGGAACCCATTCCAGGTGTCTTGAGGCAGGAGGCGCGGTATACCCTCAACCGGTTGGCAGCTCATCACACGGCACACTTATGTAGACAAACAATCACTCGCACCCACAATCAGACCCCAGTTTATGGCATTAATCTGCCGTGCATGTATTTGGAATGTGGGAGAAAACCCACGCAGGCACGGGTAGAGCATGCAAACTCCACACAGGAAGACCGGAGCCGGAAATGAACCTCGCACCTCTGCACTGTGAGGTTGATGTGCTAACTAAGCCGGGGGTCGGCAACACAGGAGCCGCATGTGGCTCTTTACCGACATCTAGTGGCTCCCTGGAGCTTTATAAAAAATGTTTGAAAATGGAAAAAGATTTTGATAGGAGGCTAATATAGCTCAAATAGGTATAGATACATGTTGCAGCTCCGAAAAAGGAGAGCTGTGGTGTTGGTTTTTTAAAACGTACACTTTATTTGTGCTTTTAACAGTCTTGACAAACACAGACACGTCTGCGTCCGACTCCGTGCCTTCTCTCTTCTCGTTTGACTCGAGAGGCATTCAAAGACAGCCTCCGAAGGCATTCAAAGACAGCCTCCGAAAAACGGAAATTCATGATCACTTCACTGACACTAAGAAAAGCGAAAATAATTCACCAAAACAAAAAATCAAGCGAGGAAATCACAAAATAAATTATATGGGGGCATTTGTGAACACACAACAAAGGAATGAATAACAAACAATTCTGAGACAGTCCAGTCTCCTACATACATACAGCATGTGTTTCCTTCATTGTAAGTTTTATCGAAGGCTTTTATTTTTTTGCGGCTCCAGACATATTTGTTTTTTGTTTTTTTGTCCTATGTGGCTCTTTCAACATTTTGGGTGGCCGACCCCTGGGCTAACGACTCGGGTACAGTGCCGCCACTTGTTGAAAATGACACATAGAAAATGTGAAAAGAAAAATCTCTAAAATTATAAGTATCCTGTGAGAAACCAAATATTTTCGAAATAAAGCCTCTTCATATACCTCACAGCTGATATACTTTGTGGAGTTATGGGGTAATACTTACAAAACAAACACTCAGTGTATCTTTAAACTGCAAAAAGAGATATGCGAATTATTAACCATTCAAACTATTAAAGAAGCAACTAATCCATATTTATCCAATTAATCATTTTCAAATTCTACGACTTAGTTAAATCAAAAACAGCACAAATAATGTACAAAGGAAACAATAACCAACTTTGCCACAGTGTCCAGAAGCTGTTTGAAATCAGAGAGGAGTGTTCTCGTCATTGTGCAAGAAGTACAAGAACAAACATCAAGCAAATGTGTCTTTCTGTAAGAGGTGTTAATTTATGGAACAATTATGAAATACAATTAAAAGTGGTGAATCGCTTCTTGTTTTGAAACAGAGGTTTAAAAATATAGTCCTACAAAAAATATCAATAATGTATGAGAAACTGCACTGATTCTATTAATCTAGGGTCTTTAGGTTTAGTTTATGAATAAGATTATCAATGTATAAATGTATAAAGGGCCATGTCTGCTTGTATATTTTCCTTTTGTTTTTTTGTTTGTTTGGTTTTTCTTTTTTTAATTTATGGCGTGAATTTTCCATAATGGGTCTCCACGTCACGCTCATACATACAGAACATGTGTAAAGATTGTTTTTTTTTGTTTTTATTTGGGATTTATACTGTTGCATACATATTTATGAATAACATACTGGATAACAAGAGTTCTAATCACTTAGAGAGAACAAGGGTATTTTTCTACTTTTTTCTACTCCCTTTGAATATAATAAACTGCACTGAACTAACATATGTATAAAAAATAAAAATAATCCTCGTCTCACCCCTCGGGTGGTGTCCATCCCTCATTCAGCTCGGGTCCTCTACCAGAGGCCAGGAAGCTTGAGGGTTCTGCGCAGTATCCTTGCTGTTCCCAGCACTGCACATTTCTGGACTGAGATGTCCGATGTTGTTCCCGGGATCTGTTGCAACCACTCATCTAGTTTGGGGGTCACTGCCCCGAGTGCTCCGACCACCACAGGCACTACTGTCACCTTTACCTTCCAGGCTCTCTCCAGCTCCTCTCTGAGCCCTTGGTATTTCTCGAGTTTCTCGTGTTCCTTCTTTCTGATGTTTCCATCACTTGGGACCGCTACATCCACTACAACGGCTTTCCTCTGCCCTTTATCTATGATCACGATATCTGGTTGTGTAGCTCGTCACGGCAAGGAGAATTCCCATGATCACTCGATCGGTGCAGGGAGTATGCACCATTCCAAATTCTTCTGGACCAAAATACTCATAACCATATGGAATCTTACGGCCCAAAATGTCCACATAACATTTTGGACCATCAGTTTCTTTTGGACTCTGACCCGTCGAGTTTACATAATACTTGAGAGAACTCAGCCACTCAAAAGATAACCCTGGCTGACACTGCGCCTGCATGAGTTGAGTTAGTTGCTCTGCATGTTGAATTCTAAGGAGCACTAAAGCACGCAAGCACGCCATTGTGTATTTTGAGAGCTGTACATCGCTTTTCGATCTTGCAACAGCATCCCGTAAGGACCGGCAAAGATTTGCCAGTTGTGCCTTGTTGAATTCATTAATCGCACTCATCTTAATGGTGCTCGATTCCTGGAAAGCTTGATTGAGGACACTGCACCAGACGGTCTCCTCTGCGACAAGAAGACACTGGAGAGGATATTTAGTTGTCATTTCAAGCACTGGCAATACATGTCCACGAATGTTTTTATGTGAAGCGTCTAGATTTGATGGCTCGACTTGTTTTCGTTCATCAGCGCATTGCATCAGGAGATGTTCCATGGTTAACTTGAGCTGATCCTGAAACGTACTCAGCCAAATCAAAAGATTGTGATTCGGTTCCAATGGAGAAAGGAAGATAATGTGCTCCTGGAAGTTGCCGAAGACCCCAAGTACCCTCGTCTGTGTGTCGCGTGTATCCTGTCCATCCACAGTTCCAGATATTTCCTCCACATCCATCGACTGTACCCCTTTAAAAAATTTCCGTACAAAGGGTAACAGAGAGGTGGGTGTTGGTTGTAAAGATAGTAGTTCCACTTCTTCCCGGTCACTCAAGAAGTAGAGTCTCGGAAACAATTTGCAGCGAGAATGGAGACGATTTGCCATCTGGCAAGCAAGAGCATTCAATGTTGATATCTCATTTAGGAGAATTTCGCAAAGGCTGCCGCCGTGGTGGGTTTCTATCCCCGTTTTGGGACGGACAAGATTCAGCACATCGGGGTGAGCCGCGTTGTGACACATCATGGCCTTGAAACGCTCATCAACTGATCGGAATTGTGCCAGCTACGAAAAAAGAGAGTCATTTTATTATTATGATTTTTTTTTAACTGAACTTAAAATCTTTAGCTTCAGACAGCAACATGGATATTGGTTTATCTCATAATCATGATTGCACATACCAAATCCCATCTTTGAACACCCAAGGTTCTTTCTTGAAATATCTTAGTCAGGAAGATCCATTTTTGCTGATAGATCTCAAACAAATGCAACAGCTTCTCTACACGGGCACAGCGGAAACCACTTTTTATAATATACGTTTTTTTTTAAGTTTCATACAATTTGTTTTGCGATAGCTGGAGCTACAGAGTAACGTGTTTACCAAGCTCTTGGAGCAAGTGCATCCACTCTTCTACTTGTGACCTAAAGTCGACACTGTGCCGTGAGCTGTGCATGTTTGTCATCGTCATCAAATCCGTTTCTATCTCAGAGAAGAGAAATTCTAGGCCTAGTTGTGGGAAAGTAAAACAAACAATCCAATCAAATGCATGAAGAAAACCTGAAATGTTCATTGCTTTACATGCTACATTATTAACTTACCAATGATAATTTTGGCATCACAAGAGGCGTCAGAAGTGGAATTCTTTGTCAATATCTGTGGATCAGCAAGATGCCAACAAGGACCTGTACAGTAATGCAGCTGGAAAATACGGTTTGTCCAGGCCTGTTGAATTTTCTGAAACGTATTGTGCACTGCTGTTATGTGCAACCTCCTTCTCCCATATGCCTTTCCAGTACCTTTCAGTTTCCAGTCTTGGTGGTCAGCTCTGCTGTTAGGACCCTGCCACTGAGCGTACACTTTCGCAGGTTGTGTTGCGAACAGCCTGTTTATTCGTCTGGCCTCATTCTCTTTCGTGTACCTCTTTAGGCGACTGGACAAGGCTTGGAGCCTTTGTTTGGCAGTTTCGAGTGCTTCAGGTATGGTCATCTGGATGTACCTCTCAGGTATCGGCCTTTTCATCACACCTCTCTGGGCCTCCGTGAATTGACTCACATCTTTCCGAGCCGCCTTGATCTTAGCCTCAACCGTCTTTTCCATGGTGGGTAATGTGTCTCTTGGCTCCCATGGTTGCTCCTATAGCCAAGCATCTCTAGGATCACTGATGCTGAAGCGTATATCCGCTCATTGGTTTCCGTGATCGTTATGGTTGGGATCGCCCTCAGTGCTGCATTCACACTTTCCATGAGACTTTCAGGTGGTACTTCACATAGTCGTTGTAATCGGTTTCTAGGTTGCCCAGCTCCCATTCTCGCCATGATCTTAGCTTTCAGGTCAGTTGCTGCCTCGCTCAGCATTTCATTCATTGGGGCTGGCCTCCCAATCTCATCATCTGCATTTGCATTCATTGGGGCTTGCCTCCCAATCTCTGGTATGACCTCCTCCTCTGATCTGGCAGCCTGGGGCCCTTCACCGTGGACCCTGCGTTGTACCTCGTCAATCTCAAGTTGTGACAGCAATTGCCGTTTGTGGATGTTGGAACACTGAGCTACTAGTTGTTTCGTGGTCAACCGTGACTGTGGGTTTCGAAGTAACCATTTAGCCCACATTCTCTGCATGTAACCCCTTTGACTAGGGTTGCTTGAGTAGTAGCATTCCAACAGAGCCATGTTATCGCATCTCGCCCATCATTTTAGATTACTTTTTATAAACTTGGTCCCCGTCCCTCACTGTTCCAAAATCGCATCTGGACCCCTGAATTACAGTCTGATAACATCATGTTTTGAGACATGTTAAATGCAACAGGTGCAGTAATTGTACAATGACCAAGTTATGTCCTAACATGATCCGCATGCTGTACATACTCACTATCGCTTTGTGTGCCACCCTGAATTGTGCCTGTCTTGGACTTTTTTCACACGACATCTTTCTCGCTCCTCCTC
Source organism: Hippocampus comes (assembly GCF_001891065.2). Taxonomy (NCBI): domain Eukaryota; kingdom Metazoa; phylum Chordata; class Actinopteri; order Syngnathiformes; family Syngnathidae; genus Hippocampus; species Hippocampus comes. The sequence continues at coordinate 1,150,159 of NW_017842057.1, read as the reverse complement.
ATTTGCCCCAGCGCCGTTCTGTGTGCTGAGGGGTAGGGGGGTGCTAAGGCTGAGGGAGGAGAAGATGGGAGTGGGTCGGCAGTGCTCGGTCGGTCATGCGAGAGCAGCTGTAGTGCTTGTGGTCATTATCAGAGCAAGTCTCTGTGTTGCCGCACCAATTAGTTTTGACCCAGAAAGAACATTCTGTAGACCAGGATGGGGCAACATTTCATCTTTACCAGATGCTGATAAATATATACACACTGTATGTAATTAATGTACATACTTTCTACATGACAACATAACATCGTTCAATACACAGATGCAGGAACGCTTTCTATCGTCGTTTTCTTGCTCTGCACACACATGACAGTCAGTGTTTCCGTCGTCTCACTCCATGAACTCTTTGTTCACATGCCCGCTGACAAGTTGAAGTCTCGTTTATGTACATACATGCACATTCACCAGAAAGCATCAAGCGAAAAAAAAACCCCAAACAGATAAGTGACTTAATGATATAAGCTTTGAAGTGCTACTTGATGACCCGATTTTGAAGAAATTAATACAAAATCCTCCTACTCCCACCCCAACACACTAAAGTGGATACAACATCTCAAAAGGCTCCCAAAAATATTTGTTTTTCAAACACCTCATTCGATAGTTGCCCCACGTTGGGTTTGAGATGAGATTCCTCGTTACGCAACTTTGAAAACATCACTTCAAAAGGAGTCCGAATGCAAACTCCTCCAATGAATGCAGTCAATAAACGGATGCAGTGTAAGGTTTCATGCTCGGCCTTGCTTGTAAACTCAGCCATTCTCGTCCTTCCTCCTGACATCTCTCATGGTTGCCAGCTTGGCCCAGACAAACTCCTTTCTGATTTGTTAAGGTAATGATCTAATCTGTGGCCATTAGAGAGATCAGCCTTTAGTGTTTAATGTGTGGCCAGGTGGTCCAGCTGCCAAGCTCCACAAATTAAAGGTCCCAGGCTCGGCAGTAATGAGTAATGAGCTGTATTTAAAGCTCCTTACCTGAACCTGCTTGGCCAGGCCTCAATATGGCCTGTTTTAAATGAACAACTTGTCTGCTTTTTCAGTTCCCCAGATGCTCGGAGAGACTGCCACGTACGCATGCAAAAGAAGATTGAATGCCTGGGAAAAACACACATACACAATGAGCGATAAAAAAAAAAAAAAACCTTTTGGGAGTTTGCTTTGAAACATTATAGGGTGTAAAGCAATCCAATTTTCAGGATTTTGGGTTAAACAACCCATTTTGGAGGTTGCTTTGTAAGTTAATCATTTGACGCATCTTTTTGGGTTGAATGAATAACCCAAAAAGTTGGGTCGGTTATTTTGGAACCTAATTTGGGTTAGTTTTGATCCAGCAGTTTTCTCCAGTGGGTAGCACGGCGGATGGTTAGCACATCTGCCTCACAATGCAGACGTCATGGGGTCGATTCCGGCTCCAGCCTTCCTTGGTGGAATTTGCGTGTTCTGCCCGTGCGTGCGTGGTTTTTCTCCAGGTACTTGGATTTCCTCCCACTTTCCAATAACCTGCACGGTAGGTTAATTGAACACTCAAAATTGTAAGTCCATGTGATTGAGAGAGCGAATGGTTGCTTATCTATGTGTGGCCTGCAATTGGCTGGCAACCAGTTCAGGTTGTACCACGCCTACTACCCGAAGTCAGCTGAGATAGGCTCCAGAATGCCCGCGACTCTCGTGAGGAAAAAGCGGTTCAGATGACGGATGGACGGATATTTTTAGAGTGCAGCACCCTGCAAGATCTCAAGAAGATAAGCCTTATAAAAAAATGAGTGGTTGGATAGATAACTTTCCACAGACAAAAATAGCAGAAGCTGGACCCAAGGAATCAGTGAGTGCATGTGCATGTGTATACATAATCTACAATATTGCCATGAATATTCATGAGAAACAGTCCACTAGTAGCATCCTTTGAAAATATTTATAAACACAATATTTCAAACCATAATCCCACAGGGGCAAAATTGTTTTTGGGAGTTAAACAAATAACCCCAAAAGTTGGCTCTGTCCATTTTTGGGTTATTTTTTTTCCCAACTTTTTTTAGAATGAGGAACGTATCCCAGCTGACTTTGGCAAAAGGCAGGCTACATCATTGACTGGTCGAAAATTATTGACACATCACATCGAGACAAACCGCCACACTCACTCACATTCACAGCATCACGTGGCCTGCGCAGAAGGCAGGCAAGTGAACCATTACACCAATTAGTGATATTGTGGAAAGTCATACCGGTGGATTTTCTTCAGGTACTCTGGTTTTAAATGTTAAATTCAAATTCAAAAATTGAATTTCAAATTCTATAAATCATAGGCTATGTTCACACTGTAAGTCAAGTCCCAATTGTCCATATGCAACACATTTGATTTTTTTCATTCCGTGTGAACAGTACAATTCGAATTTGTTCAAATCAAACCTGGGCCACTTTTGCATTTGGATATAAATCGGATATGTATATGATGCATCTGCAGTAAGAAGACTATATGCCTCCCCATATGCGGAATAGGGTGCTCGGGAGACTACGGACAACATCCATGAATCAGCAAAGTTGTTTTGAGAAACAGTTGTTTTTTTCATTTGGCTTGAATTGAATCCACTTGAAACATGAAGCATAAAGTGGACATTTGTAGTGATAATAATTGAGCCACGCAGATAGTTCATTCATTATGTGCGACAATGACGAAACATCATCTTTAGTAGATGTCTCCATGAAATAAGGAGATTGAGGGGAGTTGCTTCATTTCCCCAAAATATTCATACCTTCCTCCCATCTTGCTACTCTGGCAATATGAGATGCTAATACGAGCCCCTACACTCAAACCATATTTACTTCTGTTCAGACTGCAGCACATGATGTTTTTTTTTTTCTTTTTGGTGCACGTCACTCGATGTCATGCTTTTTGCGTATGCACATCACATTAGAAGTAATATTTATTTTTGTAATGTAAAGGACTGCATAAAAAGAACAGATTTAGCAACAAAACAAAAAAAAAAGCTGGGCATTACGCCCTGCAGTGTGAACGTAGCTCTAATATAACCAACAAACTAGACGTAGCGGTCAAAAAAACCCGATGTGTCCCTCCGTCTAGCGACACACCTGTTCATTCATTCATGGTTCCTGCTTCAATGTGACAAAACACGGTAGTGACATGAATTATCGTGACCTGCATACAAAAACCATGACAAGTAAATGGGCTATACATCTATGTTTGCAAATACAAAAATGATGCATACAATGAAGCAGGTCATTGGTACTGAAACAGGAAAATGACCTGAAACACACAGTGACAAGAGCCAATAATGGCAAAGAACAAAACATCAGACTACTGAAGAGCTCTCATCTAAAACCGAGTGAAAATCTGTTGAAGGAGCTGAAACAAGTGAGTGTGGACAAGGCACCCAAATTGAGAAAACTGGAGCGGTTTTCTTGGAAGGAGAAGGGCAAAATACCTGCCAACAGATAGAAAAGTCTCATTGTGTGTTCGAAAGAAATTGGTGGCTGTAATTGCCTTGAAAAGTTCTGCAACAAAATGTAAAGGGAATATGAGAAACCTGAAGGACCTGATCACAACATTGACGTTCCACAACCGCTTCCATTAATGGTCCATTACGGATACCATGATAGACCATGAGAAGACTTCACTACGGAGGGGAAAAATTGGCCAACAGGCACGACATTTCAAGTAAACGGGACGGCAGCGGCCCCCGGGATCATAACGAAACCTGGCAGTCATAATTTCAAGTTACCGGTAATGCTTTCTTTGTTTATATTCAACTTGCATTATTCTTCGGCTCTTACATTGAAGTACAGTACTAGCACAAATTCTATGATTGGCAAATAGGACTCTCATGTCATACAAGTATTAGGGCATTTAGTGAAATGGTAATAGTAGAAAGTTTGCTTATTAGCCTTTTTAATGGAGTCGCATTTGTAAGTTTTTGGGATGAGCAGCTGACCCGAGTAAAAGGGTTGCACCTGTAAAAAACAAGTGCCATTTGCAACAGCAAAGAAAAAACAGTTTGGCAATGGCAGAGAAGATTTGGCCAATTTTTCATGGGAGAAATGCATATCCTTTCCTCTGGTGTTTATGCCACAAGTCATGTTTCTGTGTCCGATTTGAAAAGTATTGTTTTCCAATGGGAAAGGATTTCCTGCTCAGAAGTATTGCAACAAAAACAAAAAAAATCTACCAACCACAAATTTCCTTACGTTTTGTTTTTCAAAACCAACAGCTAACCTAAAGCGTACATGTGACACAAGTCTATGTTCACTTGCTACTAAAACGGTGTTAAACTAGTCCCTCGGAATTTGCACAGATTTTATACAGCTCGCACGGTTTAGAAAACGGTGTCCTTGAAGAGCATCTGACACTATGGCACAAATGATTTGGGCCAAAGTGCTGGGCAACCAAACAACTATCAAGTTCCAGCCGTCCATTTTGTCCACCACATCGTCATGGGAAGCTGGGGCCAGTCCTGGCAGACTTTGAGCAAAAGGTGGACTACACCGTAAAGTGGTCACCAGTCAGTCACAGGACACACAGGCATTCACTCAACTCTCACATTCACACCATCACTTAGGAGAGACTGAACTTATGCTTCCTTCACCAAAGGCTTGCAAATGTACCACGAACCATCAGTGACCTATCAATTTAAAACATTTTTAACCCACTGTTAATCAATATGATTGAGCAGATGCTAATCAGGAAAATGATGTATTATTATAAATACAATGACAGTGGTACTTCGACTTGACAAGTAAAAACACAGTATGGGCTGCTACTCGCAGCTCCGAGTTTCCTGAACGCAACATACTTTTAGCTGCTCTGCCATTGGCTATTACCAAGCATCTTCCTGGCATCCCATTGGCTAAGAGGGACCTCTACCGCGTGCATCAATGTGTGTGTAGCTAGATATGTGTCTGTGCAGCGTCTTTGTCATTCGAACCTCGAGCCATGAGGCGTTCTGATAGTTTTACGTAAATGTGAATCACCCAGAAAAAGTGTTCATCAGTCAGGCGATCGCTCACTATGCTGATGTTTGCCTTGGACATTTTCGAAGGCTTGTTAAAAGCCGATAAAAGCAAACGTCCTTGGATCAGTTCTTTCCAAAACACCAGGCAAAGCCCACTTCTGAGAGAGAACAAGAACAAAAGAGGGCAAAAAAACTATGAGGACGCAGTTAAAAATTAAATGACGATCATTTTTATTCTTTACAATTTTTTTTCACATTATGCACAACTCTCATTTATTGTGCAATGATGTAATCATAACATGTATTTGTTATATATTTTTTCTGCATTTTTATGCTGAATCTTGGGGGGCTTGGAACGGATTAGGGCATTTACATGGAAAATGTGTCTCTACTTACAAAATTTGCTAGTTAAGAAATTTCTTCCAGAACCAATTAATTTCATAAGTAGAGGCACCACTGTACCGGTAAATGAGTACTCAATTTTATTACATTTAGTTGTATATAATATGTAAAATGACATTTTTTTCTTAAATGCTACAGTTTGTTTTGTATAATGAATCACAGGATTGTCACGAATATGTTTCGGTAACGCAGAAAGAATACCTACTCATAATGAATTACTGTACTGTAAATCTTTTGCAGAGGCAAACTAATTAGACAAATAAGAGAAGTAGTGAAGCCCGTTTCTCTGTCTGGGTCAGTGTTTCTGCCCTTGCAGGGCGTGTTTGAACCCTTCTTCGATTTCATGCATGTATGGTGGAGAGCTGTCATGAAGCAATGTGATTTGAATATTCAGATGACTGTTTTAATTGAAGAGAACAAGCGTTCACACATGGCAGGGCTGGCAGTGTTGTCAAGTGCCTGAGGCCTTCTCCCTGAGTGGCCTAAACCCATCTGATCACAGCTCAGTGGAGACCACGAGCCCACCAACACTACGGCACAACCCTGACTGCTTTCAATGCCCCCAGGCTTCTCGCACGTTCACATCACATTGGCCTGGACTCGCACATGCACCTGCACAACATAGAGAGGAAAGAAGGGAGGGTGTCAAAGTTGTAGGGGTGAGATGAATGAAATTTGCGGAAATATCATTTGATACAACAAACATATTAACGTGCACATCTATCTGTCTTTCCAGGAAAATGTACAATACAAGGAATATTTCATTCCTAATTATCCATCATCACTGTACAATAGTGCCTTGACTTCCAAGTTTAATTTATTGCATGACCATGCTCGCAACTCAAATCAGAAAGCAAGTCGTATTTCCCCTTTGAAATGAATGGAAATACCATTCATTCATTCCAGCAGCCCATTTATTTCCCCTAGAATATTAAGATTTAAGTAGTTTGTGCAACATATTTCAACGGGTGTTGGGCTGCTCATTCTGGTGTGCACGCCTTCGCCACCAGGGGGCAGGACTATATAGATTTGCTCCATGTAAATTTGATGATGAAACACAGAAGTTCTCAAAAAAGCTGCAACATTATTTGTTGCTTTTGGCAGATGATAAAGAATATATGCCTTTGAGTATTACTGTATGCTCCATTTGCATGTGTTGCTTTAAGCTTGTGTTTCCACGAAAAGTTTTTGAAAGGTATAAAATTATTAACAACGATGCTAATTTTCTTAGCCCATCCAGCGCATTTCACGTTGTGTGTTGGCATTTCGCTGGTGGACTTCCGTATTTCAAAGTTTATGTTATTTGGTGAAATAAACCGTTTTACATTTTGCACCCATCTCGTTACCTCTGCGTCCCGCGTCCTAGATGCATAATTTTCCCGCGGGACGCACATTTCCAAATAATGTGCGTTTTTGGGACGCAAGGAAATTTCTCAGTCAAA
>NW_017842057.1:1075816-1138316 GCF_001891065.2 Hippocampus comes | reverse complement strand
GGGGGGGGAATTGTACGATGCTTTTGTGTTTCAAGCTTGGCCATGACGGTGGTACGTGAAGTGCTATGTATTTTTTTTTAGATGACACTTGGTGGGCAAACTTTGAAAACCACTGTATTAAGCAATTGAGAGTCGAGGTTTCTGCAATGAAAACTTAATTTCTAACAGGTTTTGTGCTTTCGTTGTTTGGTTTTGCATAGCTAGAAAATGCACCATTGAACGATGCCGCGGTCTTCTAGTAGGCGTGGCTCTGTTTTTATCCGACTGGCTTTTGACGTCTTTTGCGTTTGAACGCTTCAAAAATTGTGTGGCTGTACTTCAGTGCGTTTTTCAGGTAACTGTACTTTGCTTGAATATTTATTCTTCGGACAACTTTTTATTTCTACTCCCTACATTTTAAAAAGACACGTTCTCCTGCTTACTTTGTCAAAGTAGGCATACTTTTTTACAACTTCTGCAATGATGACAAAATGTAAAAAAGACAAAAAGTTAGATGTAAAGTCAACAATGGTTGAGAACTTGAGGGTCTTGCGAGACCCTTGTATGAAAAACATATGGCAAGATGGAACTGAACCAGAGAGCATCAAATTTAATGGCAACAGTCTCAAACAGGCAAGGCATTTCCCATCCTTGGTCTTATTGAAGAGAATTGTTTAAGTTGAGCACTAAAATAATAATCATGGCATATGTGTTTTCTTGTGCCTGCCTCAAAGCCACCAGTTTCTGGCACTCCAAAAATTCTCCATTTAATAAGAAAAAAAACCTCATTCATGTAGGTTGCATTTTTGTCGTATGGAGCCATGTTGTTTTGATAGCATAAAAGTGAAACCAATGTTAGCTCGTGTTTTAACAGCAATATGCAACGTTATGGGTTTTCTTGGTCCTTTTCATTTGAGCTCTTTGTAAACTGATAAAGAGGGGAAGTTATTTTGTGGCACAAGCAAGGTAGAAGTTTTTGGCAAGTTAATAAAACAGGTCATGTTTAAGCAGTGAGTGACAGTAAAGAAAAATTGCTTTATACAGCGTCTCTTCTTTTTCACGCAAGTACAGGAGTTGAATGGTCCCTCTCTCTGCAATGACCTCCCACTGAATATTCGGCAAGCCTCCTCGCTGCCCATCTTCAAAACCCGCCTCAAAACTCACTTGTATTCTTTGGCATTTGACCCAGCATGACTTAGATTTGTTCTTGGTTTTGCTGTTCGGTGCTTTCTACCGTCTTTATTACCGATTTGCTTTACTGTTTGTTGTATATGTTAAATTGCTCCATGTACAGCACTTTGTATGCAGCGATGGCTGTTTGAAAGTGCTCTATTAATACATTTGAGTTGAGTTGAGTTGAGTTTACAAATGAGCGTACCGGTCATTCTTTTTTTCCTCAATACAAAAGTGTCTGTACAGGGGTGGAATGGTTTTAGAAAAAACGATCGGTTTGGTGAGAGTCTATTCCATTCAGCCCCTTTTGCACAGCATGGCTGCAGCGGCATCGATGATGATGTGTGTCATAACCTTTGAGCAGCGTGGAGACAAATCATGTTGCAGTGGGTTGGGTCCAACCTCTGAACCTTTTATTTATTTATTTATTTATTTTATTCATTTCTAAGACATCCATAGGTGTAACATCATGGCCATAGGCCTTGGTGCAAAAACACATTTTGTGCCCAGACTCCTGACCTAAACACGCCTGCACACACACATGCAGGGACGCTTGGACACACACAAGCACAGCCACTCGAAAGACCTGCTATTGGCACCAAGTATTATGACATTTTTTTTCAAATTTTGAAATTGTGACTTGTATATTGAACCTTAACAATATCACAAAGTTGTTCCCATACATTACATTCTGTTTTACAACCTGTTTGAATATTTGCAAAAGGGTCATTGCGACACACACACACACACACACACACACACACACACACACACACACACACACACACACACACATACACAACATTGGTTACAAGCTCCTTGCCATAGATTTAAATCCCACTAATTCTACTTCACAACTAAAAGAAACCATCTTCACACAATAGAAGCTCATCTTGCGGACGATGCACTCAGCAAAGCAATTTCCTTGTTTTTTGTCTCTGGGGAATGGTCGGGGAGACCTACAATTCTCGAGCAAGTTGTTATAATACTGCATAGCTTTTTAAATTGGGGTTTGGAGGCAGAGTAAAATTGTGGATAACAGACGCTATGACACTGTACTGTGTTGTTAATCGTAATTAATACTTGTTAGAATACAAAAATCCATGGCTCGCTGAACTATAGCTATGGTATATGATATTTTTAATCATTTGTTTTAAATTTGTTCCCTGAAACTGACTTGACATGAAAATGACCAGCCGCACTAAAATGTTTGGGATCCTGCCTTCATTTAAAAATAAGTGTGTGGGCAATGTGCATCACTGAAATGTCACCGCAAAGTAAATGGTAATTTTGAGAATAATTTATCCTTTGAAGCAGTACTTTTAAATATACATGAAACACTCTCCCACGAGCAGTCCTGTTGTAATGTACCTGAGAAAAAATATGAAAATACAGATGGAATGTTTAGAAAGTGAATTTCTATAGGTTTACAGCCCTGTGAATGTAATACGGTTGAAAATATTGGTGCAACCCCAAAAAATAATGACAATATTAAAATAAATGCAACCAGTGTGAAAAGTTAGTACGGTTAAATAAAGTTAAGACATTTATTTGCTCAGTGAAGCTATGTTTAGTTGTTATCATGTTTACCTAAAATACAACATGGCATCCAGGCACCAAGATGAGACAACAGCAAATGATACAATCGATACAATTGTATTTTACTTCCTTCAATTATGTCACACCAAGGGGTGTTTCGAGGCATAAAGCTCGACTCTGACACATCCTGTTGTAATGTACCTGAGAAAAAATATGAAAATACAGATGGAATGTTTAGAAAGTGAATTTCTTTAGGTTTACAATAATAAAATAAATGCAACCAGTGTCAAAAGTTAGCACGGTTAAATAAAGTGAAGACATTTATTTGCTCAGTGGAGCTATGTTTAGTTGTTATCATGTTTTCCTAAAATACAACATGGCATCCAGGCACCAAGATGAGACAACAGCAAATGATACAATCGATACAATTGTATTTTACTTCCTTCAATTATGTCACACCAATTTGTGTTTCTAGGCATAAAGCTCGACTCTGACACAGGCCCCCGACTACATTGGTCAACAACTGCCGGTCTTCTGCCCCGTAACAGTCTGCGGGGCATTGGGTATGAGGTTGCCACAATTCGAGCCGCTTCTCCTCCACATCGAGAGGAGCCAGATGAGGTGGCTTGGGCATCTGATTCGGATGCCTCCTGAACGCCTCCCTGTGTGGAGTTTGCATGTTCTCCCTGTGCCTGTGTGGGTTTTCTCCAGGTATTCCGCTTTCCTCCCACATTCCAAAAACATGCACGGCAGGTTAATGGAACACTCTAAATTGTCCCAAGGTGTGATTGCAATGGTTGTTTGTCTATGTGTCCCCTGTTATTGGCTATCAATTTATTCAGGGTGTCCCACGCCTACTGCCCAAAGACAGCTGGGATAGGCTCCACCAACCCCCGCGACCCTCATGAAGCGGTTCGGAAAATGAAAGAATGAACAAATGCTTTTGAACACGACAACAAAAGTAAGAGCAAGACAGTTTTTGTGTCACGTTCCTAGAACACAAACTACATTGGGTGCTCAAGTGTTCCGCACCCCAGGAAAAGCTGTGTGCCTGGGTGGCAGTGGCACGCCTACTGCCCAAAGACAGCTGGGATAGGCTCCACCAACCCCCGCGACCCTCAGGAGGATGAAGCGGTTCGGAAAATGAAAGAATGAACGAATGCTTTTGAACACGACAACAAAAGTGAGAGCAAGACAGTTTTTGTGTCACGTTCCTAGAACACAAACTACATTGGGTGCTCAAGTGTTCCGCACCCCAGGAAAAGCTGTGTGCCTGGGTGGCAGTGGCAGTGGTAGCACGGATGGCGCCATAAAAGGTAGTTGAGTCCGATTTTGATTTGAAGAGAGTTGCTGTTGTTGTGCAAAAAACTTGATCGCTGCTTTGAAGAAAAAAGAAAAGAGCATGCTTTATTTGGTCAACTTGCTTTAATATGTTCACAAGTTACTAACTGTGTTTGCCAATGAAAGCACTGAGATCTGTAAGGAAAAATGAACAGCCATTTGCAGGACAGGTCTAACTTCTTGCAGCATGGCTAATAATAAAACATAACTGTTCTGAGTAAACAAATTCAAACACTTTACAAACTCTTTTTTTCTCATGTGCTGGTCTGTTGCAGTGACTATTGTGATGGCTGGTGATACTCGGAAAAACTAGGATCACTATTTTTCTGATGTAACATTGCAAATACTTACCACCATGTCTTTGGCTCACATTGTAGGAAATGATTCCCAATTCAAATATTTTGTTCAATGTGATCGTTTTTTTGTACTCATTCACGTTACGAAAAATTGTAATGAGAAACGCATCCGTGATGTAACACGCATGTGCACAAAGCACGATGTTGAGCAACGTGCAGCACAAAAAAAACAAAAAAACACGTCACGTGGCGCAGTATTCACGGAAGTGGTCCCATGTGTGGGGGGCTCATTTCATAATCTCATCTATCTAAAGTACTAAAGTAGCGAGGCGGGAGCAGGCACATGTCATTAGGGGATATGAGGCAATGCTCCTTGATCTCCTCATTTAACCCCCTCCTATTAACCTTGGGGTCAATTTGACCCCATTCAATCTTTATCATTAAAAAAATAATCGTGTACCTTTTTTTTTCTTTTGCTCCATATTTCAAGACTTTTTCTTATTTGATAGGGGCAACTGATTAAACATAAAATGATCGTGATGCTATTGTTTTCAATGTCCTGAACACATTTTGCACGCATTGGTGATCATCAGTGGTCAATTCGATGCCAAGCTGTTTTAGCTGCAGGAAACTTGTGTGTGTGTGTGTGTGTGTGTGTGTGTGTGTGTGTGTGTGTGTGTGTGTGTGTGTGTGTGTGTGTGTGTGTGTGTGTGTGTGTGACCAAACATCCCCACACCTGCAAGTGTAGAGTTGATACTTTTGAGTTGATATATTACAGGGGGCGGGGAAAGTAACTATTTCTGCGAGATGACAACTAATTGACCTAGAAAGGAGATAAAAATAAGTAAATAAACATCTTCATGAGGAGAGAGGGCAGAGTGGGGAAAGGAGGTTCCCAACATTAATCAGTAGAGTTCATTCTGTGAGAGTCATGAATGCACACCCCAAATTAGAAACAATTTGGATGAAAGATTTTCATGACCCGAACTCTAAAAATTGAATTTTTGACCTGATGGTGGTGCTACAGGAAAGGTCATTTCATTACCAGAACCAATAGGTGTCTTCCTCTTGCGGCTATTAACGTTGTCAGAAAATTTCAGATTTGTATGAAAACTTTTTGAGATACATGACTTCGAATATAATTTGACCTGATGGTGGCGCTAGAGAACAGGTCAACTCACTGATGAGTTTTACATATTCAACAAATAAACAAAGTGCCTGACACATAAACTGGGTCAACATGTACTGTATGTGTACATCATTTTCTGGAGCCAAATATCCCTTGGGTCAATTTGACCCATCCATCTATCCACTTTCTAATCCACTTATCCTCACGAGCGTCACGGGCGTGCTGCAGCCGATCCCAGCCGCCTTCGGGCAGTAAGCGGGGTACACCTTGGACTGGTTGCTAGTCAGTCACGGGGCACATATAGATGAACAACCGTTCGCGCTCACAGTCACACCTAGGGACACCTAGAGTGTTCAATCAGCTTGTCATGCATGTTTTTGGAATGTGGGAGGAAACCGGAGTACCTGGTGAAAACCCGCGCGGGCACGGGGAGAATATGCAAACTCCACACAGCAAGGCGGGAGCCCTGCACCTCTGCACTGTGAGGCAGACATGCTAACCAGTCGCCCTCAAATTGACCCAGAGGGTAAAATGTGTTAGTAATATTTGAGGATAATAGAAGGGTTTTAATAGAGATGTCTTCTACGTCTACCATATTGTAAATCTAACATGATTACCCCCAAACAACAAAGAGAGAATGTCTCTTCCCAACATACCCATCAAGCCTGATAAAAAAGCGTGTCCATTTGATATTTGACCCCAGCGACCTCAACAGTCATGATTTTGATAACTTTTGCAATCAGTAGATTTGCTTTGACATGCTATAATAACCCGAGTGCGTTTGATGATTACTTGAAAAAAAAAAGAGGTGAAAAGTGAAGCCTCGTGGATGAAAATGTACTGATTTAGCCTTTTAAAATAGGTAGCCATATTACAATACGTTCTCACATAGTGGTCTCCGTTCTAATAACCCCCATGTCTCAATTCAGCACTGCTGTGCCGCACATTTGAAACAAATAGGCACCTTTCCCAAATTGCATTCTTTTTCCCCATGAAGAAAAAAAGGTGTGGAAACAACAATTACCATCTAGTCAGCCACTGCTGAGGAGCCCATTTGACCTCCGTTGCAAACCAAAAACACCAGACGTACCTTTTAACCTTTCATAACTTTGCTGCTGTGAATTGGGAATTTCTCCATTGCGAGACTAATAAAGGTTTTCTTATCTTATCTTATCTTTTAAGTGGGGTGGTTTAGTGTCTTCCATTTGGATGCCGTAAAAGCAAGTTTCTTGTGGAATATTAAAATTATTTTCTGTTTTTTTGTTCTGTTGACTGACCAATTCTGTGCCTTGTGAAAGTGGGATGATCAAAGATTGTTAGGAAGAAAAGCAAAATTGCAAAAAAAAAAAAAAAAAGGTCTTCGTCATTGCTGAAAATCCAAAATGGAAAATGAAGAGCACAAAGTCAATTCTATTAAATGGTTCCATAAGCCCTGAATGGTAAAATGTTTTCTGGCAATGGGGCAGGCTGCTCACGACTGTGGCGGCTGTCTGAACGCGTTTGCCCATGTGGGGCTGAAATGCTCATGATGAAGTGATTTCCAATAGGTCTTCACCTCCTCTGCTGTTCTTGGCCTGCGGCTCCTTCCGCTTTCTCCTTCTCCGTGCTCAATCAATTGACGAATGCTGCTGACCAGCTCCCACAGCACACTGCCAAGGGAGATATCTTATTGGATTCGTGCGTGTGTGTGTGTGTGTGTGTGTGTGTGTGTGTGTGTGTAAATTTCAACCATTAGACGAGAAAATATACAAATGAATTTAGGTTTAATATCATATTATTATTAACTCATTTCTGTGTTAAAATCAGCTTAAAACTTTCATTTTCTTTCAGCAAAAACATCCTTTCATCCGTCTGTTTTCTAAACCGCTCCACCTGGAGCCTCTCCCCGCTGAATTGAAAGCCAGCGACACCTTGGACTACTCGCCAGTCAATTCCAGTCAATTTCAGGGCACGTTTAGACAACCAGTCATGCTCTCATTCACGCCTATTGGCAATTTAAAGTAATCAATTAACCTAGACAGCATGGTTTTTTTTTTTGAATTTGTGGGGGAGCTGTGCTGCCTGGAACACAGAAAGAACACAAATACTACAAGCAGGGTCTAACCCATTATTCTTTTATTTATTCAAAATTCTTTGGGTGTAAGGTTTCAAAGGACCAATGAAGAGATCCTTGAAGACAAATGCACCTGAATTACCTTTGCGTTTACTTGGTCACCAAGGCAGAAGGCAGATCCACATTTCTCTTGTTCATTTGTGAATAGTGAGATCCGCATGGATTGCAAATATGACTACCCACCTGTTGGGCACAGACTATTTTTTTTTTTAGGTCTTGGGGCAGGGTGCTCTCAGTTTAAATGCTATTGGCAAATTTAAAATGGTTCAGCGTACAGTATGTTGCCATTAACAGTGTCTGTATTTTCTCATTTTGTATTGAACTGAACACCAGTGCCATATATTAATCGACTATTCACCTGTGTCAAGGAGATAAAGTTGTACGTGTGTGTGTTGCTATCATAATACTTTCACTTTTGACAGTACTCACGGTTGCACCTGCGTTCTCATTGATTTTTCAAGTGAATAACGTGACTTGGTCAATATGTGCATTCTCTAAGTGTTCTTGTATTGAATTTCCTCGTTTGCTAGTAGCAGAAGAGGATGAATGACTGATTAAAACAAAACAAAAAAAAAAAAAACATTTTTTCCCAAACATTTGCTGAACTTATCGATGTTTTTCTGTTGTCAGGTCCATCGGTGAGTCAGGGGAGCTGCCAATAGCAGGTGTGCGATCACAAATACCTTCCTTGGAGATCACAAGGTGCCTGCTGTCATGGCTACGAGTACAGGTGTGTGTTAGTGTGTGGTCCGCGCCCTTGGGAGCTCGTCAACTGTTGTTTCATGCTAGAGATTACAAATCTTTATCAGGCATGCAGACTGAGTGCAGTTGATGTTACACACAAACACGCACACGCACACCACTGATAGCACCCACTTTGGCCTTGTTACCTGCCCCCCCCCCACACACACACACCTGCCGCCCACAGCATCAGTTATACACCAGGTAAGCATTGTGCAAGCCCATTCATGTCCCAAGCTCCACCCCCAGGGTAATAAAACTGAATGCAATCATGCAGCATCCATTTCTTCCAGGAGGATATTTACAACAACTTGAGTCATTCAAGACGATGATTGTGTAGAGGTACATTCGCCTGACTGAGAACAAGCTTCACTTTGTTGATGCCAGAATATTAAGAGAACTTGCTTTTTATGACAGCAATGTTGTTGTTGTTGGTTTTTTTTTTAAACATTTTGGAATCAGTAAAGCTGAGTTGTTTTTCAACTGGTTAGCACGTTTGTCTCAAAGTGCAGAGGTACAGGATTCGATTCCGGCTCCGGATTTCCTGTATGGTGTTTGTATGTTCTCCCCGTGCCTGTGTGGGTTTTCTCCGGGTACTCCGGTTTCCACCCACATTCCAAAAAACACGCATGGGAGGTTAATGGAACACTCTAAATTGTCCCTAGGTGTGATTGTGAGCGTGGATGGCCAGCTCAGGGTGTCCTCTGCCAACTGCCCGAAGACAGCTGGGATAGGCTCCAGCACGGCAGCGGATTAGAAAGTAAGATGGATGGGTGGACACACACACACACACACACACACACACACACACACACACACACACACACACACACACACACACACACACACACGTATATCAGTGTCATTTAATAAATAAGGTATAAGGATTTCTAATACAGATAGAAGCTTACCTTTTTTTTTTTTTTTTTTTTAGTGTAGTCTCAATGCATGGTCACACACTTTTTCCATCTGCGCACAGGCTTCCATATTACCTCTGTAAAAATCTTTGGGCTGATGTTTCATCCAGTCAACACTTTTGACTTCAACGTCACTTTCAAACTTCGTGCCAACTACTGACAACTGCTGAGACAGGTCAAGAAAGACATCACGAACAAACGCAGCGGTCAACAGTCAGAAGGACTCTTGCATCATGAAAACGCAAGGCCTCACACATCAGTCCAAACGGTGCAGACCATCAACGAGCTGGGCTGGGAACTGCTACCTCATCCCCCTTACCTCACAGCCCAGACCTTGCCCCTTCAGATTTTCACCTGTTTGGTCCCTTAAAAGTGTTCACGAGAGCATATTTAAATTTTTATCATTAATGAACAGATTTTTTTTAAGCTGTTGTTGTGCAGTGCAATATAAATAAATTTGAGTTTTAACTAAATTCTTGCATGACATTCTAATAGAGGCATTTCAATTGTGGGTGTATTCAGCAATTCACTTTGACACCATTACACTACTCTGAGGGTTGAATACTCTTCAGGGTTGCATGGCTTTTGCGTTGCGCTAGTCAGTAAAAATGGAGCAAATAAATTGCATCTAATTCACAAAGCATGCGCAAATGGTGAAAGGCGTCACTCGGGGCTGTGTTCACTGCAGCTCAATTCTGATTTTTTGCCCATTTATTTTTTCATGCAGTGTCAACACAAAATTTTTCAAATCTGTAATGTGTCAAAACTGTGATCGATGGTCACCAAAATTAATGTTGACATCTTTACTCATGCTCACATCAACCTCTGAAAATATTAGAATGATTGCCCAAGTATTGGGGATTTTAGAGTGTTTTCCTCGTCATAAAGATGCGGCCTACAAAGCTTATGTCACTTCATGAAAGAAGCAAATTGTCCATAAAATACAAAACACATTACATGTGTTGCCACTTTTCACAATGTGAAAAAAGGACTCTCGCATGCAAACATTGAAGTATTCATCACATAAACGTCTGCGTACCAAACGTTATTTTCAGTAAGGCTGTGATTGTCTGTTGCAGATAAGACTGGCCATCAATCAAACCAAAATGACACCAGTGTTACTTTATATTTTTAATGTCTTAGGGATAAGTAACTCAACATTCGTACTCCATAACACAAAAATAGCTACTATGATAAAATAGAAAAAATAAAAACTTCAAAAAATTTGTGCCTCAAATAGGGGGGGCGGCATACGTATCTAGATGGGCAAGCACCGATGGACATACAACAAAGCCAGCTTTCTTCACCTGCTGTATTGATTGTTAGTGACATGGGTGTCAGTAGGTACTTTGTTATGTTCTCTGACTGTACATTAGGTGGCAGTGTTGCTATATAAACAATGCTATGATGAAAAAGGACGAAGAGGAGTTCTGGAATGGCGACCAAGTGAGTCATACGAAAAAGTGTTGTTCTGTTAATAGCCTGTTAAGAAAATACAGTGTTTTGCTACACTCTGGCCTTGTATTTTGCCTCCCAACAACACATACTTAACCCGGTTAGGAACTTATTGGTCCAGCCGTATGCCATACACAGTGGGATTTACACCATTCAGGGCAAAAATAATGTGGAAACACCATGGAAAATCTCAATGTATTCAGGTTAGGTCGTCTTAGTGGCACTGGTGGCTTTACTACTCCTGACAACAAGTAAGCGGCATTGTTCCATTCATATGTAACTCCAACCCTACACGTGGGACTATCTTTACTTCCGTAAACACCGTGCCACGTGATGTCTTTCATTTTGATGCACGTCATGTCGACTTTGTGATTTGTGCTCATGCATGTTACATCATGTATACTGTAACAGAGAAGGCATCGTCATGCCAGGCTGAGCCTCCTCTCCCTACATGCAGGTCACGCACTGTGTGCAAGGCCCCATTGTATGTCAAGGGCCCCATTTTGCGCGAGAGGATGCTTTGCGACCTCCGACAACTGACCAATGTGAGGGAATGCTCTGACATGTCATAAATTATGTAGAACCCCCCAATCGACAAAATAATTTCCGGTCATGAAAGATGGTTGTTCAGCCTGGGGATCCCTTCCAGTTCATGCCGATACGCTGTTGACATGTTGAAATTTCCGTCTGCATAATATTTCCGCCTGCATAATAATAATAATTTATTGACTAATGGTAGCATGCTTGGATGGTCAAATTCAGCCACTTTTGAGAGTGGGCTTAGTTGTGCTTTATTCAGATTGCTTGCTGCTTTTTATTTGCTTCGTGTGTGTGTTTGTTCGCGTGTGTGTGTGTGTGTGTGTGTGTGTGTGTGTGTGTGTGTGTGTGTGTGTGTGTATACCCTGATAATTCAGGTTCTCTCAATTTTCATTTCAGTTGTCCTGAAGATGCATATACTTCAGATATTTAACTTCTTGCAAATGCACAGTTTTAATTATTTAATTTGTATCTTTTTGTATCTGTTGTATTTTTTTTCTTGGAATATTTCCACACTGTTTTTCTTTCACATGCACTAAGAATCATAGGATAGACTTTAGCCCAAATTGCCAGTCAAACCAGGATGTAGAAGCGATGACTGTGGGGTGGTTACTGGCACATGGCAGGTGTGTATGTGGGGTCAGGACTGACGAGGTAGGAGTTTCAGTTTGAGTGATTGCTATTACTGTTGTCATCTTAGCTAGAAGTCGAATCAGTGTAAACTCCAGTCAATCTCAGCATCACCAAGTTGTCAATTTACTGCCGACACTCCACTCAAGAATTTCCTCGCATGTCACACTTTTGAAGACTTTATTTCGTCTTCTGTCATTTGTTGTTGTTTTTTTTTTCTTTACTTCATTCATCTTTGTCCTTACTGTCTTCATAGTTAAAAGAAGTGTGTGAACAATATGTGGATGTGTGTGGGAGGAGGCGGTCAGTAAGGCTGGCAATAAAGACCAATTTTTCAGCCCTTAATTGAGACATACTGTCAGAGTGACAAACACATTTGCATTCGGTGTGTTTTTCAGGATGTGCTTTATCCGGCTACTCTCCACTCTGTTAATAAGCACTACAGCTCTCAGGCGAACTGTTTACACACACGCACGCACGCACGCACGCACGCACACACACACACACACACACACACACACACACACACACACACACACACACACACACACACACGCACACACACGCACACATACACACACAAACATAACTGCATAATGAGACGTTAAGTCTTCTTGTCTGTCCAGACCAATATGGCATAACATGAAAACATGAAATAGCTATATGCGGGAACTGCATATTGAACCATTAGCTTGATATATTGACTCTTCACCACAATATTTTTCAACAAAGTTGCCAGCCAACATTTTAACAGCAGTCGCAGAACATCCATGTGGAATAAGTAGTGCAAGTTATCACTTAACAATTTCGCCTAATCGTATTCAGTCTGTGCTGTGCTCATGACTTTTGATCATGTAATGCTTGACAGCCAGCGCACTTATGAAAAAAAAAAAAAAAAGACAAAACCTCTCCACACAAGGCGTTCTTTCTTTGCTTTTATGAAGTGCTCTTGTACTTATAGATAAGTAAGGCTTGCTCAGTTACGGAAATAATCTTTTACTGGAGATGCTTTGCAAGTGAATATAAATTGATGCACAAAAAATAATAGATCATAGAGAGTGATGATGATTATGATGATGAAGACGATGCAGAAGATGAGACTCCAAATAAACAAGTGAAAATAGGAATTAGCTCCAAATTCCAATATTACAAATAAATAATGTTCAGAAAATGTCGAATGATATACAGTACTGCCTAAATGCTGGCGTTCCAAATGTATCTGAATGTAACCAAAGAATCACAAAGAAATTACAAGTTCAATGGCACCATGTCGGGGCCACAAAAATTAACCACACTTAGTGACGACTTGTGACCAATTAGCTGGAGAATAGATTTTAAAATTCTCTTAGTGGTCTAAAAAAATCACTGAATGGTTTTGGTCCTGGGCGGCACGGTGAGCGACTGGTTAGCATGGGGGACGACAACACGCGGCTCCAGAGCCGCATGCGGCTCTTTAGTGACATCTAGTGGTTCCCTGGAGCTTTATAAACAAATGTTTGAAAATGGAATGGATTTTGATAGTAGGCTAATATCTCTCAAATAGATATAGATACATGTTGCAGCTCCGAAAAAGGAGAGCTGTGGTGTTGTTTTTTTTTTTAAAACATACACTTTATTTATGCTTTTAACAGTCTCGACAAACACAGACACGTCTGCGTCCGACTCCGTGTCTTCTCTCTTCTCCTTCGACTCGAGAGGCGTTCAAAGACAGCCTCCGAAAAACGGAAATTAATGATCTCTTCACTGACACTAAGTAAAGCGAAAATAATGCTCCAAAACAAAAAAATCAAACGAGGAAATCACAAAAGAAATTCTATTGGGGCGTTTGTGAACACACAACAAAGGAATGAATAACATAAACAATTCTGACACCATCCAGTCTCCTACAGACATACAGCATGTGTTTCCTTCATTGTAAGTTTTATCGAAGGCTTTTATTTTTTTGCGGCTCCAGACATATTTGTTTTTTGTTTTTTTTTGTCCTATATGGCTCTTTCAACATTTTGGGTTGCCGACCCCTGGGTTAGCACGTCCATTTCACTGTGCAGAGGGTTTGATTTCGGCCTGTGGTCTTCCCATGTAGAGTTTACATGTTCCCTCCCGTTCCTCCCATATTCCAAAAACATGCATTGTAGGTTAACTGAACACTCTAAACCAGGGGTGCCCAAACTTTTTTGACCGAAGATCTATTTTTCGATCAACCAACCTCCCGCGATTGACCCGTTACCGCGCATGGCGCATACGCACGCACGCACGTACACACGCATGCCACAATGAGCAATAGCCTGACGCTGAGGCATGTGACGTACTTAGGCAGCCTGTTTAACGATCGTAGCTCATGCATAACGCTTTAAAATACCTCTCTCCGCCCTCCAGATTCCCATTCTTTGCCCGTCCCCTAGGTGAATTGTACAAAACAAACTCTGAATGAGAATAATAATAACGATAAAAGATATAGCACAACAACTCTGATCACAAGCTGCAACTGCAGACTGCTGAGTGCTAACAGCTTCCTGTGATCCAGTCACGTCACCATAGGTTAAGGATGACCTGCTTTATTTGATTTTCTTTTTTAAATACTTTTTGTGAAAGTGAGACAAATAGAATGATTAGGGTGCAGTATGCATTAACACAAAAAATATATTACTAACATGCACAGAGACACAAATGTTTTTTTTTTTTCCACTCAACACCCCTCGGATTGACTTGCGGGACCAGTCCTTGATCTACCGGTCGATCGCGATCGACGTAATGGGCATCCCTGCTCTAAATTGTCCCTAGGTGTGACTGTCAATGTGAATGGTTATTTGTCTTTGTGTGCCCTGCGATCGGCTGGCAACCAGTTCAGTGTGTACCTCAGCTTCTGGCTGAAGACAGCTGGGATAGGCTCCAGCATGTTTGCTACCCTCATGAGGATAAATGGATGGATGGATGGGTTTGGGTCCTGAATATATTAAAGAAATGCTGATTGAGTATAAACCCAGTAGGGGTCTGAGATCTGACGACTTGGGTCATTTTTCAGAGTTCGAAGTAAACATGGTGAAGCTGCACTGAGCTGTTATGTTGCACTTAAATTGAGTACCGTAATCTGCCAACAGAAGTGAACTCAGCCCCAAGTGCAAATGCTTTTAAATTCGGGTTAGAAATTATGCTCCCCCCCACCCCTTAACTTTGATTAGGGTCCTCTCGCAATTTTATGTCCTTTTCTCTTATTTTATAAACCTACTTTTATTTCTTTACTTTCAAGTGTGTGTGTGTGTGTGTGTGTGTGTGTGTGTGTGTGTGTGTGTGTGTGTGTGTGTGTGTGTGTGTGTGTGTGTGGGTGGGTGGGTGTGTGTGTGGGTGTGTGGGTGTGTGTGTGTTTTAAAGTTTTCTGTTAAAGTGTTTAAATTGTGTCAGTGCATCAATTATTGTGTGAAACGCCATGGGAAATGGTTCGGACGGGAGATTAGTTATCCAGAATGAGCAAGCTGCTGTATGGGTGTTGCAAGAGTCTAGCATAGTGCTAGTTAGTGCTAGCCTTCCAGACTGCACACCTGTTCTTACAGGCTCGCTAATCATCTGTAACTGCTTTAATGTGGCTGTTATGAAAAGCTCAAACAGTACTTTATGTTTCTGGAAAGAGTGATGGCGCCAGCTACGGGTTAAGTGAGATTAATCTGCTAAACTCCTCATCATTGCTTCTTTCAGGCAAAGGGCTTGAGACAATTATTCAATGACGAGTCATCTTTCTGGTGAGATTAACAATTTAAGCAACGTTCTTCTTTGCAATCTATAATTGCCTCATTTTAGTGTTATTGGAACCGATGTGTATGACAATATCCGAGTAGATAGTGTTGTTAGCCTTTCACTGGGGTCTAGACCTGTAGCGTGCCAGCTCCCAAACACTAGCTTCCATGTTAGGTGCTCTGGCTCCGGGAATGCTCATTACTGTGGATGTGTTTTTCATTTTAATGTTACCAGTGATGCATTGATGGGTGCTGGTCTGTCAAGGAGGGCAAGCTCAATTTCGGCCTACATCATAAAATGTGTCCGTTTATTTATACGTGAATTCTTCTCTCCGTTCCTTTTCAAGAAAATTATCTATGACCCTGTCATACCAACAAGGCGTCTTTTCCAGAGTCTTAACTGTGGTGATATAAGTCAGTCTGCGAACACAAGCAACTACAATAAAACACACAAGAAATAAAATATTAATCTGTCGCTAGTCGTTTGCAACAAAGAGAGTGTCGCTAAGATTATTAGAAGAAGTCTCCAGCTCAATTTAGAACAGAATGAGAATTGAAAAATGCTCCCACGGATGCCAACATCAAAAGATCGGTGATTGGCTCATTTCATTGTCAATCAAAAAGAGATTCAGCCTCAGACAGATCCTCCAATCATGTCGAAAAGCTCAATGTCCGGGCCAGCCCATAAATGCCCACTGTCCATAGACTCCCAGAGATTCTGAGCGTCCAATGGGCGGGACAAAACCAGCATTTATCCAATGACTCGTCTCGTTTCAATGCATTGGGACAACCTACACTGAACTCTCTCGACGGCCAGCGTCCGCGCGGTCGACGCTCAGCGTCCACACAGTTTAAAGTGAAGCTGCGGGAATGAATGAGAAGAGAGTCGCGTCGTAACCAGTAATAAGAAGCTGATTCAGGACAAAAGTTGAGCACGTTGTAGCGCATATTTAGACAATGACATGTACACACAATTGTATGTACACACGTATATTTGATCACTTATTTTTTGACATTTTAGGGCAAGCTGAGCTTCCCTTGCAGTCTTAGAGCAATCGCCTCTGCAGTGATGTGGTCACTTACAACTAAAGTGTGAGATCCAGTAGACTGAGGTGGAATGTGACTAGCTAAGGGGCTGAATCTGTTATGCGAACAGTCACACCGCTAATAGGGCTAATACTAACCGGGCTAGTGAGTTGGCTACACACCCATGCTAGCTGTTATGTCTGCCATATCTACAGTTACCAAATTATTCTACTGTTGCTGACAGACACGTCCATCTAGCAGGGAAAGCCTTATCAAAGAGAAGGGTGTAAGTTGTGCACGAAGACATACTTATGTTTGCTGGAGATCTAAAAAATTAGGGGATGTCAAGAAGCTGAGCCACCCAGAACCCCCCACCCATGTCCAAGCAGTGATATGGCCGAAACTGCATCGTAAAAATTGACAATTCACTGGTTCCAAAATTTAAAAATAATCTCCAAAAAGTAAAATGCACGATGCAGGTGGGGAGGGGATTAGAATTAACTACAGAGTTTGTCTTTCCAGCCAACGCTGTGTAGCAACCCAGAAGCAAACCCAGAAGTGGAAGCCAGTCCATAGAGCAGCCGTTGTGACAGCAGCTGTCTGTAGTGTGCAGGTGGCTGTATTACTGTGTGTGTGTGTGTGTGTGTGTGTGTGTGTGTGTGTGTGCGTGCGTGCGTGCGTGCGTGCGTGCGTGCGTGCGTGTGTGTGTGCTGGCACATTCGCATCCATGCCTGTGTGTCTTTCTTCTATTCTGGGCAGAGGGATTCTCTCCTGCTGGTCTAATTACCTAAATGAGAGTTGTGTTCCTCTGTCCCTCCTACCCAAGGGTACACATTAACATTCACTTCACATAGTCATACATACCAGTTCTCACAATAATCAGTAAAATAAATATTCAGCTCTCCTCAGTGAGAAACAAGTAACTACATCATGCAGAAATGCCCCAAACATGTAGATGACTTGAATCCATCTCCACATGACACCTCAGGACTGTACTTAAAATACATTACTTTTCCCAATCGAAACATAAAGTTGAGAGCATACCGCTTTTATTTGAAAGGATGTCACAATATGAAATCTTGCAGTTCTATTAGATTTTAAAATTTTCGGAATCATTGTGGTCCACTTCTGACTATAACAATCTTGTTGACAGTTGGATAGCAAGATTGTGTTTCTCTTGTCACCTGCAAACAGTAGCTTTTCACATATGCTGTATCAGCTTCAGGGAGTCTTGGACTGCCAGAAGAGAGAGCAGTAGCAGAGACCTCTAAATGCGAATTTTATTCATGAGAGAGAAAAGCTGAGAAGCGTTCGTAACTTAACTGCACTGACAAGCATAGTTCAACATTAACTGGGCTCTGGTGGGGTATCAGGAAGCTTGTGGCTGTCCTCTGGTGGTCATTATTGAGAACTGTAACTTGAAAGGACAAAAGATAGTGGATATGATTTTAAAGCCCAAATATTACTCTAAACCTTCCTTAGGTGAGACAAAGTGATTAAGTAGCGACGGTTGTCAAAATGGGAAAGGAGTGTTATTTTATATATACAGTATATTTGAAGGTCTTACTCGCATTTAAAACGCATGATCTGAATGATTACAGCCACTCTTCTCAGATTATAATTAGTTTTAGTTTGGACAATAAACAATAAGTATTACCAAATGATCATATATTTCTCACACATTTTCTCACAGATAACATCCTTTGTTATTACGGATGGACAATGTCTACATTGCTGGACAAGTACAAACAAAACTGACCCAATATATTGGGAATTCTGATTAACCGTTGCACCCAAAATGACTCACAACAATCCCCATCACGATATGGATTCATTTGACTAAATGTACACACATTCAAAACACAAAGTCTGCTTGGATTGGTTTTGTTTGCGCAATTGGAATTGTTCTTGTTTGACTTAAATTTGTTTCCTTTGCAAATAAATAATATTGTCAGCTGCAATGAGGTTTGGATGATTGTGAGTGCAATTGTATTTTGTGAGTGGAATGTGAAATGATGTCATGCAAGAGCTTCTACTTTTTGGATGAAAAATAAAGGAGAAGTATGCAAGGAACCACAAAGTGAATTTTCTGACACAAGACCCAGGCGTTAACCCAGCTTAAATCAATTAAATTGAAATACAGCTTTTTTTTCTCAGCCTTGCCACATTTCAGGCACAATAAACACTTCTCCAATGTAGGTTCTGGATTCGCGTCCCCGCCACAAATACTGTATATACATGCCTCGAGAGTCTTTCAATAGCTTATTTCAATGTGTGGCGGATTTCAGTTATTTGCAGATTTCACCTCAGGGGTGGTCTGGAATGTAACCCCCGCGATGGTCTGGGGTTTACTGTAGATGTTGTAGCAGCCATGGCCGCCGCTCACTCGATGCAGATAATGCACAGTGTGTAGTGCACCATTGTCTGTGTGTGTGTGTGTGGGGGGGGGGGGGGGTGTCACACGCATGGTGATGTCATCGAATGCACACGTCATGTGTGAACACTCCGATATGCACTAGACATGTCATTCCAGGGCTCTAGGCTTGTTTGAATGTTGCAAGAAAAACAGCCCCCCGCACTGGGCATCAAGCGACTTTCACACATCGTTGTTCAAATAAATGTCAACACCCCCCAAACGTCGTCAAAAACATTTTGGGCCATGAAAAATATTAATGTGGGAGTAGGGGTCACATCTGACTATTCAGGCACCCAATTGCGTAGCAAGTGGTAGGGATGAGTTCATATTACATTTTTTCAAGTAAATGGTTTAAACAATTTCCCACACAATACTCGTCATTTTCTGCACAAAGGAAATACTAAATAGTATTGCCGTGCTCTTTGCAGAACTGATTTAATTTTACCCATATATAATGGATGCGGAGCACTTTAGAGTTGTTAGAATATACTGTAGAAGAGAAGTAGTCGTACATTAGGTATTCAAAATGTTGTCATTGTCAGGCCAAAAACAGCGATTTTCTGAGAAAGCCCATCAGCCAAAATGAAATGCAGTGTTGTCAGGGATTAGGCTGCTGTCTAATAGCACGCATGTCAGTGTTGACAAATCTCAAGCGTGCAGCTGTAATCTCTGAAATCCCCCACGCCCACTAACTATAACTCACAAAATGAAAACCCTGCAAAAATATTCAACTCTTCCCAGTTCTATTCCAGAGGTATCTTTTCTCTCGCATCATTTTACACAGTCTGTCTCTCTCTCCTAATGTTCCGTCCATCCCATCTTGATCTCATCTCCTCAGAAGCCCTGGCAGCCGGATCATCTCTGTCTCTTAGTGTCAATTAAAAGTGAAATATCTGCATTTGTCAACATATCATTTGAAGGGGAAGGGGAGGATGGGGAGGGTGTGATGCACCGCTGATTTGTCGGTCAATCCCTGACACGAGGGAGTGAATGCCGAGGCAGCCGTCTCCCTCATTAGACCTGGAGCTGGCACTATTGATGGCTGACGCCGCTGGGGGGCTTCGTTCCCCTCTGACATGATACTAACTCGAGAACAGGCCTCATCTGTCAGTTCTCTCACTTGCCAGCCAGTGATCCAGTCAGGGGGAACGAGGGGTGCATGGGTGGGGTTGGAGGTACATTAGGGTCACTGGTGCATTCTGAAGTCAGGGAAGGGTGAGACGATAATTAAGCTTAGTTCAACACAATGCCATGACATCTCATTGTATTTGATGGTGGACAATTTAGTGTGTTGACAGCATACTGGAGGCTGGCTGCTTCAGGTTGCTTTCTGGTTCTCTGACACATAATGGAAGTGCTCATTGGCGTATGTGACTAGACAAACAAATAACGAAAAACGTGTTATTTTCAGTCATTTTTGTTATATTCAATTGTGCCCAAGGGTTTGTGAAGTGTATACAAAGAAAAAGAAGAGATAACTACTGAATACTTGCTTCTGGGCAGAAATAAAATAACTAGACTGTACACCGAATGTATCGAATCGAATTGTATTTTCTCGGTTCCTCCAGAGCCATATCCCGCCTGTTTTAGATATTTTTCTCCTTCAACACGCCTGATTCAAACAATTCGCTCATCAGCAAGCTCTGTAGAAGCCTTAAATGTTCATAATCAATTGAATCAGGTTTGTTGGAGATATTCTCGCAGCGCAATTTTATAATAAGTTTTTTTCAATTTGTGTGGGTAGATCAATAGGCACGAATCTGTACAGCTGCACACGATACAAAGAGCTTTGAGAATGTGCTTCACATACATGGCACATAAATGCCAGGTATAAAGTGGACAAACATTCATTCACGTAAATATATTGCCACTGTATTCAGTGACTTCTCAGACCATGAATAGCACCTACGCCAACTATAGTCATGTTAGCACCAATATTATATATAATTATATTCAATATCCTGCGCAGTGGATAAGTACAGTATGTGACAACTGACTTGTTTCTGCCGTTTTTCGTGAGGCCACATTGTGATCATGTTGCACACGTCTGTTTTGCACTCAGAGAAATTTGCACTGGCTTGTTAAAAATGTTTTCTGCATCTGTATTTAAATGTGATGTACAGTGGAATCTCCTCTGTCTAATCTTTGATCACCCAAGAAGTGTTAAAATATTAATTGTTAAAGCTAGCTGGCCTATTTATATCACAAATAATTTTGAGGATTTTAGCTAACATGCATACAAAGACGAATCCAATTTGTACCTTGCCAAAGCACATGATACCTTGCCAGAATTTGAGTCGCTTCACCTTGAGTGGGAGGAGTCGCAGGAGAGCCGTCCAACAGATTAGCCAATCGTTCATTGCCAGTGATGGTGTCTATCAAGTTGTGTCTAATTAATTTTAAATTAATTTGTATAATTAATTCATTATAATTATGATTACTCTGCTTGTGAAATCGAACACTTTCCTGCAGTGTATCATCTTTACAATTCTGTCGAATCTTAAGAAAACTGACGCCCCAAGATCTCAGCTTCATTCTGTTTCTTAAAACCTGATCACAGGCCATTCCGTTGGTTTGAATGAGAAACGAGATGACATTTTTGCCCGTTGTTTGAGGCCTTCAAAATTTTTATTGGCATACCAACACACATTTCCAGGGTACGAAATATGGTACCCAAGTCCCAGGTTAGCCCAGTAAGTACCAAGACTTGTGAAAATAAAAATACAACAAAATAAGATATAATAAATACGCTAACGAGATGAGGGAGATAGATGCATATTCTCAGTTTGAATGTGTGCAAAAATGCAATGCAGCAAAAAGGTGATTATTATTTTTTTCTATAATGTCTGATACACTGTTCTGCTGACCCCTGTAACCTCTGTGTGGTTTTCATTTTTTTAGTCACCTTTGCAATGCAACAGAACATGCACCACTTGCTGAAAACACAAGGCTGAAAAGAGTGTTTTCCACAATGATTGCAGGCAAACCTGACTACTATTTCTGTAGCAGTGCCACCGATATTGTGCATCTTAATCATGGTGTAACTCGGTTAAAGAAGCAACATTGTGTAAGGTCAATAGAAGCTGCATACTGTTATTGCTCTTTCTTCTACACATCTACAGTACCTAACAGTGGATCAAATCAGAGCACACAATGGATAGATGCACACTGAAAAGACTTCGTTCAACCACTTAGTTTTAAACATTAATGCAAAGGCTACTGACACACAATTCGTATTTACTGGATTATACTTGAAGTGTGGGATAATCACATTTTCTAAATATCAGTGAAAGTAACCATTAGTGTTGTGTGTTTCCTTCCAAAATGATTTGCTGTTGTGACCTTAGGGTTACATGCCAGCATTCCTGACGCCTCGGCCCCAACGCTGTTGAATTAAGGAGGCGGAGGACGAAATTCCTTTTCTTGCCTCAGTTTTCATCATTATTGGGTGAAAATAAGTGACTAATTTTGGTTGGAGAAGCTCGGTCTCACAAAAGAATGCACCAAAATAGTGAGTGAGTGAGAGAGAGAGAAAGAGAGAGTGTTTTTGAACGACAGTTTATTTTTGGTCAAAAGTGCCAGGTTTACTCTACAAAAAAGCTGCTCTGTTGTCATCTCCTAGCCCTAGCTGGAAGACCTGGTTTTGGAGTGTATTGTCAGAGACCTCAAGCCTTTGAGTAAAGTGGAATTCTCAGCTTTTTATTCGGGGGTTACAAAGCTCTTAAGGGGTTCTTTGGACAAACAAGTCAGGAAAAAAATTGAAAAGTGGACACGTATAGACTGAAGACATGTGTGAATGTTGTTGAAACAGTGATTTAATGTTAATATGTGGACATAAGTCCTTTTGATGGGACTTGTTGTTTTTTTCTCATCCGTTTTTCCTTTTAATTTATAAAACAGGCTATACCGGGGCTACGCACGCTGTGATGCAATTTGCTGCTTTTAAAAAAAGAAGACATTCAATTTATAATGAAAATAACTGAGTTCAGAGTTAGCATTTGTTATGATTCTATTTTTGTGTGGCTCCAGCAGGTGGCAGAGGAGAGCTTTCCCTCCAGTCTGCACACCTGTTGCTCATCATAATCATTCATGTATTAAACCACGTTTTAAGACGTCATGCCTTTGTCAGATTAATCACCTTGCTCACAACTCTGGTTTGAATCCCCTAGACGTCTTATGTGTGTTCCTTCTTTTTTTTTTCCTGGCCATGTTTTTTGCACTTACATTTGTAAGTTGTCTTTTGTTGTAATTCTTAGTCTCGATTTGTATCACATCCGGTACCCAATCTTTTTTGCACGTCAGACCGCTTTCAAGTAATGATCTTGATGCTGCAGCACAACAAGACAGAGTTCGCCCACCGCCGCCACCCCTCAAGTCTGGGATACGTTCCCGTGAGACCCATGTCAATGCGGCCATCATAACGCTTGTTCATACTTCAGAATAAAAGCCTCACAAGTAATACTGTGCTGGACACTGATGCCTGAGTAACCTTTTTTTTTTCTGAAGTCAACTCAAGGAAACAGTCGTGGTGGCTGCTAACTTGACTGTGACTTTTCGAGTGTGGGCTGCCCACACAGTCACTGAGCTGTAATACAGACGTCTGTGGCTGCAATATTCTTGTAATGCCAAAGTGCACTGAGGCAATTTAATCTGAAGCGCACATGACTATTTACAGTTGGCATGCGCACCTGCACACCACTTATGTGCAGCCCTGTCTATAAGGCAATGCAACAGTTATATTTTCAATGCCATTAAGATTTGTACAGTAAAGGTGAAAGTATCCTTTCACCAATCTGTTGGTGTATCATTTAAACACACAGGCCCTATTTTCGTAGACAGGCTCATATGTGTTCATAGTTTAGTTTTGTTCAGGAATTGGGCAGATCATACGGGTGTTCACACGGCACACATTTGCATCGGTGCTCCACCGACGTATTTTGTTGCGATATATCTTACACCGGTGTAAATTTTGTGGAGCGTTCACACATAAAAAGCTGCTTACTAAAGAGAAGTGTGTTAACCCCGGTACAGCCCCACTTGCGTTCACACGGCAGTTTCTGAACACACAACAAAGGAACAAACTACACAAACAACTCCGAGACAGTCCAGTCACCTACAAAAGATGACGGAAGTACAACAGAGTACTTTGATTCACTCCTCTTTCATCTATTACTGCTTCAAACAACAAAATGAATGAAGGAAAAGTGGTAAAGATGGCACGACTGTCTGTTTTGAGTTGTGTTGTATTATTTTGTCATTTTATGTTAAGTGTTCTTTTGATGGTGACGCGGGCACCCGCAGCGGCTCCTCTTGTTGTCTGTTGTCTGTTTAAGAGGGAGGAAATTTCATTTGAGCTGTACAGCACATTTGACAATAAAGTTGGACTTGATACTTGTAAGCAACGCATTCTACCCGTATGTAATCAACTCTTCTCACGCGCAGCGAGTCTACTCCTGTAGCGTTCACACGTCCCATTTTATATCGGTGCTGCCTCGCAAACTAGCATTACTCCGGAGTAAACTTTTAAACCACCTCCTGGAGCAGGGTTAAATTTGCTCCAGTTGAAGCTGTTTTCAATGGTGCTCCACCATACACTTTGTACATGTGAACACTCTACGGGGGCAGCCTCGGTGCTACACCGGAGTAAAAGTTGCCATGTGAACACCCCTCATGTTACACCTCATGCCCTCATGGGCATTCATACACAGGTTTTCTACTACATGATCCTGGCGCACCTCACAGGAAGTGAACGAGACTTTACACCAGGTGAAACCAGGTCTATGTCGTGGCGCAGGTGGTGTACCCAATTTTGTTTGAATGAACCCAGGTGCATGCAGACACATTCTGTGTTTTGCTGATACAGGTATGTGTGGTGAATGTCATCATATTTCACTCATAACTATGACACGAGCATAAACTAGACTTACCCCAAAATGAAGTTGCAGCAGTTTTTACACCGAGTGCACATACCACTGTCTATGAAAATAGGCCCCAGGGTTTCTATCTAAACCATTGGTTCTTAACCTGGGTTCGGCCGAAACCCAGGAGTTTGGTGAATCAGTCTCAGGGGTTCGACGGAGCCTCTGCCATGGAGCTTAAGACACACCCGACTCAACATGTCAATTAGTTATGACACGTCCACTTGGCTATCACTAGCTGCAGATGATCACATGACATTGGTTGGCCAGTGGGAAATTTAGTTTGCTCAGTAGTCAACGTGTGGCTGTCGTGATAGTACGCCGTGTGATTTTAAAAAAGAAAAATGTTTTAATACATGCTAACTATGTTGAGCAAAAAAAAGAAAGTGGTTGGACTAATATTTACAACATGGATTCAAATTCATCACGGACCGTGAAAGGACTGAGCGTCCTATCTGCATGATCTGTCATGCCAAGTTGAACAACTCTAGTCTCGCACCGGCAAAACTAAAGGAACACTTCTTGAAACTGCATGAAGATTTATTTTGTTCATTTTATGCACTATTAAAAAAAAATGTATGTCTTGAAAATGTATTTACTTTTTTCTGTTTTTAACCAATGTGTTTTTTGATGTCTTGAATTTGTAAAAAATCATATTTTTTATTTTTCACTAATAAAGGGTTCGATGAATGTGCATATGAGCTGATTAGGTTCGGTACCTCTAACAAGGTTAAGAACCTTTGAAAGGTTGACCCTTGTAGAGCTTTTCTTTTGAAATTCTGATTCTATTGCAGAAGAACTCAATTCGCGATTAAATGTCTTTCCATATATTTCTATCAGTGGTCCAATTGCAAACAGAAATGGCAATCACTATTTTTTTATTATTTATTCAACAATGTATTATGAACACACAGTTCATTTTGTTCACAAAGAGCAACAATTCCAAATATACATAGAGAATGACATGATGTGTAACGATCCATTTTTGGGATTTGTAGGGTACAGTCGCTTTCTGACATGGTGAGCGATCTGATTTTTTTGTAAATGGTAATTCTAAATGTAAGCATTAGTTGAAACTTTCTGATTAGTTGTGTTGCTGAAATTTGCAATACAAATTTACAAGTGGTACAACATAAAAACATCATACTTTGGATTACCGCTTCCAATTTTGAACTGTATTACACAGTGTGCAACACCGACAAGACAACTCCAGTGGAATATCACGACCACATTGTACTTAAATGACGTAATTACATCTTCCTATATTTTGCAGAACAGTGTTTGACTGTGTGTTATAGACTTAAATAGCTGTGTGCATGGAATGAGTCAGCTGTCCTCTGTTGAGGTGAACAGGAATAAATATCACCCCACCAAAAAAAGAAAAAAAAGATTTTTTAAAAACATGAAGGCACAACTTGCATCTCATCCATTCACAAGAAAGACCTGCAGAGTCCCTTTCAACATTTTACAAGGGATCTAAGTAATCACAATACCTTCAAAGAGAGCTTCACGAAGTAAACAGGAGTTCTAATACGGAAGAAGCACCAGCACAATGGATCTCTCTATGCAGTGGAAAGGTGGGATAGATAAGGAGGGTTAATGAGGAGAACACCCAACACAAACACCCCCCCCCCCTCAAAAAATATATCCATATTCCCCTCCATCCACCCAAAGTTATTCATTTTGTATCAAAAAGAACTCGGGAACTGTTCCCACGGCCAACGCTGATTTCATGAAAATAATTGCGCATCGCAAAACACACACACACACAACAGGAAAACCCCATGAGCACATATGATTCCTCCTATGTGTACATTCTGTGCAACTAAGGGGTCTAATCCCAACTCTGACTGATTAATTAACTACTTTATTATGTTGATATTCCTAATAATTTTTTTCCTATCAGTGAAATTAGAAGACTTAAATCAATCAGCTGTCTATTTGTGTTCAATGTTGACCCCTGGAGGCATTATTGTTATGGCAGCAGGAAGTCTGTCTGAGTTTGCCAAAATTGTGGAATCGCCAGTCTCAGAGGATGTTCATTCAGTTGATTCATTTTGTAGAAAAATAGCAGATCACAGGTCCAACAAAGTACTAGTGGCATATTAAAGTGTTCTTTTGTCGTCGTTGTTGTTTCATGAGTCCATCCTTTTTTTCGTCAGAATTGAGTGATTCCATAATTGTTTCCCTCTGCGTGGTCTAAATATGAGTACGTAACTGTTACAACCACATTTTCCCCCTGTTGTTAAAGCCAGAAAGTTGCCATTTGAAATGATTTTAGTTTTGTGTCATGTCTGTTATGTGCTTTTTTTTTTTTTTTTGACAAAATTAAACAACTGCATGAGCATCCTCCGAAACCAGTGATTCCACAATTTTTTGTGAGGGGTTGTTTTCATGTTGTTTCATTAGGCCAAACAATAACTGACAATCAAACAGCTGTTTAGTTTCAAATTACGTTTCTTCCTATTTGAATTAAGCATAGATTTTTACTAAAGACAATAGATTTCACATATCACCCGTGATTTTTTTTTTTCAGTATGTACTTTTGGTCAGCAATAAATAAACTACTCCAGACTGAGTTGCATCTAAGTATTAGTAAACCAAGCCAGGACTGTGGTACAGTATGCTAACACTAACTTCCTATCTGTATACCTTGTTAGGATACAGTATCATTCCTCTTGTTAGGATACATTATCCAACAACCTCCAGAAAACAGTTTCTGAAGAAAATCAATACACTCTAATGTGTTCTTTCTCATGAAGGAAAGTGGCAGTGAGATGTGATGACGTTAAATTTCTGTGATGAGTCTTTCAATTAAATACCATCCCCTTTGAATGTTACAAAAATCAGAAAACACAGGAATTGCGGCATATGACAAAAAAACACCCAAAACACAAAATGTTCACATCATATTTACACACATTATTGATGACCACATAAGGCTGCCCCCCGGAGTCATGTTACAGCAGTTCTTTACACATCAGTATGTCAAGTCGGCGTGTGTGTGTATCAAAAACCCTCCTTCACTAATTTCACAAATTCCTGTATTAAGACACATTAGATGATGAAAACCAGCTAAATGTGTTCTGAGGGATCATTTTGAGGTTTAAGTCAAGCACAAGTGATTTTTCAGACATTATACAGCTGTCTATGTCAGTCACACAGTTTTTTTGTTTGTTTTTTTTTAGTTTGACAAAGTCAAAACACCCTTTCTGTTGGTTGTGGCATATTTGAACATAAAAAAAAATGAGTGGAGGGAGAACCTGTACTTTGCATCCGACAATTCTCATTGAGCGTAACACACGATAAACAAACCAAGTGACATTGAATAAAGTGGAAATGTTGAGGCGGCCATGTCATTCCAACGAGCCACAGCATTATGACCAGTGACAAATGACACGTATCCATATTACAAAGAGCTGTCTTAAATATTCTGCCTTAACAACAAGTTAATGATGCTCAGCTTTGATATAGAC
Organism: Hippocampus comes; assembly: GCF_001891065.2. NCBI lineage: Eukaryota > Metazoa > Chordata > Actinopteri > Syngnathiformes > Syngnathidae > Hippocampus > Hippocampus comes. The sequence continues at coordinate 1,109,902 of NW_017842057.1, read as the reverse complement.
ACCGCCCTATGTCGGGTATTCGTTTCAAAATTATTCTCGTGAACTGAGCATATGATCATTGTAAATATTTGGTATTGCCCCAATAGTGAATCATATATTTAAAATGGTCATAACGTTACACCTGGTTGGTGCAAACAAGTATGTGCCTATGCAAGTCTTCTCATATTTTCACGCCATACCATGTAAAAAGTAACCATAATGATACATTGGTTGGAACAAGGAAATGCCACTTTGGGTGTGATGACCTCTAAAACTACACATCCTTGATTTTCGAGCATATTGCTCTTTGCTCAATGGTCGTACAAATACAAAAATCCCACATAAAGGACAAATATTAAACAATAATCCAGTGTCACTTCAGTCGTAGTTCAAACAATGGCCTGTTCAGACCTGGTATAATTATCCATCCTGAGTCATCCGATCTCAACTGGAAAAAATAATGACATTGTCAGTTTTCTGTTTTTTGTTTGTTTTACATTTGTTTGTTTTAAATGTCATGTACTAAAGATGAAACTAGAAAAAACAACGGGCCCTATTTTTGTAGACTGGTGGACATGCGCTCACCATTGAAACTGATGCATCTTCGCTTCAGGCCACGTTGTGATTCAGTGGGCATACAAGCGGACAGAGGGCAGTTTTTATTTGACACCTTGGCGCAACTGACGATTTAGTGACAGAAAGTAGATTACAATTTAGACCAGCTAAAAGCAGGTCTAAGTTGTGGTGCAGGTGGTGAAACATGATTTTGATGGATTTCATTGAGGTGCAGGCAGACAGATTCAGAGCTCTGCGGACATGTGTGGTAGATATGATTCATAAATATGCCATCAGCGTGGGACCATCCCTCTGAATCAGTGCAGAAATCAATTAATTGAATGAATTTATCTTTGTTACCCTCTTGAAATTATTTTTGAAAGCACCCCGCTGACGGCGGCATAACTACGGTTAGGGGGGGCATTTTTCACGGATGCACGATCAAAGGGTAGTCGGCAGTCTCTGAGTGCCAATTTTACATCATCCGCCAGTGGAAATGTTCTGGTAGTTCTTTCTAAATGTACTTTGTGTGTGCCTATCTACATGCAACATGCACCGCATGTCTCTCCCAGCACTGAATTTCAAGGGAATGAAGGGAGCTGCTCCCACTGGATGGCAAACAAGTCAGCTATGTTTCCTCCCACTACAGCATAGATACCCGCTTCTCTCTGCACCCGTCTAAGAAAATACCAAAATAAAGAAAAGTCCACCCATGCGCACAAATAGCCAGCGCTTTGCCCTGGGCACAAAAATACATTTGCCCTGGGCACGAAAATAGGGCCCATAATCCGGCAAAATCATATGAAAATTTCTCAATACATATTTACAGAGTCGCGAATCTGTGCCTCATAGAAGCTATAATGGGTAAATTCAGTGCTTACGAGAAAAAACAAAATAACCTTAGTAATTAAATCCTTATTCAATAATACTGATCTTTCACCGGTAACTTGTTTTTTTTCTTTCATAATGTGGTAATATGTATACATTTAGGCCAAACATATTGGAGGTTGCATACTCATGCCAGATATATTAGTTATTGTTCAAAGCAGTGTAGCATTAAAATAATTTTGAAGATGCTTGCTATCATTTACGATGTACAGTATTTATACTTAGTGGTTAATTCTATACTAAATTGCCTTTATTTGATACTTCTGGAGTACAAAAATCTCAATACTCTTCATCTACAAATAATCACAGTGGAAGTCATTAATTTTATTTAAATTATAAACTAGACCAGAGTTAATAATTTAAACTGGCGTGACAAGAAAGAGTCTACAATCTCTAATCAAAGTCTATTAGTTTGAAAGTCAATGGTCACGGTTTACAATCCAAAATGAAGTAGCATACTCACTGTAATGTATTATATAGATTTTTAAAAATATTGTGGAAAAATATAGTATAATAACACTGATATTGCGTAATAAATAACATAAGACAGCTATCCACTTGTGATCGGATTGTTCAGGACAAGTTTGAACCAGATGGAAAAATGTACAATATCTGGAAGCAATTCATCCAGTCTTTCTTTGACAGCAGGTCATTTTCTTTCTTGCTGATGCCACCACTTTGTATCGACAGTATGTGGGCCATTTTCATATCATTTGATCAATCACATTGAAGGCATTTTCATGAAGCATTTTATGTCTTTCTGAAGAAGCGAATTTCAGTGCGTCGCCAAGATTTGATCTGTCAGTTAGGATTGCCTTTATTATGAATGCCTGAAATTTGAAATCATCAATACAGTTTTCAAAATAGGACTTCAATAGTGGCTGTTTCATAATAGGAGACATTTAACATAAATTTAAAAATTAGATGAAAAAAAAAGTGTCTCAAATTAGATGAAAATGACCCATGAAGAAAGTGGTTTAATCAGCTGATGAATGAATTGCGTTCTAAAATGAGATTGTCTTTGCAACTTTTCACATATTTGCAAACACATCTTTGTCATGTCCTCTCTTCTGATTGGATTTTATCTTATCCCAAAGCTTCAATATCAGTAGTTTTCCCAAGGTGGAGCCATCAGTCTAGAAGATCCATTGGGCATTACCCAGATTTTTTTTTGTTTGGGTTTTTTTGTGCTTTTTTTGGGGGGTGGAGAACAGCAAGTCCCTTCAGAATCTGTTCTCTGCTAGTTCCACACAACTTCGAATATGAGGCTGCAGGCCTCAGATTAGCCTCTCCTCAGGAGGCACTTTGAGGACACTGCCCATCTCTAACCTGGCTCCAGCCACCTCCTGTGAGCTGGGACTGTAGGTGCCCTCTGACTGACGCTTCTTCCGGGCTGTCATGATGAGGAAAAATATAACTAAGATGGCTAGTAATACACATAATGTGGTGAGGGGGATGGTCACCGCCAGCCAAGGGATCCGCTCCTTTTGCTCCTTTTTCTGCAAGAGGACATGAGAGCAACTGTTATTCATTCATACTTTTTCGATCACAACCCACAAAGTATTAATTTTCTCAAAAGTGTGCCCTTATAATTCAGTGCGCCTTATATATGGATCAATATTCTGATTTCTTGGACATAGTATTTTAAATGTTCTGGAAAGCGCTTTGTTACAGCTGCAGCAGTTGTGAAAGCTCTCTATAAATACAGCTGTATGATAATGTATTGTATTCCCTTTAGTGTAGCTCCATCTAGTGGCTGCATAATGCAACCGCAGCCACTATTGTAGCTTCTATTCTATGCACCTTATAATGCGGTGCATGCTATGTATGAAAACAGTTTTAAAATAGGCCATTCATTGAAGGTGCAGCTTATACTCCAAAGCGCCTTATAGTGAGGAACATGCGGTACTTTCGGGCATGATCTCATTCCAGGCCAATGGTCTCAAATTTGGAGGTGCTGATTTTCATCCCAACCGTTTTACACTCAGCTGTATACTGCTCCAGTGAGAGTTGGAGATTGCGGCTCGATGAAGCCAACACTACCACATCATCTGCAAAAATCAGAGATTGCAATACTGAGACCACCAAACTGGAACCCCTCAAACTCCTTTGCTGCGCCAAAAAATTCTGTCCATAAAGGTTATGAACAGAATCATTGACAAAGGGCAGTCCAACCATCCCCGGAAATGAATCAGACTTAGTGCTGACAATACAGTTCAAAAATCGGTCGTGCAGGGACCAAACAGCCTGTATCGTCACCCCATACACCCAAAGCAGACTCCACAGAACTCTCTGAGGAACACAGCTAGTTGTGCGACCTCCCATGCACCCTCAAGGATTCTGTCAAGGGTGTAGAGCTGGTGCATTGTTCTACAGCCAGGACAAAAACCACACTGCTCCTCCTGAATCTGAGAACCCATGAACATGGGGCCCTGGTGACCCACAACAAGGCATGAGAGAACATAACCCAATTTTCGTCAACATCATAAGGAATTTTGGAACTTTTTTCCGGTCCCTCATCTAGGACTTGTTTGCCATGAAGGACACCGGCAGGGGCATAAAGCCCCAGACAACTTAGCTCCTAGGATCATTGGGATACGCAAATCCCTCCACCGCGATTAGGTAATGGCTCAGGGAGGGATAGTTTTAAAACCTATACTAAGAAAATATGTCATTTATGTAATATGTTTATGTTCAAAGATCAATTGATTTTTTTTTTTTTAAATGGACCAGGACTAGGACAAATTTACTTCTTGACTCCTTTTAAACCAATTATACCAAATGTGCTCTGTTTTTTTTCTTTTATTTACACGTGTGTATAAGATTATTATCAATGAGTACAAGAAAATGAAAGTATTACATTCATGAGGAACAAAGTATGTATTTATTCTATACCACTGTGTGTAGTCATAGAATGAATTAATTTAAACAAAGTGCCAGTGTGTGTGTGTGTGTGTGTGTGTGTGTGTGTGTGTGTGTGTGTGTGTGTGTGTGTGTATACAGTATATACAGTACATGATTCATATATCAGAGATGAAAGTGGACTTTCCTGAAAATTCCTGAAAAATGTATATATATAGATTTATATATCTATATCTATCGATCTATCTATCTCTCTCTCTCTCTCTCTCTCTCTCTCTCTCTATAGATATATATATACATAATTTTTTTTCCTACTTTGAAATCCACTTTAGCCCAGAATACATATCGTGTTACAATATGACAAGTGGGGGTGTATAGAACACAAAATTATTCAGAATATTTTTGACTCCCCCTTCAATGTCCACATGTCCCAATACATTTGCCCATAGAAGCTCATCAAACAATCACCAACTTTTCTTGCTTGTTCTCGCTGCCTGAGCAGCAAGACCCAAATATTGAACGTTGCACAAAGGTTGCAAATCAAATGAATGATGCCATACAGTGCTACTGCATCATTTATGATGAGAAAAAGATGAAAACTGTGCAATCGTCGTTAGATCGCTTCTTTCGGCCAGTTTCTACTACACCCTCCAAGGAAGATACTCGTCAACCCTCATCTTCTTCTCCTGGACCCTCAACTTCTTCCTTCATTGATGTTACAGAGGAGGAAGTAACTCTTGAAGCCCATTCCAGCGGCGACGAAGACCCTCTCGGCCCCATGATATAAAATCCTCCTCTTCCTTCTCCTCCCACTCCATCATCTCCTGAAGCCTTCGAGTACATCTTCCAAAAGTAAGTTAAACTTCATTTTATTATACTTATATAAACCTTAAACATACTGAAGCCTTAAACATACATTCCATACAAAATATAGCACTGAAGCAACTTACGAACGAATTCACCTAATGAACGATCCTTCGGAACGTATCTCGTTCGTATGCTGGGGAGCGTCTGTATATATATAGTCGGACAGAAAATCTCCCTTCAAGTCCTTTTCCTCAAGCCATGACCACTTGAACATGTTCCTAACACTCGCATCTATTGCACGTATGTGTAGGAGACTGGACTGTCTCAAAATTGTTTATTTATTCCATCGTCGTGTGTTCAGGTCGATTATTTTCTATTTTCTTCATGTCATTAAAGTTATCGTTAATTTACGTTTTTCAGAGGCGGTCCTTGAACGTCTCAAGTAAAACCACAGAACAGAAGGCACGGAGACGGACGTGTCTGTATTGGTTGGGACTGAAAAGCATAAATAAAGTATCCGTTTTAAAAACCAACACCACGGCTCTCCTTTTTCGGAGCTGCGACGTATGTCAGCTTGCCTGTCTTCCTGGTGTTACTGTTGAAGCGACACCATTCGAGCGAAGCGCGCCTCAGCAGTCGACAGTCAGCTGCTCTCTGCTGTGTGTGCATCAGTGCGAACATGTACGCATGCGTGCGTCTTTTGGTTTCAACCAATTAGCGCCGACGCAACCGACGTCACATATCAAAAAAAAGCTTGTAACTTGGACAACAGCTAAACTAAGCTAGCCGAAACGACACGACGCTCGAAGTCGGACGGACACGTTTTTCTGCTAATCCGTGTGTTTCCCTTTTTGCTCAAAAAAAAATATATATATATATTTTTTTTTTTTTAAACTACAACAACTGTCTTGTCCACGGCGTCTTTTATTCGTTCCACTGGGGTTTAGCAAGTGTGTTTATAAGGAGACGAAAATCTCTTTACTGTTACTACTGTTAGTGCCTCAACATGGCTACGCTCGTGACATCAAAACAACGAACTCAAATGCGTGTTTGTTCAATGTTGTCAACTAATGTCCAGATTAAATTTAAGCAAATTTTCCTACATTTTCCGGAGGAATTTTCATGAAAATTTGAAAATCCGGAATTCCAGGAAAATCCGGAGGACTTTCATCTCTGCTATATATATGGGGGGGGGTCCCACCTGCCCCCATGCCATCTGCGCCCATGCTCAGGTTGATGAATTGGTGCAAAGATTTTATTATCACTTACATTGCTTTCACACAGGGAGCCACTATAGCCTGGCACACATGCACACTGGAAGTGGTTGAGTCTGTCTAGACAGGTGGCACCATTAAGACAAGGACTGGACTCACATTCGTCTATTTCTGTCTCACACCTGAAAGACATCAGAAGGGCTTTAATACAACACGAAGTGACACACACCTTCACAAGCAGCTCTCACCAACAAACACGCTCCTGACCTGACATGATGAGACAGTCTAAGCCTGTCTCAACAGCATGTTTGGAGAGATTTTTTTGTATTGAGAAAAAGAAAAAAATGACAACTGTAAAATACATAATGTCACAAAATATATCTAAAAAAAAGTGATGAACCTTTTCTTTATTTTTGCTGACCTTCAGATTTTCTCTGCATGAATCCTACCAAACTAAGATGAAATACATTCTGGGAAGTGTATATAAAATCCAGTGTAATTTGAAATGGAACCTTGATTGGACAGGTGACTTTCTACAAGAATACCAGTTCAGCTTTCAGACTAAGCAAGTGCCGGGTGTTGAATATATGAGGCTCACCTGGCACCAGTGTACCCTGGCTTGCAGGTGCAGTTTCCGCCAGTGTCTCCTCCTATGCAAACTCCTCCATGAAGGCACTCTGTTTTGGCATCGCATGCCACTGGAGGGAATCGCCGCCTGTTGGGCACAAAAATAGGATGCCAATGCCTATACCACTCACTGGTGACTTTATGTTTCGTGCTTATAATTCGTGAAGTTATGCTTACAACATTTAAAAATCAGTTAGCGGGCGAAGAAATGCACTGGCATTGATATTAATGAATTTTTAAAAAATGGACCAAAAGTTCTTGTGCAGTCTGTATAGTTCACTTGGATTGATTATAATCAACACGTTTGAGGTATCACAGTACTGTATGTTCAAATTTGAACACAAACAAAAAAGAAAGTGAGGAAAAAAATATACATCGCAGCTTCCACAAAATCAGTTTGGGTTTTTGTGCCACCACAGAGATGGTACCGGTGATGGCAAGGAGACAATTCTAAAGGAGGAAAGCAAACTAATTCCTGGTAGAGCAGAGGCTAAAAATGTTCTCTACCTTTGACTGTTATTTTGACTGGTATAATATGGCATAATCAGGAAAAGAAGTGACATAAATGGATCCCACCCCGGCCCATTCGGACACAACACCAGCGCACTACCCGGCAATAAACTCACGCGATGACAGAGTGGTTTGTTTTCAAACGTCACGAAACAAGTTGTTCTTCACACACATCTCTATGTAGGCTGCTCGGTGCAAAAGGACGAAGTCAAAAACAATAATGAACTAATAATAAAATACAAAAAGTCACACTTGGAAGTGAGACACTGTACATGTAGGTGTTCTGTGGAGCGTCTTATAGCGATCATCTGTTTATACACAAAGACATGGGTGAGCACATAATTTATTGTTGTGATGTCTCATTATTAACATTACACAACCCTATACATTTTGGGGTTCTTTTGAAGATCCTATTATTTGTTTTCAAATCTTTAAATGGCCTCGCTCCACCTTACCTCTCTGAGCTCCTCCGCCCCAACACACCTGCGGACCAGACATTATTAGCGGTACCAAGAACTAAGCGGAGGCTCAGAGGGGATCAAGGCTTTTCCGTTGCTGGTCCCTTTCTTTGGAATGACCCCCGGCTGAAAGTTAGACAAGCCCCCTCGCTGCCCATCTTTAAAACTCGTCTTAAAACTCATTTTTATCTTTGACTTTTAATTGAGCATGTGACTTGATTTTTAGTTGGACTGTTTTTGTGCTATCTACTGTCTTCGTTATTAATTTAGTTATTAATTTTAAAAAAATCCTCGTCTCACCCCTCGGGTGGTGTCCATCCCTCATTCAGCTCGGGTCCTCTACCAGAGGCCAGTATATATGATATTTGCTCCATGTACAGCACTTTGTATACAGCGGTGGTTGTTTTAAAGTGCTCTATAAAGTCAGTTGAGTTGAGTTGAGAATTAAGTGCAGAATTATTAGATGGCTAGCAATAAGACTGGTATATGTTACTGGTATATGTCTACTTAAAGAGTAAAAAGGAGGGATGTCCCAATCACATTCTTTTGTAGCTGAGTCCAAGTCACTTGATTTTAAGTACCGTAATTTCCGCAATATAGGGCGCAACAAAACGTCTTCCATTTTCTTAAAAGCTCAAGGCGTGCCTTAAAATCCGGTGTGCCTTGTGTATGGTCATTACAGTAATATGTCTACACCAAGATGGCTCCTTGCTGGAGACATGCTTACGTTATAACTTGCTGTTGGTTCAGTGAACTGTGTCGCTGCTTTATTCAATACGTTTTTGTTGCAGCTCCGAAAAAAGGAGAGCTGTGGTGTTGTTTTTTTTAAAAGGCACACTTTATTAATGGTTTTCACAGTCTTAACAAATACAGGTACGTCTTTGTCCGTCTCCGTGCCTTCACTTCTTCCGTTCGACTCGAGAGGCGTTCAAGACCGGCTCGGAAAAACGTAAATTACTGATTCCTTCAATGAAAACGAATATTGAAAATAATGCATCAAAACAGAAAATCAAGCGAAGAAATCACAAAATAAATTCTATAGCCCCACTACAGAAATTATTTTGTGATTTCCTTGTTTGTGAATACAGTACACAACAAAGGAATAAATAACAAACACTTCTGAGACAGTCCAGTCTTCTCCAATTTACTGACATCTGATCGTTCTGTTTCCGCTACGCTCAAGGAAATGCCAAAATAAATTCTGTCGGGGGGCTACAGAATTTATTTTGGGATTTTCTGTTTTGATGCATTACTGTATTTTTAATTTTCGTAGTTTCATTGAAGTAATCGTTAATTTACGTTTTTTTGGAGGCGGTTATGAACGCCCCTCGAGTCTAACGGAAGAAGAGAAGGCACGGAGACGGACAAAGACGGACCTGTAGCTCCATCTAGTGGATGCATTGTAGATTGCGTCTTATAGTCAGTCCAGTGTGTGCAATATATGAAAAAAAATTACAAAATAGGCCATTCATTGAAGGTACGCCTCATAATCAATGCGCCTTTTAGTGCGGAAAATACGGTATCTGCCGATATCCAGTCCTGATCCAATATGTCTGCAATGCAACGGGGAAGAAAAGGAAGACCATATTCAAATTATCTCTAAAATCTTCTTATTCTTATTTTTACGATTTTTTTTAAGTATCCCAAGATGATACCTTTGTATATGGCTGAGAATCGGTAGTGGTTCAAATCAAGTGAACTTTCAAAATTAAGAATCAGATTTTTTTTCTGCCGATACCGATCAGCTGAAAATCATGTGTCCCACCCTTTTTTTCCATCCTGTTGATCGGCTCGGGACAACCCTACTGAAAACGGGTTTAAGAAGTATGAGGGATATAAAGTATATGAGCTATTTAAAGTCTAACATGCTCTAAAATGATACGTAAGAGAGAGATGAACAACTTACTGACAGCGTTTGCCCACGTATCCAGAGGGACATACACAGGTATGAGTTGCCTTTGTTTCCACACAAGTCCCCTCATTCAAGCAGCTGAACTCCAAACAGTTATCCACCTCTTCCTGACAGTTCCTCCCTATATATCCAGGCTCGCAGTCACATTGGTAGTCTGCCAGAAGGTCTTCACATGTCCCATAGACACAGGGTCCTGAGGAGCACTCATTTATTTCGGCCTCGCAAAGTTCTCCCTCCCACCCTGGGTTGCAGCTGCAGTTAAACTCATTGAAGTGGTCCTGGCACACACCCTCATTGAAACACGGCTGAGAGTCACAAACCGGGGCACCCTGGCATCCCAAGTTTGGCTCACGTCCACCCAGTCTGGAGAAATGACTTGGCTGAGGGGCATCTGGTACACTGAAAATTGGAAGGTAGATTCCACCGACTCGCACTTCCCCCAAACATCCGGAATATTTCTCCGCCAGCCAAATTTGGGTATCATTCAGGAAATTGAGGTTACCGCTAACTCCAAGGCTACAACCTGCTGTCTGCCCATCGACAGTGAGACGCCATCGGGACACTGACTGTGCAGGGTCAATCATGGTCAATTGGATGCGATGCCACGCTCCATCTGCGATGGTCCTGTCACTGGTAAAAGCCAGCAGCTCTGCACTCGTCCCGGTGTCCATTTTGACCAGAAGTGTGGAATTAAGGAGACCCAGACAGAATACCTCAGCTTGGTTCTCAGCCCTCAACAAGATTCCATTGTCGTCCCGTGTTCTAATGTCCATCGTGATGTTTGTTACTGGACTCAACAGGGAGTTGTTGGCAAAATACTCAAGAGCATTGTCCTGGAAAATGGCTTCAGTCAGACCTGTGGGAGGCAAAGATAATGAGTTTAAGATGCTATTTTTTTTTTTTTTACCTTGAGTGGAGATCAGCAATTTTATACACAGTACAGTCTTCATTTTGTGGCCTTTATGCCAGAGCTACTTTCGCATGTATTTTTTTCTACTCAGGTATCATTGACGGGCGGCCTGGTGGTTGACTGGTTAGCATGCCGGCCTCACAGTACAGAGGTGCAGGGTTCATTTCCAGCTCCGGCCTTCCTGTGTAGAGTTTGCATTTTCTCCTGTGTTCCCCTGTGCCTCCGGGTACTCCGGTTTCCTCTCACATTCCAAAAACATGCATGGCAGGTTAATGGAACACTCTAAATTGTCGGTGTGAGCGCGGATGGTTGTTTGTCTATGTGTGCCCTGCAATTGGCTGGCAACCAGTTCAGGGTGCCCCCCGCCTACCGCCCGAAGAAAGCTGGGATAGGCTCCAGCACGCCCCGTGACCCTTGTGAGGATAAGCGGATCAGAAAATGGATGGATGGTATTATTGACCAGTAGTTCTTTTTCATAGTGACGCTAGTTGCGTCGAGACTCTTTGACATTACAGAATGTCTTTCACCTGGAAGGCAAAAGAAACACAATTTCAACTTCTTCCCTGGATGTAAATCGTATCCGATCGGTGGGTTGTCTGAACCACTGAATGCTTATATGACCCTTTTCTAACACTTGTCCTCAGATGACTTTTATCTTGAATGAAGGTAGTGACAAAAGATTACTTACACTCATAACCATCCCATACGTCAACACAATGGCCTCCTTCAAAGCAAGGGTTTTCGACACACCACAAACGTCTCTCACACAGTCGTCCAGAGAAGTTAATGGGGCAGTCACACTTGAAATCATTCCAGGTGATCTGACACTTTCCACCGTTGACACATGGCTCATGCTGTGTACAGACAAACACAGGTGCATAGATTAGATGCTCACTTGTAAAATCTCTAACCCAAGACGACTGCAGGGGTTCAGAACGAGCCGCAGAGGAGATTAGGACGTAAGAAACAGATCAAAGGGATTCACAACCAGATCAACGTCAGTTAGGTTGAGGCAGCACAGCCCAACTGTCAGAGTGCACGGAAACATTGCAACACAGTTCCCTGCAGTTTAGAAATAAAAGCACCGGTAAAACGGGGGGATTTGTCCGAAAACTGCTTTGTGGAGATCAGGTGTAGTTTTTATGCCATACCTTACATGTATTGTCACTTTGACATCCTGGGAGAACATTCTTCGCATCAGTTGCCTGATAAATGTCCGCCTCTCCCTCATGGTCCACGATGGACAAATGCTTGTCATCCAGTCGAATGTCTTGTAGGCAGCCTTTAAATTTTCCACCCCAGTTATTGAAATTTTCACCTCCAGGGAGTCCTCCGACATACACAACATCCCCTGCTTCTATGCTCACATTCCCTATGGCGCGATGGTTCCCCGCTATAGGGAAGAACACATGGCCATAGTTTACTTTTAACGTCACCAAATTAGTTTTCCCATCCGTGACAAACTTAGCTTCCGACAAGAGTGTGGTGTAAGGGCTGTAGATGGCGACCGTAGCTTCCTTCAGGTAAATTGTCAGATAGGACCTTTGCCCTCGGCAAAACTGCAGAAGAAGGCCATTTTTTTTAAGAGAGCGCATTATAAAGGAGATGGTAAAATTTTCTCCGTGGGTTTCTGTGATGTTGAAGGCAGCGTAGCTTGTAGTGTTCTCATGACCAAAGGTCCAGGATGGGTACTCTACAAAGACAATGTTGAAACTGATTCATTATACAGTATCAGGTACATGCGGTGTCTGAATGACTTGTTTTTCAAATTCCTGCAGTTTTACGAATCAGTAAAGCTGTAGCTTGTCTGTTTTAGCAACTAAGTAAACTGCCTGAAGTTGCGTTACCAGAGCTATTCAAGCAAATAGTTTGTGGGAATTCAGACAGCTTCAAATGCAGCGTAATACCACAATTCGAAGAACTCTCACCTCTTTCACACGTTTCTCCAAAGTATGGGCGGTGACACTGACATTTGGCCACAACCCACATGTCCAGACAAAACCCAAATTGTTTGCAAGGGTCGTCGTGGCACACATCTTCTTTGACACAGCCCAATTCCAAGCCTACGTTCTCCTCCCTCATGAGGTCCTGAGGCAGCAGCAATTTATTGTCAACTCGAAGGTCTTCCATGCAGCCAATGAAACTTCTCCCACTTATCGTGAGTGTCAAATATTCCTTTGGTGCTCCTCCTACATACAACTGTTGAAATGAATTTGACTGGAAGAAGATCAGATGGTTGTATACTTGATTTTTCACTTGACATCCTTCCTCACAGCCAGGTCCCTCGACGGCCATAATCAACCGCTCATCCATAGTCACAGTGACTTGGTACCATTCTCCGTCATTCACTGGACCTGGATAAATGACCTGCAGCAATCGCTCAGACTTTAACTTGGCCTGGAGAGAACCCCGCACTAACTCCAGGGAGATGAAGTGTTCCATGGTACCGCGATGGTACAACAACATGTCAGGTAGAGTACTCCTGAATCTCAGCTGCATATGGAGTCCATACATGTGGTCATCAGTACCTTGTCTAGCTCTGTTTTTCGAAACAGGCAGCTGCATGTGGACGTAGCCCTGGGAGTTGAAGGAAAAGGTGGTAGAGGTATTGCAGAGTCCTCCTGTCCAGCCCGGCCCACAGAGGCACGTGTAGCTATGCTCGCCATACGCTGTCAGCAGTGGCATGCAGATGCCGTCATGTTGACATTGGTGCTGCTGACAGCCAACCAGGAGAACATCACAGTTGCGCCCACCCAATGGCTCTTTATCAGGTTCTGGTTCAGGACACTGACATATATAAGAGTTGGCAGCATCTTCACATGTGGCACCATTCTGGCAGGGATTGCTGTCACACTCGTCAATATCCACTTCGCAATGCACACCTGCATGGAAAGAACCACCATTGTAGTCATTCGTACCGAAACACTGATCCATCATCACATCCTCTCATAATGACCACAAGCGACATTGTCAGATATCATCAACTGATTTAATCATATTAAGCATGTTGATAACCAAACAACATTGGTCACTGTACTGGAAACTGGTTGATCTGGCTTCCTTAATTACATGCAGACACAAGTGCGCCTGCATGCAGCCTTCTAAGTAGATTTGATTGAGGCTGTGCATTATTTTGTCATTTGGCAGAAGAGGAAGCTGGGAGAGGAAATTGTGACTGGGTCAATTAAATTTACAATATTCCTCAACTCTGAAGGAAGGCCAGTGCCTTTGACTTTATGGACATTGACTGTCATACAACTTTTACAGTATGTGCTGGCCGCTTAATGATGGAACATTTGCAGCTGTAAAAACTCTAGAAAAAGGAGGAGAAAAGCAGTAACGTATTTGAAAACCTTCTAAATCACAAAGCTATTTGTAGAATTGTATGTCAAGGCTATGTCGTCTAATGCAAGCACATATTTTTAAAGCTACAACACATACATTAAAAAAGTGCTGTACCATGCTGTACCTGTCAGCTGCCATGGCCCACCGCAGAAACAGAGCAGGAACAGTAACCTCCTTCCTCTCATGTTCCAATGAGTTTACAGCCAACACACTCACTCTCTCACACTGCCGGATGACACAAGTGGCACAACCGTGTCTTCTCTGCCTTTTTACTCCACAAGCTTAAAAAAGCACAAGTGTTTTTACTCCTCCACTATGCTCCATGCAGGCAGACAGGAGTGATTACAAGGCAGTCCTGCCCACCTTTTCTTTTTTTTCTCGCCTCCTCCATCCCTCCCTCCCTCTCTCACACCCTGTGCTCTTGACCGTCTACAGCCCATCCCGGGCTAAGTAATAAGCCTCCAGCTTCCAGCTGGCTCCTGTCAGAATTTGACAAGAGGAATGCGTTCCTGATCCCTGCACTGGCCTGTGGGTGCTGGGTAATGGCAGGTGCTTCTGAAATCAACCTTTAGGTGGCACTACAGGCCTATGGCTCCTGAGGCTCCAATTGAGCTAACAGAACTGAAGTACACGCACTTCAACACACACAGGCACGCACATATTCAGTTGAATTAGAAAAGAGGTAGGTGGGGGTGCCGAATGCCGATCAATCACAATCGGTTGTATAATAATGTTGATAGATTGCATGCTTGTAAAAAAATAAATAAATAAAAAAGAACTACAAATCGGTCTTTGTCTCTAGTGTTTGTCTGTTGTTATAAATTGACCTGTAGGCAAGTGTTGCGGTGCTGCGGACGCCAATTGAACTATTCACATGATATAATAACATTAAAGATACACTGTGTCGAATTTAGTGTCATCTAGTGGTCAACAAATAGAATGCAATGACCTCAGATTGAAGCACAGGCACTCCGTTGCCTCAGAGAGACCATACTTTGCAAGACTTCCACGAAATTTTTTCAGTTGAGATGCGAGCAAAATGTCATCCCAAACGACTTCTAGTATACCCTCAAGTGATGGAGCAAGCCATGGCATTTATTACACATGCTGTAGTCATAATTTTGAGGAACGGTCGCTAAGTTTGTCTCCTTCAGGTATCCGTAGCAGAAAGATGGCAGCGAAACATGGCAGCCTCCTGTCGAGAATGATCGTCTTTTGAAATATAATTAGCAACTATTTCACCTACAATTACAGAAATGAATACCTGACAGAACATATATTTTGCATATTATTGAAATTAATGGTGCGTTTTTGAAATTATGAACATGTAAAATGTTTCCACACTGTCCCTTTAAATACAAGACCAAGAAAAAAAAAACAGGCATGAATTTGTGCTGGGGTGAAGATGCAAAAATGTGTTTCTTTGCAAATTCGTTTGAGTTCAAATTTTGCAATTCAAAAATGTACTGCAAAGACATAATGTGTCACATACAACGTCCTGGAGTTATTGAGCAGTGGCTTAATGTGGCCACCTAAACCTATTTAATAACGCCTTCTACGAGGGTTGCCACTTTTCAATTCTAAAAGAAATGTGAGGGTTTAGCTCCCCGAAACCCTGAAATGCATAGAATCACATTATTTTTTAAACTAAAAAAACAAAACGCTTTGATTTAATTGACATGAATCACATTATTTTTTAAACTAAAAAAACAAAACGCTTTGATTTAATTGACATGATTTAACATGTCATTATTAGCTACTGGGCCCTGGGGTCACTTGGTGGTCAGTAAGGAGGGAGAAGTCAAGAAAGCATTTAGACATATTTAAAGTGAATTATTAGCAATGTGCAGTTATTTTTTATTTTTTTATAGACTGAAGTAGCCTGAACCTGAGCATGGGCTATGGCTTATTAAAAAGTGCTGTAAATTAAACATTTGTATTTTAATACTTTTAACAATTATGAAACACTTATTAGCCCGAACTAGAGTATATAGACCTGGCCTACTGTACTGTATACATATAAATTGCTGTAAATTAAATCGGGCGTGTCTGGGGACACTTTCACTGAAAGAGGACAATACTTAAATAGCCTATAAAGTCCTGTAAACGTAACAACTGGGGACACCTTTAAGAGGAAGAAAAAAATGAAACAAAAAATGAAACACTTGTAAACTTGTGTGTGTACATGTTCTGCTGTAGTCGACATTTTTTAAAACCCGCTGTTCAGCCTGGTGTTTAGTGTGCAGTGAGTGCGTTATGAGGCAATGATCATGGCAGGCAGCCGCAGCGCAAAGGGGCTGGGCTGCGTGCGAGCCGGTAGACAGACAGAGGATTTGGCAGAGAGCAGATGACAACGCACCAGATGTAGGCTACTGCTCGTGGGTTCGCAGGAGGTCCTGCGTACTTAAAAAGTGTGCGGTATTGGTTTGGGTCTGTGACAGGTGCCTTTCAAACAATTTCAGCTTGGTCCCAAAGGCATAGATGTGTGAATATAGTTGTCTTATGACTGCAGCTTTGTAATATAAACTAGAAAACCCAAATCAGCCAGGGGTGTCCAAACTATTTGCCAAGGGTGCCAGCTAGGTTGTCCCTTTTCAGCCAAAAACTCATTGATTTGCTGCCTAAGAGAGTAGAATCATGAAAGTGCAGAACCTCAACTGAGCCATCGCACGTCAGTGTAATAGACAACATCTCCATATTCTGCATGAATCTCGCTTAGAAATTGTTGAAACTAACGGTGGAATAGCACGCTGGAGCGGATATAGTTAATAGTTTTTATCACCCATTTCATAACATGTTTGTCTTGGAGATGTTTGGGACACAGTACTTGCTGATGAATGATGCAATGGAGTTTTACAGCTTCACCCTCTTCTTCACTTACTTTGTTACTTATTAGTGTTGCTAATCCACTTCATTCGCCGGTCATGATACGCCATCCGTAATAATCTCAGAAATGTTATTCCACTGGAGTTTTATGTCATCCACGGCAGTGCAAACAGAAGAGGAAAAAGTCTGTTCCTCTCGTTTGGGTTTTCAGGCTCTGGAGGTCAAATAGTTCTTCAGTAACGTTTATTTCATTGTCCACCACCCTCAAAAAAAATAAGTAACTGAGCAGCATCCGAAGCGTCAAACCCTTGCTGCTTCTCAGGACAGATTTCACACAGTGTTTCATAAATTCACCTTTGTTGAAAGGTTTGAAATGCTTTGCGATCAGCGCTGCTACCTCGTAAATAGCTTTTGTCGCGTTCTCATTTGACTCTCGGGCTCTTGCAAAACATTGCTGATGTGAGATTAACTAGCTTCAAGATGCTTCAATTTCTCAGTGGGTTCCTTCTCCTCCTGTAATCTTGACGTACATGTCAGCGTGTCTCGTTTGGTAATGTCCAATTTCCATTCATCCCTGAAACGTCGACCCTCGCAATCAACTTTATTTTTTGTTGATTGTCGCCATTTTAAAAACTGGGGGATAAAGGGTCACACGTGGTGATGTCGCGACTAGTGCTGCTGCCCTACAGTGGGTAAATGAGTAACGGCATTTCGTGTGTTCGCTCTGGGCACAATCTGCGGGCCAAACATTACTGATTTTATGACAGAGGCCGAGGGACCGGATGAAATTCGACCATGGGATGCATTTGACCCCAGGGCCAGACTTTGGACATGTCTGAATCCGGGTATCTATATCTTTATATCCGACTCGAGATGAGTCAGTGCCTCAGCAGTCATGAGCCTCACTGCACATTATTTTGGATAAAGCACCTTGCACTTTCTGTAGCCTTAGTCAAGTGGGAGGCAGGAAGACTATGTGATGGCTGGGCATGCAGGCGGGAGCACATCATGTGGTGACGACCCCTTGCATTTGGCAAGTCAATCAAGCACACGCATATGGAACTTAATAGGATTATGTTTGCTTCCGTATGCCATTTTCCATCATTTTTTTAATCCAGCGAATATCTGAGTGATGTAGTCATAGCAAATTCTCAATCGAAACATGTTATTTCGAAAAATATAGCTCAAAAGTATAAAAACCAGACTTGCACATACACGCGTCACATAGGTGCCTTTGTCCTTTTGTTTTTCAGCAGATTTGAAACAGGCTCCTAAGCAGCTTTATCATAATCTCCTCTCCCCTCCAACAATTGCTTTGTGGTCCTCGTTTAATACCCAAGATGAACATATGGTACCATTTATTGGCTTTGTTGTTGTCTGCTGTTCTCCTGTAAACCATATGCAGCCCCTTCTGTTTGCTGTGGCCCGAGTGTCCTGCTGGTACAAATTTGTCGGTAACGCTTGGCTTATTGCTTCCCATTGTGTTATTGCATGATTTTCTCAAAATTCAATTTTTTCTCAGGGATGTGAGGTTAGTATGGAACGTCCATTATCAGTGAAATCTGACCATACTTTCCAACAACCAGTACAATTTTCACATACCATATTTCAGTCCACAGCAGGCTTCAAGAAAAATGTGACAAACTGCATCACTGAGCGACTGCAAACCTATGACACTGAATGCTACGTCCATGTTGATTTGGTAGTGTCCATTTGGTATTTCAATTATTTGGTGAAATTCCAATAGTTTGGGAGCGATGAAGTGACGACTATGACTTCATTGAGGAATAATAATTTGGCTGTGTTAAATGATCAGCCGGAATACCATTAAGATATGTGTAGCGGCTGTATTAAAACCACTTTGCACTTTAGTCGGGTAATGTGTGAAGGTCAATCTAAGACCTTTGACACGCCTTCAGGTTTAATTACAGGCATGCTTGCACTGGCATCGTCGTGATGATCTTATTCAGCCGTATATTTTCTACACTGATTATTCCTTGAAAGAATTGCCTATTCTGTCTGACTTAACAGTCGAGGGAAAGGCAGGATACACCCATGAAAGATCATCAGTCGATCACCGGCCTGACATATAGAGGCAGAAAATAGGAACCGTTCCTATATATGGGCACATAGGAATCTTAAAATAGCAATGTGACAAGATTTCCCAAAATTGACAATCAGTCAAAATGATGAGTACCTTCGAACTCAAGTAACACAGTAAAAACTTCATTATGTCCCAACATATCTGAACAAAAATTGACACATCGACATCATCGACTGTTTAATGAAGATTGAGATGCCATAATTTGCAGATATTTGACATTTAGTCTTAAAGGAAAACATGAAGCTAAGCTATTCACATTTGCACATACTCCATGAACCCAAAAAATAATTTTACAAATATAGAACATTTGAAAATGTCAGCAGAGTTTGTTGTGGGAGCAGGAATTTTGGAATAGAATATGTGATTTCACTCGTAGCACTATTTCGCAGAAACTACGGAATGAATGTAGCCGAACCTTATTACGTATACACCGATGGTACTTTGGAAGTTATTGTGTGCACCTGCCAAGTTTGGCATGACCCAGTTCATTTTAGTAGATGCCAAACATGCCTTAAGTTGTAAGATGCCCCAACAACGCTAGTCTTTCATAACCTTGTCAAAACTATCTTGGGAAATAGTCGTTATAAATAGTTGAACGTTCTTATTTGCATAAAGGAAAGTATCATACAAAAGCTGTGAATATTCAAAGCTGTTAACTTGAGCAGGGAGTACAATTCTTAGATTGTATAAATGTCAGTTTGAGGAAAGGAGCTATGGAACATGGAGTCCAGTAGGCTAAGCTTCATCATCAGAGGCGCTTACGATGTCCTGACCTCACCCTCCACCCCACCTCCCCTCCAACCTTTGGAGAGGAACCATTCGATCGCCGGGGTACTGGCCCAACAGCCCTCAGAACATTCTGGTGGGTTGTATGACCAGCTTTGACCAAGGTAAAAATATACTCAAAATGGCTACGACAAACCTGCACCCAGACTTGGTCGTCTGGTCTAAATCCTGCTTGTCTGCATGGCAGGTAGTCATGAATAAGGAATTCAAAAGGAATAGGCTGTGCTTTTCCAAACTATCAAACCAAACAAGCAAACCAAACTGACTGGAATGTCAAGGGGCATCCACTGGAAGTGGACTGCAGAAGCGTTGTGGCCAGTTCCGCAACAAAGCTACTTACGGACATGGGAATCTGAGGGCAGGCCCAAAGAAATGCCATTAAAAAGCAAGCCAGAGGTACCAAAAGAAGCTGTCACTGGCTAGGGTTGCAAGAGAAGAAGAAATTGTGGGCCGCCCAATGCACAAACCCAGGTCTGATCAGCCTGTGGTGAGCCAGTCTGTTGTATTTAAGGACTCTGATTTATGCTTCGCTTTGTCGGATTATTAACCTTGTTCATTGTTCATGCCCAAGTACCATTTTCTAGACCTCATGCTCTTGTTCAGAGTCACTTTTGTCTTGATGAATTTTGGTTTCATAAATATCCTTTTTGTCAAGTTATTTTTTTACTCTTGTCATTTCGTTTTGTGGATTTTCAGTTTCCAATTTTTCCTTGCCGGTTGCAAGTGCTTTTTGTTCTCGATTGGTTTTCCTGGCTGTTTGTCACTAGCGATTTCTGTTTATACTTTGTTAGTTTCCCGCTTTTCTTTCAATAAATATTTTTGTACCGCTATTTATCTGAGTCTGCCTTTTTCAGATCCACTATCCAAGTGGTCTTTGTTCACACCTTGTGAAGTAGCTGATTTGACTAAAACTGATTCGGCAGGTTGTGCTTTCAAGTTACGTTAAAGAGTTCAGGAATTGTTTTGTTTTTCCTGGGCAAGAATTCAGCTGCTGATATGCCAGATAAGGTGCCTTGGGACGACAAGACTGTGGGACATTTATTGGCAGGACTCGATCAGGTGAAATTTTGAACTGATTGCTTTTATTGCACGGGTACAGTACAACACACAATGTAAACAATTTTCTATCGAATTGTCAACCCTCTACTATTCTTTGGTCTGCGCCACCTAGTCAACCTCTGCCGTAGCTCACGGAATCGTTTGACATTGTCACGCCAAGCAAAGTTTTAGAAAGCTACAGGAATAGTTGACGAGGACCCATATTGGTCGAAAGACTGCGATCCAGGCAGAGCATTAGTGAGAAAGTGATGTAAAAATGGTCATACCTGTGAAGCCATCGGAGCACAAACATTGATACGAGTTGACTAAATCCTGGCAACTTCCTCCATGCTGACATGGAGCAGATACACACTCGTCCACGTTGAGAGAGCAGTTGCCTCCTGCAACAGCAACAAATATGTCCAAACCACATTTCTGAGAAAACAATGTCAAACGGGTTGGAGCGTGCTTGCTTGCCTGTGAATCCAGGTTGACAGTGACAGATGAATCCAGCTGCTTCTTCATAGGAAAAATTGGCCGCGGTGAGTTCAGGGAGTGCCCCGTAATTCTCCACATCTGAGCGCTGGAAGCATTCGCCGTCATTTTCACAGGGGTACTGCGCACACTCATCTTCGTCCACCTGGCAGTTCTCACCCTTGTAACCTGAAAACACGGACATTCATTGACACAACAGAGCTGACTTCCTGTGTGAAAGGCATCATATTTGCATGTCAAGGTACAGTATGTACAGTTGAAAATAAAGAACTGTTTCACACAATCATCCTATTTATTGACTGCTGTTAGAGCTTTATGGAATTGCGTGTGTTTCGGTGTGTGAATTAGCTGCATCCAAAGGTACGATGATGTGTTTCCCAGATGAGACACATAGTTGCAAGCTGAAATAAAGCAAAAACTTGATTCAAGCTAAAACCTTGCTTATTAGAAGTTTGAAAACACAGTCATGATCAAGCAGCAACACTTAATACATTTGCAATCATCTCTATTCAGGTGTTATCTTGTTGATAATCTTAGCTGGATGAAGGAAGAACTGCAGTGCTGTTTCCACACAATCGGACAACCTTGCTCTTTTGACGCCTTTGACCCAAAACTATTTAATTCTATTGTTGATTTAGATTTATGCGTGGGAAACAGCCAATCCGCAGAGGTATTCAGCCACATTAGCTATAAACCTTTAATTACACATGCCATCTTGTGATTTTTTTCTTGCTGTAGATGTGCGGTGAAATTTATAGTCAGAACTCCCTATGGGTACATCACAAATGAATCTACAGTACAATAAAAAATGTGGAGTAGAAAATTTTTGTAAATTGGAGGTTTTGCTTCATTAACGAATCAGAGTTAATATCATGTTAAGTTGTATACCAGGCCAACAGAGGCATTTGTACTGGTTGATCCCCTCCAAGCAGGTGCCTCCATGCTGGCATGGACCCGAAGCACATTCAGGAATGTCCTCCTCACAGTTGTGACCTTCAAAGCCTGTCCCCTCGCAGTCACACTGATATCTAAGGAAGGACACGAAAGGCACAAAGTCTTCAGCACATGGATGAGATCCAAATATGGGGGACAACTTTGAAGAAATCAGATTTGGAAGCACAGAACTGCACAAAATGGCTTGGTAAGACTGAGGAGCTTTTCACTCATTCACTGATCGAGTGTGTCCCCAGACACACTTTGCATGACTCTCATCTTTTTCACTCACTCACTCAGTTAATCTGTGTTAGATATTGCCAGCAGTTCGAGTCATCCAATGACTTGTTGAAACGGTGCAGAGAAATTGGGTTCATTCTTATCCCCGGTGAAATATCCACTGTGGCCTGTGTGGAACCACATCAGTGCGACACTTCAATCGCATGAAAAGTAGTGGATGTAAAAAATGGGAAAGTATACTAAATACAACTGACCATCGGATTTTGTTTTGTAAGATTATTACTGTTACCATAGCAGTGTTGACTTAGACTTAGACTTAGACTTAGACTAAGTCTAAGTCTAAGTTACCATAGCAGTGTTGTCCTGTGTTTCAAACACTACATACGATAGGAGTTCCAAATGAGGAATGTTTCAAAGCTCTTTTTCTCACTCAAGCCAATTCTGGACTACATGCTGGAGTGACGGCTCCAGAAAAAAAAAAAATCTCATGTGAACCACTACACTACTAATGACCCCAATCAATTGTGTTCCCCATACATTAAGTGCAGTATAAGTAGTTTAAACCCTTTTGAATGACTTGGATTTCTGCATAAATTGGTCATAAAATAAAACTATAGGCTGCCTTTCTACAAACCCACACATGAACCTGAATAACATTAACTCTAGAGAGCCCTGTAGTTTTGTTGAAGAAAGCAGAACCATTTGTTATGAATGAATTTGCATGTTGTGCGTTTTTTTAGTGGACCTACCTGTTGACACCATCAATGCACCTGCCATCATTCAGACATGGCATGCTGGCACATTCATCGATGTTGATCTCACAGTCTTGGCCCTGGAAGCCGTCCATACACTCACATGTGTACATGGCAACATAGTCTCGGCAGGTGGCGCCGTTCTGGCAAGGCTGTACTTCGCACTCATCAATCTCTACTTCACAGTTAATACCTAAAGAGACGCCAGTGGGCCAAGATGAGAGATTGGAAACATACTTCATTTGTCTGAGCGGCACCATGTTGAACGACCAAAATGACGGACGGGTGCCCAGGCCACTGACAGATGACGAATGATGGACTAAAAAAATTTTGTAAATTGCCCACCTCTCTCTAATTTATACATTTCAAGATTTTACTCAACTAAATATGCTCCATGCTTTGTTGAAAATAGTAGTTAAAAAGTGTGATTAATTAGTTAAAAGGGAGTGGTTGAGAGAGAAAGAGAGAGAGAGAGAGAGAGAGAGAGAGAGAGAGAGAGAGATGTGCATAGATAAGTAATGTTCAACTCATGTTTTCCCTACCTTTGAAGCCTTCAGTACAATCACAACTGTAATTGTCCACTTCATCCGAACATGTACCGTTATTTTGACATGGTTGGGAGGCACACTCATTTATGTCCAAATCACAGTGGAAGCCCTGAAATCCAGGCACACAGAAACACTGGTAGGCATTGACGCCATCTTTACAGATGGCACCATTTTGACACGGTGCAGACTCGCATTCGTTGATGTTTTCTTCACAGTTGGCCCCTTGGTATCCAGCATCACACTGACAATGATGTCCAACGTCAGGAATGTCTCGACAGGTTCCGCTATTGTGGCATGTTTCCTCTGAGCAAGTGGTGACATTCGATTCACAGTATTGGCCTCCAAATCCATGGGGACAGTGGCATGAATAGGCATCGATTCTGTTGACACAGTATGACTTGATACCTTTGCAGGGGTTGCTTTCACACTCATCTACATCCTGTGTGCAGTTGAGGCCTGTGAAGCCATCCGGACAGTGGCATGTGAAATTGTCAGTTCCGGGACTGCTGGTGCAGTTGGTGCAAGGTGCCAAGATGCAAGCGTCATACAGCTCATCGCAGTTTTTGCCCATGTACCACACGGGTCCTTTGGGGCAAAGGCACACGTAGTCACCCAGATGTTCAAGGCATGTGGCGCCATTGTTACAAGGTGATGAGAGACACTTGTCTGCTGCCGCTGTACACAGAAGACCTGCGGATGAAATAACACAAGAGCTCAAATTTGGATGCAATACAACGAAACAGAGAGTGACGCACAACGGAAAATAGTTTCTCTGCCGAAAAGAATTGGGGAATTGAGTGACTCACTATTAAATCAGCTAAAACAGACAGAAATCAGTAGTATGATAGTAACATTGTAACTGGGGGCGGATGTCGAAGGTTATGGATGTAACGCAAAACATCTGCCGGGTTATATATGCTTGCTGGTCGTGTGAACATGAAAATATGTCACCAGCTGTGACATCACAAATGAAACCAATGTCTGGAGTTTCTCCACGGCACACTTAGGCATACAAAATGGCAATTTTGGTACTGTGCACTACATGAATATTGGCACTAGCGTTCACTTAGACCAGGGGTGTCCAAACTACGGCCCGAAGACCATTTGCGACCCACCATCCATTTTTTAGCGACAACTAAAAATGACATTTAGCATGACCCACAAGGTTAGGTGAAGGTGGGCAGCGTGAGAAGGTAGGTTGTCAGAAAAATAGGTGCCATTACTACAAATTAATCTTTTTTCATACAGCAGAATTTTTCTCGATATTCGAAGATACAAACAAACCATTTTATGATGACAAGAGTAATGTATCTTTAAAACACTGTCGTGAATAAAGACAATTCGATTTTAGAGGCAAAAATAGTTTTTTCCACTTGGTGCTCTATTGCTGATTTATGAAGACATCACATGAATGATGCTCAAGTAAGTGCTTGAAAAATGGTCACTTAACTACAATTTGTTTTTTGTTTTTTTGGTTCTGAATGTGGAGATGGGATTCGGCTGCTGTTAAGTGCAGAGCGGTATCTATTCTGTGACGGCTGTTGGTAACCCCAGAAATCATCAACTCTTTTCCTTAACGCCTTTAACAGAAAGCTGATGAAATTACCAAGACAATAAAAACAATATATTCTGGTAATTGATTTCTTGACTGACTTCAGCGTGTTTCAAAGAGTTGAAGAATTGAAAAGTGGCCCTTTCTTCCTTCCATTTTTCTGTACGCTGCCCTCACACGAAAACATTTGGACACCCCTGACTTAGACTGAATCAAAGATGTTGCGCATTATTTCACTCTACTCCAAGTGCAAACGAGCTCCCCAAAAAAATTTCAGAAGCACATTCCAGTTTCAGCATGTTTAATCGGATATTTACAATTACATGTAACAAGTGACTGATGGCATAGCTTTCCCTGTTGCAAGCACTTATCAGAACTGGAAGAAAATGTTCAACTTTTCCCAAAATAACAATACAGTTTTGATTGACACAATAAGGGAAATATTAATTAAAATAACAAAATATGAAACACTTATTATACCCAATTCAACATGATGTAAATCCTGTGTTTGTATCCTGTTGACTGAGAATTTCCCTTCCATGTTTTGATTATGAAGGAGGCCTTAAGTAAAAAGGGAAAATTTTATTTAGGGCAGCTGTAACCGACCACTCATTCATCATGCCACGGATCGAAGAGTACCATGTGGTTTTGTAAAAAAGAAAATTGGAAAGAATTTGTGTCTTCCAACTGCAGCCACACAAAAAGTTGCACTTCATAAAAAGCATATTGATCGTGTTATGTTTAGCAATGTGGTGTTATTTAGTCTATTTAATTATGACTGAACTCTGTCTTACCATCTGAAGTGTAAATAAAAAAAGAAATGACAGGGAATATACTGCAATCTGTTTGCTTAAATTAATCCTGATTCATCCACCCATCCATTTTCAACACTGCTTATCCTAAAGAGGGTCACGGGAATTCCTGGAACCTATCCCAGCTGTCTTTGGCAGGGATGAGAGTGACTAGTGATGAAAAAAGTGGAAGGGGGCGTGGCCGGGACGGGGGCGTGGCCGGGACGGGGGCAGGGCCACTTATAAAAGTGGCACTAAACATGCTGAAGATGAAGTGTATTCAATTTACACACTATTTGAAACTTTAACAGAAAAAAAATCCCAATATTGTTCACTATTCTTTCAAGTGAAAATTTGTGTAATTTTGCTTATGCATTCCTGGTGAGCACCAATATGTAACTTCAAATTTGCTGCTCAAAATCAAAACTAAAAAAGGAAACATTCCCTGCCATATTTCAGATTTTTTCATTACTTGTATTCATAAAGTGTTGTGTAAATGTGATAAAAAGCTGTTGATTCTTACCTCATACAGTGATAGTGAAGTCCCACACTGTTTACTATATATGGGCTATGAATGTATTTTATTATATAAAGTAGATTTCTATTGACAGTATATACAACAATATACAGTTTCATGAGGTAGAATACTTTATTTTCTCTTCATTTTAAGCTTTTTAGCAAGCGCTAAAAGCTTATTGGTCCTCTCCGTCTTTTTCCACTCTCTTGTTAGCCAACTCCTCTTGTTTTTACACATGCTCCAGGCTGTCGAAAAGCGCTTGAGATCGAGTAGTTACTTTTCAGTAGAAATGTCTGTTTGCGGTGTTTCACCGAGGTTGCGTGACTCTGTAAAGCTTTCCATCCTCTCGATCCGTATAGAATGACATCGTCACACGCTGTACACAGAGCTTTACCGGCGACATCGAGCTTTTTCATGAAATCCGACACAAGCACAATGGTTCCTCTTTACTGTTTCCTACTGGGGACACCGTCAGCTTTCTATCCAACCAGTCCCATCGAAACGTGTTTTTCAGATCCGCATCTATCTGACTCACTTTAGCTTCGTCACGAGTCTCGATAACATTCGGCATTCGCGAGAAAGGGGTTTAGGAAGGCGAACACGGATTGGTTGTGATTTGCATTTGCCGATATAGCGACCAATCACAACAAGACATTGGTTTTAGCCCATATATTAAGTAACGACAAACTAACGCTTCGCGTTAAAAAACAGGATTCAAAATGGATGCTTGCAAACGTTACTTGTAAACATTACGAGCCCCGAATCTACCGAAGAGAAGTCCGGACATACACAGAATTTTGTATGGATTTCGAACAATATAAAATAGGTCCATTTTGACTGGAAAAAAGCGGAATTCCGCCAAAACGCGGAAAAATCTCATCCCTACTTCAAGTAGTAGGCGGAGGACACCCTGAACGGGTTGCCAACCAATCGCAGGGCACACAGAGACGAACAACCATCCGCGCTCACACTCACACCTCGGGACAATTGAGAGTATTTTATTAACCTGCCATGCATGTTTTTGGAATGTGGGAGGAAACCGGAGTACCTGAAGAAAACCCACTCCACACAGGGAGGCGGGAGCAATCCTGATTCATGTTTGCTGCAAATTACTTGCAATTCAGTAGACTAGAAGCTTTCACTGAAAAAACTGTAATTCTCTCTCAATTGCGTCTCAACGCAAGGATCTTTATCTGCACTTTTACGGCACTGATATAAAAATCATAAATAACCAAACTAAATCTTCATCTCCATTCAATATACGCCGTCACTCCCTTCATCACATGGGCACGTTGCATGCGGCAGTTGGAAATGTATTCCCTCTTGTTGTCTGGTAGTAGATGAGAAGAAACATTCAAATTTCTTGACCAGTGTGAGAGCAAAAGGGATCATATATGTGATCACAGCATGCAGGACATCAATCACAATTGCTAACAGGATAACTTTGAAAGTAATCAAGAAACTGTAGCTTTGTAACAGCTGAAATTTCATCCATTGGCACACATACAGAAAAAATGGTTTAAATTCTCCAGATGCAAACGAAGAAAAAATTTCAGTCACAAAAAAACAAGCCCCCGACGTACCATCGGAGTCAAGCACCTACATTCCCACAACTTTCAATGAGCAGTTTGAAAGCTGGGGATTTTACTGTAAGTGATTGTCTTAACTTTTGGTCAACTTCTCGCATAAGCTTTAGCTGTATTACCATGTGGCTTATGCAGGGCCTACCTGAAACTGTGACCTTTCGAGGTGCTTAGGAACCAATCGGGTAATGAAAGGAAAAAAAAGCCTTCCTTTCTTCTGGACTTAGGGTCAAGGCAGATGGTGTCAAAAAATAAACGTATTAGATGGCTAAAGATGGCAGCTGTCACTGTTGTCTCTGAAAGTTACACGCAGTGGCATTAACTTGTAACGCAAAGGGCATCAGCTTATATAGTCACTGTGCGCTGCATTTGGTTTGCTGGCTCAAATGAGGTGTTATAAAGACATACTTTGCAGTCGGAACTGCCGCATATTCTTTAAAATGCTGTTGCTACCATTGAGGGCTGCGCATGAAGCGGTGGTAACTTGAATTGAGTTGCCAAGTGGCCGAATCAGAATGTTTGCATTTCATTTGAATCAGAACGGGTCATCATATATTGTCATCAGAGAGGAATGTTTGGATGGCAGTCACGTCTTTGTATGTGTGATGTGGCTACGTGGGGTGTGCACATGTATGAAACCTATGAAAGCACTATGTTCAAGTGAACACCCAGAAGTAGTGGTGTGTCTATTCTATGGGAATATTTTGTTAAAAAATTTTCACCCTCTCTGAACCGTGAAGGAGGTATCAGATTTAACCTGTCTCCTATTTACAATAACTTGTTGACCACCAAGGGACATAGACAGGCTGATCAGGCTAACTGAAAGTAACTATTCAGCCCTAGCCCAAACAATAGGTCTAATCAAGACCCAACGATAGGGAATTTAGAAATCAATGGTCACCATAGGGGCGTGACTAACCATCCCCACCCAGTCCTCAAATAGGCCACGCTCAGCCTTTTAGCGCTGAGCAATTTCCCGGAGTCTTCACGGAGACTTCAGAGTTGTCTACCGCTGACGAAGCTTCTGTGAGACAAGCGAAACGTCCTTTTTTGTTTTTTGTTTTTTACCCACAGGTACAGATGACGACTGACGGAACCCTTTCTACGATGGAACTTTCCTGTACGACTGAGAGCCTCCACAAGCACCCTTGGTGTCAGTAATGCCTAAGGCCGCTTACGCCATCATAGCAACCTAAGAGATGAACTAGCTTAGCCCTAGATAGGACAAGGCCAGCTCATCACATGAATATAAAATGAAACCAAAGAGAAAAAACATCCTGATTTCTGCCGTTGTGCAGGATATGATGTGGGATCCTGGAGATTAAAGGAAGTTAATTTAAACTAACAAGGAAAACCTTACGTAGGTTGGCACACTGCATCAATCCACCAATGTCGGCTACATAAAAGATATAGCGCAACCACTCTGATCACAAGCTGCAACTGCAGACTGCTGAGCGCTAACAACTTCGGGTGACGCAGTAACACGTCACCGTAGGTTAAAGATGACCTGCTTTATTTTATTTTATTTTTTAAATACTTTTTGTGAAAGTGAGACTGATAGAATGATTACAGTGCAGTGTACTAACATGCACAGAGACACAAATGTTGTTTTTTCCCCCCCTCTACACCCCTCGGATCGACTTGGGACCAGTCCTTGATCTACTGGTCGATCGCGATCGACGTAATGGGCACCCCTGCTTTAATACAATTGGATTTTACATCTGTTAGAATATGATGTACTGTTTCGGAAAAGTGCAAGATGCGAATCGATTCCAATGTCATTCGCTGACGTTAACAAAGACAATTCAAAAACAGGTTTATATAATAACTCGTGTCACTACCAGAAAAAAAAAAAAAAAACATTACATGTCAATTCAAAAAAATGTTCTTTTACTAAATCCATTTCAGACAGCTCATGCAAAACAGCAGGATCGGACACAATGTATTTTCTTTCATCATTTACATGTGAAAACTGGCCATCATGATGGACGTCAATGATGAAATCAGGTCAAACACGCTAATAACAGTGAACAAAATCCTCCTCAATTCTTAATGCATTCAATTCATCATCCAAACCCATAGAAATAACATTTGTGGTCAAAAGAAATTCCTTATCATAACTACATTCACAAATTTCCTGAAAGTAATGAATTCATTTTCAGTAGCACCACACACAAACATTCCATTCTGGCATTCATAGTTTTTCACTCAGGAGGTAGTGGGCAACACGAGACATTTCATATTGAACAAGACCACAACACCTGCCC
Source organism: Hippocampus comes (assembly GCF_001891065.2). Classification (NCBI taxonomy): domain Eukaryota; kingdom Metazoa; phylum Chordata; class Actinopteri; order Syngnathiformes; family Syngnathidae; genus Hippocampus; species Hippocampus comes. Next base: position 1,079,403 of record NW_017842057.1, on the reverse strand, counting down.
TGTAAAGTATATAGCGTCTCTGTGCGTGAACGTTGCCTTTGCTTTGATACTGAAAACTGGTCGATTCGCCTAATGTTTCATCATGATCATGTTTTCATCACCTGATGGCTGTTCAGATGTTGAGTGGCCTTGAAGAGTCTTTGGGCTAAGTTAAAAATACCATGGCAGCAAAAGAGACAAAGGATACGGACACAAAACAATTAACATGACGTACTCAAGTCAAATTCCTGTTGACTTACATGGCCAAATGACAAAACCCGAGAGGTTTGTACAACTCAATACCCACATAACTTATTTGTGAGACTCTGACACTTTTCAAGCAGCTAACAAATGACGCTCTTTGGACTGAATGCAGTGAGTTGGGTGACTCACCAGGGCACAGACAACTCATTGGTGGGTTGGTGTGCAGTCCAGGGTTCCTACATGTTCACACCTACCCTGAATTCAATATGAATCATAATTTAAGCAGAGTGCAAAGTCACGGAAATACGTTTGACGAAACGTGCAGCTTGTCCACCTGCTTCCACCCAAACTATATACAGTATATGTACAAGTATGATTGGCCAAGTGGCCCAGGTGACCAACACACCTTTTATTTTAAAGTACTGTAAAGACGAGCTAAACATGATGTGGAATTTTAATTATTGGCTAATGAATGTTTTCTGCTTGAAACAACATGAGACAGAAAACTAAAGTGAAAACCTAGTGAGGAAGCAAAAACCTTTTTTCATCAAATGCCATCATGTGAGAGTTGTGCATACTTGAGGGGAGTTTGATTCCGCCTTGCAAGCAAGGGGGAAAATGATGTTGAAGAAAATGGTCTCGACTCCAACCAGTGAACTTCAATCATTATGTAATAGTGTGGTTTCAATTTCAAATCGACACCAATCAATGTCAAATCCAGTAAGTGACACCCCATTTTAACAACGTACCAGTGTTACATCTGAGACTATACAGTCCATTTTATTTCGGACTGGTGTTAAATGCAACACCCACATTTTTTAACAGTATCCTCGATCTTTTAACACTGGTCGATTTGCAGTATGGTTAGATTTATTTATTTATTTTTTACATTACGCTCGTTTCAAATGCTTTGTTTGGATCCAGAAAAACACAAAGAGCAATTTTCTTCCTTTACATTGCAGATGAGACGTAGTTGGCCAGTTGCAACAAAACATGTTCAGTGGGATGTTGCTTACCAAAACCACATTGGTGAGTGTACAGAATGTTAATCGTAGCTAGGTGCTGTGTTAGCCTTACATTTTGTAGATCAGTTTCTCCAGGGTCTTACTTTACAGAGCAAAATTTATTTTAGACGGTCATGATTAAAGACGTTTGGATAACCGGTTTTAAGTATGAGCATAGCAATTTCGAGTTCTTGAGGGACTTTCTCAAACGGGAAAGATGAAGAGTAAATGTGTGTAAGGGACAAATGACATAATCTATACTTTTGTTGATGACATTTGATACCATCATTAAGTTCTTGACCTGGGGCCCCAAAAATCCTAACAATGGTTCCTTAGAAAAATGATGAATTACAGATCTTTTCCTGAATGCATTGACAGCCTGCTAGAGGATGATTTGTGCAAATTTGGTGGAAACAGACAGTTTACCGGACTGTTTCAAATTCCCGTTTAAGCACTTTCCGATGAAAAATGTGTGCATAAGGGGATTATGTGATTTGTTTCACAAGTTCCAAAGCCTGCTTTTTTAAATGAATACAACTTAGCAGGTGTAACCCTTGTGTTACAGTTTCTACGATTTTCGTAACACATGGGTTACCCCATATGTTACAATTTCTACAATTTTTGTAGATTTTTGCATATTGTCATCTTTAAATCAAAGACAAAGCATAAATTTGTGTGATATGAAATATTCCAATTCATGTTTTATTTATATAGATTTATATTTATGTTTTAGTCATAGCACAATACCGCTTTTATTGTCCATAGAGGGCAAAAATACAAAGAAAACAATAAGAACTATATGTGTATGTATAGCACTGATGCCACTGAACATGTCGAGTGGTTGAAAGTGAAATAAATATTCAGGAATAATACTTTTACAATTTCTGTAAAATTGTATGTTGCGTTGTATAAACTTATTCACATCGACTGCAGCACATGGGTTAAATCTCATCTCAGGCCTTCCTGTGCTGTGTGGAGTGTGCATGTTTACCACGTGCTTGTGTGGGATTTCTCCAGGTACTCTGGCTTTCTTGCATGTTCCAAAAACAAGTGTGTTACATGAATCAAAAACTCTAACTTGTCCGTCGGTGTGAATTTTACTGTGAATTGTTTGTTTGTTTGTTTGTACTGTATAGTATCTGCCTGCAATCAACTGGCCACCAATCCGGACGGGGTATATACAGCCAATCGACAATTGTCAGATGGGATCGATTCCAGTTTACCCGTGGGCCTGATGAGAACAAGCATTATAGAAAACCGATGAATTGATGAAAGGATAAAGACAGGCCGCAGACAACACCACTTAGACACACCCCCTATTACCGAGCAGGTGTTCAACCTCAATGAATTGTGATACACAGTTTGTTTTTGAGTCACTCTGGAAAGTGTTTAATGGTACTTGATATAACTGCAAACAATTCATCACCCCCCCCCCCAAAAAAAACAGAATAAAATGACTTCATTCTGTATCTTCCGATAAACACATACTTTGATGATTTTGCACTGCATCTCCCCACAATCCCTATTACGTTCTTTATCTGACGCACCGCCTCACATCAGATCCTCCCCTGCACTTCTCATGCAGGGATCCATCTCACGTCACACGGCTCCTAAATTAAGTTTGAATGCGAGTGCTGCGCAGGAATGTGTGGGGCTGCAATATTTCACGAGTGAACTGAATGACACCTTGTGTGTTAATTATCTAGTTTTGAGGGTGTTAAATTGTTCACGTTTCTTCCCTTTTATCTCAGCTTGAGGCTTTAAAGATGTGTCATTTCCTTTGCCTTGCATCATTTCTTCACATATTCATGAGCCTCCGCTTAACTGCTGGGAAATACGCATCTTTAAATCATGCTAAAGACCACCCTGTACACCTGTACAAAGGAAATTCTTTGGAGTAACATCGACTTTCAACTGCTCCACTTGTAATGTCATTGATCTCTAGATAGGGGAGAGCTGACAGTGTCTCCTCATTCTACACCCCGCCATCCAGACCCCATCAACAGCTCACACATTCCAAGGAGATGATAACAGCACCTCCTAAACATAGCCCAACCCCCAGAATCACAGAACACGCTGTAGATCATGGTTACGGTGAGACAAGCTTGATCCGTGGCACTGACTGGTACCACTATATCAGCACAGTGATAAAACAGAGCACAGCTGGTCACTGCGAAGCAGGCACAAGACGTTTGGCGACTGACACTGTCCAGACTACACTGTGTCTTTGCTAGCGATTTACACTCACCGCGGATCACCACCCACTGCTACGTAGAATGGAAATTTTTCTCCACTTTGGGAGTATTTGCTAGTTACCCAAATATAGTCTGTGTGTGTGTGTGTGTGTGTGTGTGTGTGTGTGTGTGTGTGTGTGTGTGTGTGTGTGTGTGTGTGTGTAGA
>NW_017842057.1:1074598-1075419 GCF_001891065.2 Hippocampus comes | reverse complement strand
ATGTCCCACTATTTATGGACCTCACTATAGCTCCGCACATCCACATGCATTCCAAGTTTTAACTGAGCATTTGTCAGACCAAGCGGCAGAGGAAACAGTGGTGCTGTGACTCACAGAGAGGGGGAAGCCCCCAGCCAACAAGTTCAGCCCTGAGCCATTTTATTCACCATCAGACGCTGGCAGGTCTTCTGGGTTCAGCTTTGTGCTCCAAAGTCTCCCCAGCAGGTGGCTGCTTTGCTTTATAGAAAAATGCCCAAATCCTCTGAATCAGTCACGGTTACACATTGAGTCAGACAGTGGCATGCATGCTTTTGTTCCTTGTGTAAACTGCACAGTCTATGTAATTCCATTTCTAATCTTTGTGTCAAATTCAAATAAAGCGCAACTGGCAACAAACAGTGAATTCACCTTCAGCATTTTCAGTCTTACATACCTGTATTTGGGAAAAATAGCAATAATTTCTGACACTGTTGCTGTTCGTATATTCACTCTTTTAGCATTAGATCGAGTTGTATAAACATTCTCCTCGGATCCACCGGTATCTCATTTTTTAATATTTTTTTTTCAGAACATTCAACTTGGATTAGTCAGAGTTTTATGCAGAAAGGATGTAATGCGCCTGTGCTTGACTGAGTCATCTGCTGATGACAGCCATAAGAGGTCCAAAGAAGAGAGGGAGGTTTGTGTTTTATAGCATCTTTCGTCAAGGAACGTAATAATGCAGGTTTTTATTTCTTTTTTATCATGTATGTCCTGTAATTTTTTCCTGATGTGTTGGTTGTTTTCACACTATTTGTTCACATAATCGAGGGCATTTCGAG
>NW_017842057.1:1072621-1074516 GCF_001891065.2 Hippocampus comes | reverse complement strand
ATGACAGCCATAAGAGGTCCAAAGAAGAGAGGGAGGTTTGTGTTTTATAGCATCTTTCGTCAAGGAACGTAATCATGCAGGTTTTTTTTTCTTTTTTATCATGTATGTCCTGTAATTTTTTTCCTGTTGTGTTGGTTGTTTTCACGCTATTTGTTAACATAATCGAAGACATTTCGAGAGTTTATTCTTCTTTAATTTCTTCGTAGCTGGGGGTGCCAGGTCACTTGCCATGCGCCTTAATTCCCATCACCACCTCCCCCGCCCCCGTCCCCTTTTTAACGCTGAGCCCGAAAAAAAAAAAGTGCAGCAGTGCAGCCGAACGCTCAGCTCGTTACCATGGTGATCTTGAACAATGCCACCCAGCTCCCTGCCTTCGATTCGCCACCGTTTAAATGAGCTTCAGACGCTGCACACAAATGAGGGTCACGGGGAAAATGGGTCAGCGTGGTATTCAAAGGTGGAGGGGTCGCCCGGCAAAGTCCCACCGCCAACCCCCGCACACACCGGTTGGGGTAGTCCAGGGGAAAATATTGCTAATTAGAACTTTTATTAGTCACGGATTTCGGCGCGCATGCGGCCGTTACCATTTTGTTCAGACACGAATCTTTTGCCGTTACAAATGAAATGTTTTAACGACAGTGTAGTGTGATGCTGTAGTGGGCTGTACGCAAGTGCATCAATGACAACAGTGAGGCTTGAACACATTTGGATTTCTGATAGTGTAACGTATCTTTGAGTAAAATGTACCAAGTATTATTTACGAAGCAACCGAGAATACATTGTTTGTTTTCGCGCTTGGATGGAAATGAACAATTCAAAAAAAAAAAGTACACGTGACAGCCTTACCCAGTTTGAACATCATCATGGTGATCAGCAGTGTCCTCTGATGTCTGGACCAAACTTTTCCAAACTCCATGGCAATGCAGGCCGCCGAAGTTTCCAGTCAGTGTCGCACTACGCTGTCACTCCTCAGGTTCTCCATCCAGCACACTGCAGCGCTCCATCCGTGCTGCTCAAAGTAAGCTGAGAGTGAGGACCACTCCTTCCATATCTGACCACCTTGGGAACTGGTGTCTGTTTTTTGTTGTATTTGTTTGCGATAGTGGCATGTGTGCACGAGTAGTCTCTCCGGGGAACAAACTGGGACAGAGTAAATCAGAATAATCACCCCAGCAGAGAATGGCTGAAGGAAAACATGAAATGGCTCTCGGGACTGAACTCCACCCACTGCGTGAGGATTCAATCAACATAAAACTCGTCCTCCGCTATTGTTTTGACGTGTTGTCCTTCAGATTTAATTCGGCTTTTTACCTCTTTGCGATACAAAACATGAAATGTATGAACAAATCATATATAGCCTGCGTCAAAATATATTTGTATTCCCTTATGTGCAGATACAAATGATATATGAAGTTGTGCCGTTTCCAAGCACTCACAATCTAATAAATTGAGTACCTGTTTTACAACGTAAATTGAGGCATGACAACATAAAGTCAGTGCTGGTGATTGTATAGGACGCATGAAACATTATATTTCCAAATCCATCACTTCTCAGGAAACTAAGAAAATGGCATGTTCGTTGAGCCATTAACATTGCATAGAGCAGAGGTCACCAAACTTTTTGAAGACGACAACTCCTTCTTGGGTACCAATTAATGCAAAGGGATGCCAGTTCAAGATACACAAATATGACTCAAATTACCTATTAAAGTTATTATGACATGTTTTTATTAATAATTAATGTCAGTCAGTTAAAAGAACACTGATCATGTTCGTGATTTTTCACAGTAATTACCAAACATTGAAATCGTAGAAAGGGTTCTGTCAGTCGTCATCTGTACCTGTGGGTAAAAAACAAAAAACAAAAAACAAAAAAAAAAAAAAAAAAAAAAAAA
>NW_017842057.1:1055772-1072192 GCF_001891065.2 Hippocampus comes | reverse complement strand
CCAAGCACTCACAATCTAATAAATTGAGTACCTGTTTTACAACGTAAATTGAGGCATGACAACATAAAGTCAGTGCTGGTGATTGTATAGGACGCATGAAACATTATATTTCCAAATCCATCACTTCTCAGGAAACTAAGAAAATGGCATGTTCGTTGAGCCATTAACATTGCATAGAGCAGAGGTCACCAAACTTTTTGAAGACGACAACTGCTTCTTGGGTATCGATTAATGCAAAGGGATGCCAGTTCACGATACACAAATATGACTCAAATTACCTATTAAAGTTATGATGACATGTTTTTATTAATAATTAATGTCAGTCAGTTAAAAGAACACTGATCATGTTCGTGATTTTTCACAGTAATTACCAAACATTGAAATATCAATCTTGACACTTTATTTCTATAAATCTCTACCAAAGCTCACATTTTCAAATGATCACTTTTCCAACATTGCTAGGAAATCACAATACCCTTCGGACACCACGTTGGTGACCCCTGATATAAGCTCAAGCCATTTCCAACACTTTATAGTGGTCAACAATTAGAAATAACATACACGTGCGGGCACTGACCAGTACTGTTGATTTGTGAAAAAATATTGAATTGACCAAAATTTGACAGAGCGTACAAGCCCGCTGTCAGCGCTGTTTTTGTAATACAGTATTGAGTAAGCCTCTTTTTGTATGATCAAAGCATTGTACTTTCCAACTTGTACCCATCCATTTTCTGTAACTGCCTCTGCCTTTCAGGGTCGCAGGGATACTTTCAAAAAAGTCCAACATAAATGTCCTTTTAAATAATATATAATATTTTCCAAGGATCACGCTGTTTTCCTCACGGATGTCAGTATGCACTCCTGGCAGCTTTTTGAGGTGATGTGTGCTCACTGATGTCCACTGACATGTTTGTTCTGGTGCGGCAGATCCCACAGGACCTGGGCCAGGAGCCCAGTTCAATATTATCACTGTAAGAGTGTGAATCTTAGATCAATGGATCGTTGCTCCATAGTGCACATCAACGCCGCCACCACCCCCTCCTCCCACCCGCTTTAGAAGAGGGTGGAGGGATTTATTTGGTGGAACCGACTGCGGCACCGGCTCACTCCTACCCCCAACCCCAGATTTTAAGCCCAGCATTAGACTTAACTCCACCCTGCCGCGTTTCAGGACAGCAAAAAAACTTAATTAAACATCAAGAGAGAAGCAGGCGTTTGGGAAAGAGACGGGCATGCCCACTTCAGCGCCTTCAACAAGTGGCATTTCAGATCGTGGGGTCACAGCAGTTCCACATTCCTGAGAGAAAGGCTGCCCCATTCTACGAGGCTGTTGCACAATAGAGAAATAGGCCGGCTGACATGTTGTCTCAGCCAGGTTGGCTTTCAGCAGAGCAGGCCTGAGGAGCTTGATTAGGACATTGTAGACATACAAACATGTTAAACAGACTCAATTCTATTCATTTAAAATGTGATGATGTGTTTTTTTTCTCAACCTTTTATCCATCACTCTCTCTTGGTATATCTTTTACAGTCAGAACAGTCAGTGTGGATTTCTAAGAACATTGAAAAAATTATCGGATTAGTTTCATTTTATGATAGTCATACGCTAACTCCATATCATTGGGGCAAAAATGGGGTTGTGAAAGGTAATGTCAACAGAGGTCAAATAAGTAGTTTTCTCCCAAATACAAATTTCAGTCTTCCCATATCATTGGGGCAAAAATGGGGTTGTGAAAGGTTAATGTCAACAGAGGTCAAATAAGTTTTTTTCTCCCAAATACAAATTGCAGTCTTATTCAAATTACGGCATATGTTTTATTTCAAAGCAATTAAACTATATACTGCACACTTCAGGTCATCTGAGTTCAGTGTGTGTGGCCATACCCAAATCCCTGTTTTTTTCCCCACTTTATGTTCAGTATTTTTGATTTATTTCATTCATTAATACTGTAATACCACCAATGAAGTGTACTGCCTATCCGTCAAAGGATTAGTCAATATTAAATATGTTGTAACACTCGATGAAGACTCAAATTTCAAATGGGTTTTTGTATTTAATCCACAGTGTATTTGTTTTCATCCTGTTGATTTAAATTGGATTGTAAATGTTACCTTTGTTTCACTTTTGGGACCTGCTTTCTTTGTTTTAAAGGGTCTCCACACTCACATTTCTTTTGCGCTAAGTGGACAATTTACGGTCTTACCATGAGCACAGCGCGATGACGTTCACGTGAATGAATGTCCTATTCTTCTAGGTGTACTTTTGATCATTAATCCCGCATCACAAAAGAGTACGTTTGCTTTGCCAAGAGAACTGACGCAGTCCCAAACTATGACTCCAACTGACTGGCCACACAGGATGCGGAATCCATTTTTTTTCTGAAGCTTGACAAAAAGTTGACTTTAAGAAGAGTAGCTTTCTGATTTAGGGCAGTAACTATATATTTGCCAAAATAATGCATGAAATGAGGTTATTTGCTGTGGTTGAATGATGTTTCTCAATGTCCTCGAGAAGTAATTTCGAGGATTGTCGATTATGAAAAACGGTGCCATTGTATCCCAGATTTGAAAAAAAAAGCATCCAATCCCTTCAAGTCACTTTCAAAACTGACCCCGTTAGACTAACATATATCAGGCCAGTGACCTGTCTCATTTGATTGGCAGCCAACAGAAATCCATACGTGGACTGACCAACAGTGTTCCATTGAGCTACATTGTGACCCGTTAACCACTTAACTCCGAGAAATCTTGTTTGGCCAACAAGTTTGAAAGCGGGTGAGGACTCCACTGCGCCGTCTCTCTCCATTCATCCATTATCTGAACTGCTTATCATCACGAGGGTCCCGGGTGTGCTGGAGTCTATCCCAGCTGTCATCAAGCGGTAGGCGGGGGACACACTGAACTGGTTGCCAACCAATCGCAGGGCACATATAGTCGAACAACCATTTGCGCTCACAATTGCACCGAAGGACACTTTAGAGTGCCCAATCAACCTGTCATGCTTGTTTATGAATGTACTTGTAATCCGATTATATGTTTTTGTCAATAACTGTAACAGAACAAACTACAGCTACATTTTTTAGTATCCTGAATACGTAATGCTGGAACATGTATTCTGTTACTCTCCAAGCCTGTGTACAGAGCCACAAAGAAACACAGCGGCATACAAAGTTTTGTACATAAAGTAAAAGAGTTTTATATTATACTATGTTTGCTGTGCATGTAATTCAGAATGCCCAAATCAATTGACAAACTCACTCTAATGTATGATAGTGCAGTTGGTATAGGTCAGACCACCCTGTTTGTAAACGAGCCAAACAAAAGGGGTTTATCTCTCCGGCATAAGGGAGTCCACCACCATCACAACAGCGGCTTGTCTAAGTCGCCATACAAATTTGAGACTCTATTAAAGTAATTGAATATGTCCATGTTTTTGGAGGACACACGGGGCATGACTCCACGTGTACTTAAAACTAACTGTCAATGTTTTTTGCAGGAGGAAAAAAAATCGCTGTGTACCTCTGCTGAGATTGACCACTCTTCACTTCGCAGCATGCACCGCGGCATCTAATGCTGGACCTTTTCCGTAATGAGGAGGTTGATTATGATCATTGAAGTGTGTTTATGTTACTCATAGTTCATTGAAACTGTGTCTTAATGATCAATGTGCTATTCCAGTTGGGCATAGTAAAACCCTCCTTCATGTTGAAGCCTGCAACAAAACCAACCGAAGCTGACAGTATGTTGATGCTCTTCTCTCTAATGGAGCTTCACCAGCTGCTTGCCATCTAGTGGTGAAAAGTGTTATTACAACTTAAAATTGATATGGGAGAGCAAGCCGTTTTTAAATGTTTCAAAATCAATCAAGGGGCCACTCAGGAGTTGCCCTCCCTTGCCGGAAGTGGATGTCAATTCATCTTCCTTATTTACAGCTCCAATGTAAAACAACAATTTCCGATGAGGAAGGGAGATAATTTATAAATCTCGATTTGCATCCAAATTTTAAACGAGATGAGAAGAAAAACCTTGAGCAATCTTCTTTTGAAGACGAGAAGAATGAATTCAACAACAACACTCATAGACAACAATAACAACAAGAAACATTTCTAGAAGAAGTCGCTGATGGTGATGGTGGTACACTCGCCTGACTTGTGAACGGGCAGCGTAAGATTGTTTCCCACTCATTGACGGTGTGGATCTGGGTGTGAATGGTTGTGCGAGTGACTGCCGACCAGTTCAGGGTGTAGTCCGCCTTCCGACCCAAGTCAGCTGGGATAGGCTCCAGCAACTCCCGTGACACCATTCACTGAACACTGTTACAGTGTTCAGGATAAGCAGTGTTGAAAATGGATGGATGGATGGATTTCTACAAGATGATCTCCGCTACATGTTATTCGACAAACCTGAATTTGAAAAATAATTCTTTGAAAATTGACAAGGTCCACCCTGTCGTAAATTAGGAACTTTTGCCCCTACAAAATGGACTTTGCTGCACTGTGATTGGCTGGAAACCAATTAAGGGGAGAACCCGCCCCACTGTCTGAAGACGGCTGGGATAGATTCCAACACACCTGTGACCCTTGTGAGGATAAGCGGCTCAGATAATGGTTAGATGGATGGATGGATGGCTAGTTGGCTACATTATAATACTTCAGGCCTTCTGAGATAGGTATAACGTATTCACTTTTTACGCATTTTCATTGAGTGATGTGCGGTCAAAGGTTTCTAATGTTCGGATAAATTATGTCTCGGCTCAATAAAGGTTGGGAAAATCTGTTGTATATGGTACCAAAGAATAGCTTTGAACTGAATTCTTTTTCAGTGTCCAGACATGTAGTGTACTTCATTGGAGGTCTTTTCTAAATTGTGTAACTGGCTCGTCATGAGGAGCCAACGCTAATCTATCTATTGAATGGTTATTGTTTTATGGCAGCCTGTTACTGCCCGCTGAATTGTGTCGTTTCGCAACTGTTTGAGAAGTTTGAGTATTCTGTATTTTTTTTTTTAACATGGGCAAAACAATAAATAAATAAGGATATTTAACAGTTTACCATTTGACTCATGTCTATCGTGAGTTTTACAACAAATAACTACGATTTTAAGAACGGGACGTCTATCAAATCTGTCTAGTCGTCAGGAAACCTCTTAACCAGCATTCCCCTAGCCTGAACTTTTAATTTATGACTTTCCTTTTTTTAAAGTTTTTGAAAAGGGAGTTGCTTTGAGTGCTCAATCCCAACATTTCCTTTCATTTACTAATCTCTTCCCTATGTTCACACAAACATATGCACCCACACTCTTCCCTCCCCTCCACATCTTCACATTCATTCCCGTCTGGCCCTTCAACAACAATGACTTTTCAAAAGAGCTCCAATTGCCTTGTGACCCCTAAAGTTCCTCATGACCCCTTCTTAGAAAAAAAAAAACTACCAACATAGAATGCCTCCAGTGTGTGAATGGTGAGCACAACACGTTATGTATAAACAATATCAATATAAATATTACTTGAGATAAAAAGGTACACTACTGCTCCTACTAATAGTATTCCTCCAGGTAGTAGTGTATTACAATCACAAAAACAACAACAAAAAGAATGAACATTATTCATGATGATTATTATGACCTCTGCGCCTCTGAAATGGAAAAGTGGCTTTAAAAAAATGGATGGATGTTTGGTTGGAAGTTGCAACTAAAAGTCGAGTGCTGACAGGGAAATATGGACCATTCTGATCGCAACTATACTGGACCACATCTAGTTTGCAATTTAGTACCTGAAATGCCAAAACTGCATTGAGTTGACATTTGAACACACGTATCGTATTTGACAATTCTCAAGAAAGGTTGAACAGGATACATTGATGTTTGTGTGAGGGACTTGAGAAGAAAGCGTTTTGAATGCAGATGCTTGAGACCATGAGCAAATCATGGAACACCTTGCGTTAACGACAGCTCCTCATATTCAAATACCCATCACGGGATCGTCTTCAATGTCAAAGGGAATTGGTCACCGGTAGTTCAAGTCACTCTGGTACTGGGATTTTCATTCAGCAAAGTACGCTTACCGAATGTTGTGGGTTACATTAATGCAGCTGAAACAAAATGTCACAATTACTCTCACTCAGCATTACAGCCGGAAAAAGGCATTGTGGGTGATTGCTGAGCAATTAAATAATTCTAGCAATCTCTTGATGCAACATGACCGTGAGAGGTTGTTTTTTTTAAATAGATCCGTATGGCAAGTTTTTTCCACACAGTTAGATTCTGCGCGTTTGACACAACATTAGAATAAAATTAATTTAATTGTCTTCTGATAATGCTATGACAATATGGCAACAAAAATGCAATATTATAAAAGTACTGTACTGTAATTTCATTTAAGCAAGCTGTTAAAGCTCACATATTCTGAATGAGATGCGGTGGAATTTTGCATTTTTGTTGCAGAAAATATTCGTGTAAAGCACATGATCACGCAATATTCCATTATTTGTTACAGCAGATAAATGTATCAATTTTGCTTATGCAGGGCATTTTGCCAAGCAAAGCATCTGCCTGGGTCACAATATTGTATGTGGAAGTCAAGCGGTTTCAAACACAGGCAATTCAGAGCTAGCAGGCAAACAAACTCAATACTTAGAGCAAATATTCAAGAACAAAAATGGGGCAACATACAAACAGCAACTCGGGCAAGACAACAACAGACACAGGTGTGTACAACACGATGGCTCAGACAGAGGAAATCGGGTCAGCAATTAAAAACAGGACAAGGCTGAGATAACGTCAAAGCCACAAAACTGTAAAGTCAATCAACACGAGTCCAAACAGAAGCTGAAAAATCAACAGCCCGAAACGAGCCTGAGACATCCTGCGCAAATCTGTGTTAAAGCGCTGACTTGACAGCTGAAGCCATGATAAGAGAATGTGATGACTTACAGTACTGCAGTTCCACTTCCTCCATGAAGGAATTAGTGTGGATAGTGGGAGTCCCAGTAAGAGGATTCTGGCCTGTTCAAGCATCTTACAGTGAAGCGGCGCAGGACACCTGATCCCTGAGATTTCTCATTCAAAATGATGTTTCCTTGCTGTGGTTCTCCTGAACAAATCTCTTTTGTGACTTGACTAATTGCCCTAGCTGTCGCTAATACCTGATTAGCACAATAAAGTGATTTAGATGCCAACTGGGGCCTTTCTCACTGACTGTGTCTCTGTCTGCCTCCATGAGGGCCTTTGCTTTCTTCTGCCTGCTCAACAAGTGTTGTAAACAAAGTGAGCAGCAAACTTTGCTGTTGCTCATTTTTTATCACAAGGACATGTATAGCTAATGCTTATTACTTACTTCGGACAAGCAGCTGCCTTCTTATCCAGTCATAGTTTCTCTCTCTGTTTGTTTAAAGAGATTGTCGGACCTCAATCTGTCGTCCTATAACCTGGCCTCCTGTTCAGTGTAATCTTGATGAAGGGTTAATAAGCCAGAGAGCAGTGCCCCCACGGGACCTTCAAAAACATCCTGTGTTAACCCTTCGATGCCTCCATCAAAACATTTCAAACCTGGCCTGAAGGATGCCCACTCAAATTCTCAGGTAATGAAAGGGATTTGAGCAGAGCTCTCGAGGATCAAAGCGAACTTCCCCAAGTAATATTTGGAGAGTAAATCTAATAGTAAAACAAGGCATTCCACTGAGCCTTTCAGATTGTGTCTGTCTGTCAGATTAACTCTGCCATTACGACAGAGAATTCACAGCAGGGGACAGAAGGCGGACCAGACAGAGAAATGTTTTGCTGTTCTGGTGGAGCAATCCTAACATATTACACAAATACAGTATGCCTTTTTCTTTCTGAAAGTACCTCAGTATCATCTACCTGCGTATAATGCATTTGGGAACTTGTGTGCCTTTGCAGCTGTAAACCAAATGCAGTTCATCAGTCATTTTATGTATGAATAACTGCTAAGGTACAAGAAAAATATAAGTATGAGAATGTCAACAGTCTGTTAGTACAACACGTGGGTCCAGACTCGTAACGATATTCTATTATGGTTTCTACAGTTTTTCAAAATGTTAACATTAACTGTGGTGCTCCTAACAACACATTCATCATGAAAAGGCAAAGTCAACCGCAAATTATTTTTCACAATAATATGTTCTATGCGCCTTCACTAGTGCAGACACCGCATTCTGATTGATATTGCGTTTGTGGAACATGAGTTAAGCAGCTAAATCCACCCGATTTTAGCACTCTCAGGGGGCGGACATTTTTCTGTCGACTGAAAATGACATCACAGCTGCGTCATATAGCTTGGAGTTCAAGTTCAAGTCAAGTTTATTGTCAAATGTGCTACATGTGCAACATACAGCACAGATGAAATTTCTTTCCTCAGGAGAGAGAGGAGCCGCTGCAGGTGCGGTTGACTTCCTCTTTAACTACAAACTGCAAAGACCTCATAATATCACAGCATGTAAGCAACATAGAACTGAATTACAGACTACAACTTTGGTTAATGCAGTGCTTCTCAAATAGTGGGGCGCCCGCCCCCATTTTAATTTTATTTTTGAATTTCAGATGCACTTTACATCTTTTCTGTTACAGTTAATAAAGCTATTCTTGGTTGTAAATTGGTCCATATTTCTTTCTCTTTTTATTCTCTTATATGTTAATAAGGATACAGTGTTATGCAGAGGTGTACTGTACTTATAACAATTTTATACACAAATGATACTATTCATAGGGGGGAGGCGAGATTTTTTCTTATTCCTGGGGGGGCATGAGTTTGGAGGTACTAAAATGGCATCGTTGTGCCACACAGTTGTCTCATGTATGCTTCAGATTGGAAAAGATGTTGCCTTTAATTTACTTTTGACACCCCTCATCCACACACAAAAACACACACACACACACACACACACACACACACACACACATAGACACGTATACACACGCGAACACACACGCACGCACACACACACACACGCACACACACACACATAGACACGTAGACACACGCGAACACACACGCACGCACACACACACAGGCACGTGTCAAACAAAGGTTCCAAATGACTCCCCTTTCTGGCACACGGGTCACCTGTCCTCAGACAAGCTTTCTGAGGCCTCCCTTCGCACTGGCTCTCATGCAGTAATCCACTTCTCGAGGGCACCGTGGATTAGACGTTTACACCGATGCTGTAACTCGCCTAAATCACCAACAGGAGGCAACATTGCTGCAACAATATCTGTGATCTTCACAGACGTACGCAAACAGGAGGGAGGGGGATTTCCGTTAAGATGTGCCTTTACCTTTGTCAAAGCAGTGATCTGGTCCAAAACCTCACAGCACGGTTTGACTGAAATAAGAAAAAAGTAATTCGTTGTAAGCGTCCTTGGCTCTATTATAATCATTATTTGTAGTAGTAGTCCTAATAGTAGTACAGTAGTAATATAAACCAGAGACTGCCTTTGTGGTTTACATTACTTAACAGGTCATCAAATCAATAGTATTGTCAAAAATTCGAACCAGCAATGGCTTTCTTTCAACCTTATGAACTAGACCACATTTTGATTCCAGTGTAATGCTAGTAACTCCTTTACATGGTATACAGCACTTAAATCAATGATCCTGCTGATAAGGACAAAGTGCATTTCGCTGGAGTTGTTTATCAAATTTGTCTTGAGCTTGAGGGAACAAAAGCCAACCAAACTGACAAAAGTATATTCAAAACTAGTAGCAACAGAGGGACAATAGCTATGGATTGTGATTAATATTTATAATGCAGTATACTCTTGATATTTACTGGGGTTACAGGGACCAAGCTCTCTCGATATTGCATGGCATAAATGTGCTGTCTGCCTGATTTTTTTTTTTATAACTGCCAATGTTTATAGTTTAAATTTGGTGGACCAGTTGTCTAACAACAGAGAGATTATTACATAACATTACTTTCAATCCAGAGCATTGATGACCATGCATAATTTGTTCTGCTTTTATTTTGCCACTTGATGAAAATGATGTCACAGTTTTCACAGTAATTGGTCATCACCTGAGCCCTCAGCAACTTTGATGTTATTTTCAGTCAACAGCATGTGGCAAAATTGCCGCACCCGAGATGTATGAATACGGGTGAATTTTGCTGCTTAATTCATATTCCGCAAACGAAATGTTAATCCGAATACCGTGTTTAGAAGAGTGGGGCTGCATAGAACATATTCTTGTAAAGAAAATGTTTTGACTTGACTTGCCCAAGGAAGGCCTATATGTTGTAAATGGAAAGGCATTTTATTACTTACTGTCAGAGGTTTTGAAAATGTTTTTGAATTCTTTGGATGTAAGATTCAGCTCCATACTTTGAAGGCTGGAGCCCTCCGCTTCACATGCACAGCAGGTAACATTCCAGGAGTCGGACAGTGCCTTACAGCCGATTAAATAATGTTAGTTTTGTCAGAAGTGTTTTATTTTTATTTTTCAGAGAGAGAAAGAGAATCGCTTCCAGGGATTTGAGGACAGATTTGCAGTGAAGCAAGAACAAGTTTGCCTCAGGGCAATAACAGAGATTAGTCGTGTAATCTTAATACTTGGTGTCTGCAGACTGGTGGAAAACTGCAAGAAACAAATTCCCACAGAGGTGAAACATAGAAATTGCAGTGAGAGCCTCCGGTTGATCCAAAATTGTTTTTCCATCATGTAACATTACACAGGAACTGTTAGATTATAAAGCATGTCCTTCAATGTAGAATGTTGACTTTATTGAACCATGACTTAACTTTATGAGTTCTGTAAAACGAATGTATCTGTGAATAAATGAAAACAATTTAAATGCAATTAATATTTGATATGCAGCACATTTGAACAGTGGTTTGCTTCAGGCTTCCGTTGTGGAATTCACACCTTCTCTCTTGACTTGCATGGCCTTTGTCTGGCTTTTCTCCCGCATTCCAGAAACTGTTTGTTTGGTTAATTGAAGACTCTCAAATGTCCATTCACCAGTTTTTATCCATCTCAGGGGCCGGCAAAGGCTAAAGGATGAGGGCTGTTGAAGACACACTGAACTTGTTTGACTATGTGTGTGTATGTGAGTGAAAATTATGTACATGTGTGCAATCATTACAAAAACACCAAGTTGCAGCTGGTGTTGACAGTTCCGTCCACGTCCGACCTTGCTCCTGTTTAGTCTTAATACTTATCTCTTCCCAACCACTTCCTCGGAAAGGTGGTTGCGTCCCTCAACTGCCACACAGTGCACGAAGCATTCTTGATTATAAAGGTGAATATATAATGATTAAAAGCATTATATCTTTATTAAAAGCGTAAGGGGCATTGCAGGCATAATCAAGTTATCATTGCAGGCATAAGCGTTCTTCTTTGCGAGCATCATCAATCTATTATTAATAATAAGCAACTGTATGATAACTAAAAACAATCAACCTAACACTCTGCTACTCAGTGACAGTACAACTGGAGATTCGTTGCTTCGGTGTTACCTCTGCTTTGCATTGATATTAAAGTGGCCTGCTAGTAAATATTGTCATTCATCGAAGTAATTTCATTCTCAGGGCACTGAATCCACCGCAATTGGACTCTTCTGGTTGTCTCAGAAGACTCTCATTTGAGCAGGCTTCATCCGTTCACGCAACAAGGCTTGGTTAGGACTGTTCCATCCGCACCTGTATTAAAGGGGTCACAGATTACGAGTAAGACTTAAGGAAACATACACAAAGCAATTACTGACAGCAATCATATGTGTTTTACTTCATTTTAATGTCAATAAACGATTGAATGTACTATTGGGAACAGGAACCCACACTTATGTCCAATGGATGACCTGCACCGCTCTTGGTATGCCTCTTTAAGTTAAATACAGTGTATTTATCCCTTTCAGGGACAGCGGTTACTACAGTGGACAGTTTACCATGTTATCAGGTTACAGGGTGCATGAAAGGGTTAAAACAACAACAACAACAACAACAAAGGTGAACAATTGGGCAGTCAGGTTTAATTCTGTTGAGGGGCTAAATTTAGCTTCTAATTCTAACTACTAATGAGGATATATTGTAATACAGTAATCCCTCACTATAACGCGGTTCACCTTCCGCAGCTTCGCTGTTTCACTGATTTTTTTAGTGCAGTTCTTTTAATGCTTTTTTTTTTAAAAAGTGAATTGTGTTCTGCATCCTGATTGGCTAAGGGACTGGCCAATGTGTGTCTCCGCAACTTGTCTCTGTACAGCTTGGCAAATTTACCTTTGCAAATTTTTGGCCTTTGGTTTCATTGTATCAGTGGCAGATGCTGGTCTGTCAAGGAGGGGAAGCTCAATTTTGGCCTACATCATAAAATGTTCCCGTTTATTTATACGTGAATTCTACTCTCCGTTTCTTTGCAAAAAAATCCAAAGGATGACTTCACCATAAGATCATTTCACTGTCAATCATAAAGAGATTCAGCCTCAGACAGATCATCCAATCATCATGCAGAAAAGCTGAGCGTTCGAACCTTAATTGTGTACCAACCTTCGGCGGGCCGGATTAAAAAGACCAACAGGCCGGATCCGGCCCGCGGGCCGTAGTTTGCCCATACCTGCTCTAGACGCCCAGCGTCCGCGGCGTCAACGTTCAGTAATGCATTGGGACAACCTACAATGAACTCTCTAGACGCCCAGCGTCCGCGGGGTCACCGTTCAGCGTCCACATACTTTAAAGCACAGTGAAGCTGCGGGAATGAATGAGAAGAGAGTCACGTCGTAACCAGTAATAAGAAGCTGATTCGGAACAAAAGTTGAGGGCGTATTTAGTCAATGACATGTCCACACAATTGTACCTCCAGACATATAATTTGATCACTTTTTGACATTTTAGGGGAAGCTGAGCTTCCCTTGCAGTCATGGAGCAATCGCCTCTGCATTGTATACATAGTTCAGCATTGTATAATAACTGTATAAGCTGACGATCAAGTATCAAGTACAAGTTTATTGTCAAATGTGCTGTATGTTTCACATACAGCACATGTGAAATTTCTTCCCTCTCACATTTTTTTGCTTTTTTTTTTTTTTTTTTTTTTTTTTTTTTTATTCAAACAATCCTTTCCCCTATTTATTCTTTTTTTTTTTTTTTTTTTTTTAATAAAACCTACTTCACGGATTTCACTTATCACGGGTTCTTTTGGAACGAAAATCCCGCGATAAACGAGGGATTACTGCAATGAATCACTGAAGTTTTAGAAGACAGAGCTGCACATGCACAGATTGATCATTTTGTTCAATTACAGAGATAGTGATGGCATAAGTCCAAACACACTGCTAAATACCTTTGACATGTGTAGACAATTCAGTTGAACAGAATAATATTCAGTGTTGACAGTTAGGAATATTGTCAGTATCAAATAGATATGTTGAGTTCTTTCTGAGCACAGATCTGGAGTATGATCCCAAATGAGGACACTTTATCTTGGTAATTATTTTATGTGCACATTTTTTTATTTATAAGTTAGCTAATTAATTCTTGTTTTTGTTTGTTTGTTATATCTTTTAATTTCCTAGTAGCTCTAGGGATAGTATTTCAAATTAAGATGCAAAGTATAATAAATTAGAATAAAATAGTGTTCATTTCCTTACCGAAAATGAAGCAAAAATACTTTTGTCATCGCAAAATTTTCACCGGACAAAAACTAGACCAGACGAGACCAAACGAGACCAAAACCTCCCTTAATAAATGATGACTGGGACTAAGTCGGGATGCATTTTCGTGGACGAGTGAAGACGAGACAGAGACGGAGTTGATTAAATCAAGACTGGCCTAAAACCTATGGACAAGGTCGTCCACGGCGTCGACTTGGGTTTTCTCGACCAAGTTCTCGTGCAATTCACGGCAAAGTTAATCTATGCGGTGAGTTGCCAACCGCATGCCTCACACCTTCCACAATGTTGTATGGGTAATTATTTTGTGTTAACAGCAATGACATAACAATCTCACAATTAAACTAGGGGAGGATAAGCAGAGTAGAAGATGGATACAATGAAAGAATAAATGTGTAGATAATTAATTTGTTTGGAATAATTAGTTTCTGCCTTGGGTTGGTTTTCCACAGTAGGGTGAGGTCCTGGCATATTGTCAGTCTAAGTGTTAAGCACAGTGTTTCAAAGTGAATTATTGAGGTCTGGGTGCCTTGGAATGTTCTGTATGCATGCTACATTCAGGTCTTTGCATGTCAAACCCACCTGCAACACAACACCTACTCCGGAATGATATGTAGAATGTGTTTTTTTTCTTTTGTAACAGTATTTGCTGCAACCTGCTTCTATGCGGCATCTTCATGCATATGTGTGTTGGCATGATATTGTTTTCCAAAAGAAAGATAGAACCTGTTTTGCGGTTGGGGAACTCGTGAAAGCCAAGGAGGGGTGGAGCCCAGACAAAGCCACAAAACTTGTTTATATCTGTGGTTGTCTCTGTCACATACAAATGCAAAGAACCCAAAATGGAGCAACAGCTTCTTTTGATCCGCCGTTTGTGATTTCCATATAGAAAAATAAATGCAGTATAAAGTATACATTAGGTTGTCCCACCTATGATTTGATGTACATTGCTGGAGTGTAGTGAACTGAGTTACACAACAGGAAGCTCCGACACGGAACAAGACGCAAAGAAGTCTGCTGTATGAGCCCACGGAGGTCATAACAAAGCAAAGGCTGGTTTCTGTCTCCACCTCCACATCTCAAGTATATAAATATCAAGACAGACGATTTTGTCTCAAGCCAGACGATTTTGAGACAGCAAAGGAAGTCTATCTTAACAAGTCATTTCTCCAGAGGTAATTTGTGTTCGCTGCTATTTGACAGGCAAGTGTCATACTCTCATCACCAGATTACGACGAACACACTGACTCTATCCCTTTTTCCTTCTTCAATATTGTTGTGATGTATAAAAATGGCAGCGTGGTTTGGTTTTTAACTATTTCCTTTTTTTTCAGCCTTGTAACATCAAACAGCAATGGCAGGTGAGTGAGTGCGCTCTTCTTTCAGGAATAATTCCAGCAGCCATGCCAGCGAGTGAGTGCGCTCTTCTTTCAGGAATAATTCCAGCGGCCATGCCAGCCTGTTTTCTCATCACAAAGATCATTTATAATTTGATCGGCAGATGCAAGCTTTCAACAGGAGTTCCTGGAATCTCACAACACCTACAGAGCTCAGCACAATACACCGCCTCTGACTCTTAACAGCGAGCTTAATGCGGCGGCTCAGAGATGGGCGGATCGCTTGCTGGCTTTGGGTGTTATACGGCACAGCGGCAGCAGTGATGGAGAGAATATTTATTACATGTGGAGTTCGGCACCCATTAAACTAACAGGTGTGTTTCCCTTCTCAAAACAAGTGTTACTCAAGATTTTAGCCCGTGTTGTTCTTTTACTTCATGTGACTCGATGCAAATGTTCATGGGTCAGTTGTTTGATTTTACTTGTTTCCCAGTCTTACGTGCACATCGTTTGCATGGAATTGTCATGAGATAACGTTTGTTTTGTCTAGGGAAAGAAGCGGTCGATTCGTGGTATGATGAAGTCAAGCATTACAACTGGAGCTACCCAGGATTTAGTGGCAACACAGGTAAAACAACACCAATTGAGCTCAGATATTGCTTCAACAAAAATCCATAAGGAGCCAAAAGTAAACATTATGGGCCCTCTTTTGGTTAGTCTGTGCGCTCAGCAGAAAAACGGGCGCATATTCATTCTGGTAGCGGGGCAAGTTCAATCTTGCATGTTTGGGACCCTGTGGCACCTCTTTGGTTTTGTCTTGATGCACCTGACAATTTGGTCACAGAAAGTAGACTTTGTTTGGAGTAAAAATGGCCGCATCTCTATTTTCGTTCTGGCACAAGTCTAGTTTACCGTTTCTGTGAATTTAGTCGACGCGCTATTCATCGCTGGGCGTTCCGGGTGAATTTGGTGACAAAAAGTCCACAGACCCCAATGAGTCTCTCTGTGCGCTCCGACCGCCGTGATTTTAATGCAAATGAGGGATGCCAGCACGATTGGCCAGACAAAGGATACATTCCCGGCCATAAGGGCGCCCCGTTATGCCCAATTCTACCTTTGCCAAGTCTAGCAAAATATGTACCCCATGAAATCAAATTCCACTTATGTGCTTTGCACTAGAGTTGCGCTGGGAACGAAAATAGCGCCCAATGTTGTCTTTGTGCATAGATACGTACCTCAAGACTCAATGACCTACAACCTAATGAGGTCCATTGCAACAATGTTAGGCTCATACTGAAGTATTACTTTAAAAATATTATATTTATTGTGATTATTTTTGTTTCCTTGGGTTAGATGAGAGGAGCATGTAGGATGCAGTGTATTTGTGTGTGTGTGTGTGTGTGTGTGTGTGTGTGTGTGTGTGTGTGTGTGTGTGTGTGTGTGTGTGTGTGTGTGTGTGTGAGAACA
>NW_017842057.1:1028932-1055650 GCF_001891065.2 Hippocampus comes | reverse complement strand
GTGTGTGTGTGTATGTGTGTGTGTGTGTGTGTGTGTGTGTGTGTGTGTGTGTCTGTATACAATAATGAAACAAAAAAAAAACTCTTAATATCTGCTTACTGCGCATCATCATGTTCGTAGAGTCAGTTTTTGACAAACAGTACCTCTTACTTCTTTTTCCAATTGTACACGCTAATGAATTTATGGAAATTTATGGTGAATTCATGACTGTTTTTATAATGATTGTAAAATACCGTAAAATATTCATCCATAGCATGTGAATCTGTCAGTTAACAAGAACAGTAGATAATTAACAGCATAAAACTGGATTTTTAATGATTGTAAAATACCGTAAAATATTCATCCATAGCATGTGAATCTGTCAGTTCACAAGAACAGTAGATAATTAACAGCATAAAACTATGGATTTCTGTAAATTACTGATGTTATAATCTTACTGTATTTTTTTATGTGAAATACCATTAAATATTAATCTGCATGTAAATTAACAGTGAATGCTTGGTTAAGAATAACAAACTGTAATTTAACAGTATAAAGAGTATTGTCTCTCAAACACTGGAGATCGACAGCAAATACATTCCACTTCTTTGTTAATTGCCCTGCATTAAAATTAACCACAGTACCTTGTTTTAGCGACTACAACCCAATGTAGACACAAAAATGGGAACACCAGTTGTCATCAATCCCCATCAATGCCTCCAAATGGGCCGTCGGAGGTACACCTTAACGCAGGGGTGTCAAACTCATTTTAGTTGTGGGCCACATTTTAGTTACCGTTTTCCTTGGAGGGCCATTATGAGTGAAACCAAATAAAGAAGTCAACAATAACGGTTTATACACCTATTGTTTAAGTTACTGTAATGAGAAGTTTGGTAACAAGAAAATGCTTATAGTATCACTCTTATTTATTACAAATGAGGATTTGAAATGTTGGTCGAGATTTTAGCAAGCATCATGAAAGTTGCCATCTTTGATTTGCTTTCGCGGGCCACATAAAATGATGTGGCGGGCCAGATCTGGCCCCCAGGCCTTGAGTTCGACACCCATACAGGATGCTTTTTTTCAGTTGATACAGACAGCCGAATCGTATGGTATGTTACTGGATGTGTTCATACCGTTTGTAATGTAGGTTTAAGCAAGAGAAGGTACACATATTAAGTAAAATACAAGACCCATCAACCAACAGAGCGGTTGTGGCTCAAGTGGCAGAGTGGGTCCTCCTGTGACAGAAGGTTTGGCTGTTCGAATCCTGCTCTATCTGAGTCCTATGTTTGGCATGCACTGTAAAAACACAACACAGCTACCCTACTGTCATTTAGTGTAATCCAAAATACAGTAGTATACCGTTAAAATAAATAACATTAGATGCAGTGTAAAATCACCACAACACCAATAAAATTAATGACAGTAGATGCATTGTGAAATAACAGTAAAATACTGGCATTCATGCTGCTAGTAATTTACTGTTATTTTATAGAGAAAGTCTTGACAGTGTATCCTACCAGATTGTATAAGTGTACTTTGTAAACCTTTCTACCCTTTCTTCTTCCAGGTCATTTTACTCAGCTTGTGTGGAAAACAAGCACCGAACTTGGAGTGGGGATGGCCACAGATGGCAACAAGGTTATTGTTGTTGGACAGTATCGACCAGCAGGCAACATCAGCATTAGCCAATACTTCAGGGAAAATGTCCTCCCACGAGGTAATTCATGAGTAACTCAGATTATTGACCAAAATGACTTTTACAGTTGCATTTTATTGCAAAAAAATAATAAAAAAATGCACCTATCCACAAAAACAAGTATGGTTTGTGGAGTTGAGCATTATAGACCTTGCTGATTAAAAGCACGAGTAACTCAGATTATTGACCAAAATGACTTTTACAGTTGCATTTTATTGCAAAAAAATAATAATAAATTGCACCTATCCACAAAAACAAGTTTGGTTAGTTGAGTTGAGCATTAAGACCGTGCTGATTAAAAGCACTTTTTTTGTCCCAACTATGAATCACTGAATTTATTGGACTTCGCATTAGGTTAAATACTAAATTACTTCAATAGTATTTATTGTGCTTTTTACTTTTTATGCTTTTAACTGAAACTTAGTCAGGACAGACAGCAGTTTTTATTGAGTCAACCCATCCCAACTTCAATTTCATGAAAGAAGCCAGAATACATAAGAAATGAGGGGGGCTAGCCATTTTGTTTAATAACAACCTCCAACGCGAGAAAATATGTAAAGGAAAGTTTGATTCTTTTGAATGTTGCTCTTCAGTCCAAATTCTTTTATCGAGCAACATTTGTAAACCTCTCAAGTACAACACAGATTTTTTTTTTAATGACTTTGCCAAATTATTGTCAATTGCGTGCACTGATTTTGACTATGGTGTTTTAGTGGGCGGCGGCCCGGTGGGTCCAGTGGTTACCGCGTGGACCTCACAGTGCAGAGGTCGTGGGTTTGATTCCAGCTCCGGCCTTCCTGTGTGGAGTTTGCATGTTCCCCCCGTGCCTGCGTGGATTTTCTCTGGGTCATAAACATGCACTGCAGGCTGACTGAACACTCAAAATTGTCCAGCACACCCCGTAACCCTTGTGAGGATAAAGCGTGTTGGAAAATGGATGGATGGATCGGGGCAGCTCTCCAGCTGGCTCTGCCATGTAAACCGTTACAGGTTCCGGGGCAACTCTGAAGAGACCGCGTTTGTCTCCTTGCATTTATTGGAAGGATGTCCCTGATACACGATCTTCTAATGGGTGTGGGGAGTATTTTCACATTCCACAACAGTTTCAGTAAAGGAGAGTTTCAATGAGAACACACAGTTCATTCCTGAGGTGATCAGACGGCTTCTGCTGGAGGTCGGTGAGCCGCGAACACAGCTTGGGATGTCCCTCACATGGTGTCCTGGGGTTGATGTTATTTTCTCACAAGCAACAGTTAATTTGATCAGAAGCCATTAACTTAACAACAAGATATTATCTTAAAAGCTAGAACAGGAGCAGCCTGAGCTCTCCCGGTCCGACAAGTCTCCCATTATCAACCTACCCCATTGTTTATGAGGTATTTGCGAGGTATCACTTTGAAACAGGTTTTAAAGTTACACGGAGAGTAAATATGGGATAACAGAATTACATTTATTCCAACATTAAGAACTCTTGAACCGCCTGGAAAATATTGGGCTTTCTCAATATGTAACAGATTCTAGGTGTATTAATGGGCAAATGTTGGATAGAATTATTTCCAAAGGTTTTAATATTTTGGAGTTTGTCGTGACTATTGTGGCCCTATCTGATCATTACTGTGTATTATTTAGACCAACAGCCCATGCTAATTTTAACAAAGTTGGAGCAGAGGTTATCAGAAATGACAAATGACGGACCATCAAAATTTTGTAAAATGTTCACCTATGCATTTCAACCACACCACTTCTATTTAATATCTACTGCTAATGCTACCTTTTGCTCAGATTATGTAGCATGACATCATCTCATTATTATAAGGCAAATGACACGCAACTTTACATTTCAGTGTCATCGCATGACTATAGTCCCTGACTTTCATTAAGTGTATTTATCAAAACAATGAGTGGATGGACTAAAAATTCCTCCAGCTCAGTCCAAACAAGACGCTTACCTTGTCTCTGGGTCATTGAAAGTTACAAACCAAAGCGAGAAATCTTGGTGTAATTATTGACTCAGACCTGAATTTAACAATCATTTAAAAGCAATAACCAAATCTGCCTATTGCCACTTGAAAAACATAGCTCAAATTAAGAGTTTTCTGTCTCAAGAAGACAGAAAATCTTGTTCATGCTTTTATTTCCAACAGGCTTGATGACGGTGATGTGTCTTTGTAGGTCTTTTAAAAAAACATCAATCAGGTGGCTGCAGCTGATCCAAAATGCTGCCACCAGTCCTTATAAACACGAGAAAACTGGACCACATCACACTGGCTTCCTGTGAGTCAAAGAATAGATTTTAAAATCATGCTGCTGGTCAATACATCTCTCAATGGTCTTGGACCAAAATACATGCAAAATTTATGAGTACCTTCTGAAGCATCCAGACTCCTCAGGTCATCTGGGACAGGTCTAAAGTGTATTTCCAGAACCTGTCCCAAATCGAGTGAAGCAGCATTTAGGTATGATGCTCCTTGCCCTGAATTCCTGTCAATTCATTTAAATCAGGGCTGAAAGCATTGTGATGATTTTTGCAATGTCTTATTGAGAAAAATCTTTCTGGAATGCTTTTAATGTTTTATGTGAAGCACTTGGAATTGTCTTGTACATCAAATGTGCCGTACAAAAAAATCTCGCCTTTACAGCATAAAGGATTTGCATTGTACAGATGGCGGAGAATCCAGTGGAGCACCCAGTGGAGCAGAAGAGCAACCAAGGAACACCTGTACACCGTTTTAAAAAACCTGGCGCATCTTGCACTACTGCAGCTGTACATAAAGTCAGCTCAATCGGGATTATAACCTAATGCTTGTACAACTTGGTATAAAGACTTGTTTTTTGTTCATAACATGTATTGAAAATATAATTAGTAAAATTACAGTATGTCTACTCATTGGAGTCCGAGAAATAAATCAGCTAGAACAAACTGGATAAAGTGGGCCACCCCGTTTTCATGTTTCGACTACTGCAGACTCAACGATTCAAGGATTTTTTTCCCAATATTTTTGAAACACTTTTTGGAGGATGGGGAACCAACCACTGTTTTTGTTAGAAACATGTTTATTGGCTGTATATCACAATGTTAGTGGTTTAATTGTATGAATAATATGTTTCATACTGTGGTATGAATTCTGGCATCAAACTCTTTTGTAACAGGGCAGTAAATAAGACACTTAATTCGTTACCATATTAAATATTTTCAATGAATAAATCCTTGTATAAATTATAATCAGTCTATGTTTTGTCTTATGTTTCTATGTCATGTTTTCTAATATCATGTTCACAAGTGGGGATTGACTGACTTACGAGTCACCTCAATGTTTCACATATTCTAGGTAGGGACAATCAAATCTATCAAAAGCCTGGTGTACAGATATTGAACATCTTAACCAATTGTATAAATGAGAGGGACCCCACACGTGACAATAAAAATATTGCCATGTGTGTTCTACTGCTCTTACAGTGTGTAGTGTACTCAAGATGACCAAGCAACACACGCAATAGTTTGCCCGTGTCGTGACACACCGCCATGTTAGAAGTCAAAACATTGCCTGATCTCAACCACCAATTGTCAGACAACCAAATACTTAATCAACTGATAAAAACTGAAATTTGTAAAGAATAAATGGATAAATCTTTCATTTGATAATTTGTGTTGCACTCTTGTGACAAATAAGTACAATACAGTAGCCCCTTGTCGTGTTACTACTCATAGTGCTCTGTGTGTGTGTGTGTGTGTGTGTGTGTGTATGTGTGGGTGTGTGCGTGCGTGCGTGCGTGCGTGCGTGCGTGCGTGCGTGCGTGCGTGCGTGCGTGTGTGTGTGTGTCTTGAACCAGTCACCAGGTATCATCAATCTTAGACAGGGGTAGGGAACTCCGGGGCCTCCTGCTGGTGGGACATGCCCGGAACACCTGACCAAGGAGGCATCCAGGAGGCAGGCTAATCAAATGCCTGAGCCACCTCATCTGGCTCCTCTCAACGTGGAGGAGAAGCGGCTCCACTGTGAGCTCCTCCTGGATGACCGAGCTTCTCAGTTTATCTCTAAGGGAGAGCCCGGTCTCCCTGCGGAGGAAACTCATTTCGGCCACTTGTATCCAGGATCTCGTTCTTTCATAGGTGAGGGTAGGAATGTAGATTAACTGGTAAATTGAGAGTTTTGCCTTTTGGCTCTGCTCCTTCTTCCCCACGACAGACCGATGCAAACTCTGCATCACAGCAGACGCTGCACCAATCCACCTGTCAATCTCACGCTCCCTCCTGCCCTCACTCATGAACTCATGATACCAAAACTCGTCCACTTGGGGAAAGGTGTCATCCCCGAAGCGAAGAGGGCACTCCAACCCTTTTCTGACTGAGGACCATTGCTTCACATTTGGATGTGCTGATTTTCATCCCGGCCGCTTCACACTCGGCTGGCTGCTCCAGTGAGAGTTGGAGATCCCGACTTGAAGAAGCCAACAGCACTACATCATCTGTAAAAAGCAGAGATGCAATACCGAGGCCACCAAAGAGCCCCCTCAACGCCTCGGCTGCGCCTCGAAATGCTGTCCATAAAGTTCATGAACAGAATCAGTGACAAAGGGCAGCCTTGGCCGAGTCCAAACCTCACTCGAAAACGATTCAGAATCACTGCCGGCAACGCGAGCCAAACTGTGTTATCGGTGGTATAGGGACCGAACAGCCCGCATCAGGGGGTTCAGCACCCCATACACCCAAAGCACCCTCCATAGAACTCCCTGAGGGACATGTTGAACACTTTCTCCAAGTCCACAAAGCACATGTAGACTGGTTGGGCGAGTTCCCACATACCTACGAGGACCCTGCCAACGGTGTAGAGCTGGTCCACTGTTCCACGGCCGGGACGAAAACCACACTGCTCCTCCTGAATCTGAGACTTGACTTCCTGACAGACCCTTCTCTCCAGGACCTCTGAATAGACCTTATCTGCGACTGGCTGGCAACGGGTTAAGGATGTCCCCCGCCTACTGCCCGAAGACAGCTGAGATAGGCTCCAGCATGCCCCGTGACCTTGGTGAGGATAAGCAGATCAGAAAATGGATGGATGGATGGAACAGTGCTGTGTTTTCTCTTAATCTTGGAATCGTGGGCATACGGTTGTACATTCTATTTTGTTTCATGCTGGGGGGGGGGGGGGTTCGTTTACAAAGATTCTATTACATCTTAGTATCTCATTTACATGCGCACGTTTAATATTTTTAAGAAAACGGATTCTATAGCTCAAAAAAACAGATCTATTTTGGATTCCACACCCAAAAGTTATATGTCAGCCCGAACTCAACAAAAATGTCAACAAATTTTTCTTGAGTGTCATAGGCATATCTAGACTATTTTCCGCGCTGCTGAAGCACCCTCTAATAGAATAAAAGCACCTTCAATATATTAGAGATCTTTATTTCTTTTACTATGTGTTGATCATAACATGCTAGAAAATTGGAAAAACCATACAGCACAAAGTGACAGTGCAATATTTTAATTACAAAAGTAGAGTACACTTACTTTTGTTTCAAAAATTGTTTGATCCACCTCACCTTTCCCACCTCTGCTTTGGAGCCTCGAGTGAGAGCACCAGCGGTGCGTGACCTCCGCCCAGTAAGAAGAATCTGTAAATGTACCATGTCTTAACCAGGACATGTGGCAAATTTCTTATCTTCAACTCAATACCAAGACATTATTTTCATTACATGTACTTGGCTGCTTTTTGTTTGCTGCATTTACTGTTCAATGGATCAGAATCAGATTTATTGGCCAAGTATGTAAAACACAAAATGTAACTTTCCCAGTTCCAACCCGTCCAGAGAGAAAAAACTAAAAGAATGACCAACAGGGGGAGACAAAACAGGAAGTCTGGCGGTTCGCTGTTTAGCGCCCTGATAACGTGTCAAAGGAAAACAAGAGAGGAGAAAAAACGGCAGGCTCTGACGATACTCCTTAAAAGGGAGCATGGCTTGAGCCTGAAAAAAAAATGGAGTACGTTTAAAAGACATGCAAAAGATCTCAAAGACTTTTCATGGTGAAGGATGGAAGGTGGGGTGAGGGGCAGGCAACGCGACGCATCACTGTGGCTAGACAGAAGCATTGTGTTTCAATGATGCGTAGTTACTACGTTTGTTGGACCGACAACTCTGAATCTGCCAAACCATTGTTAACTTTACTGGACTCATTCCGAATAACAGTGATTTGCAAGTTGAAATAAACAGAATCCGCCAATAAATTAAAGCAGAGGCAATACACAGAACGTTTACTCCAAATTGACGAAGCGTACATCTAAACGCACAGCTGATGATCAGCCATGACTTCCGAAGATGAAGCTATTTCGACAAGAGACGTTCCTCCCCTGGTGGTAATCTCCACAGCGACAGGAAGTTGTTGTGCATAGGATGTTGTCAAAACAAGACAATAAGAGAAACCTGTTGAATTATTTGACCAAGGAGCACTCAAGCGATCAAGTGGAAAGCATGAAACGTTAGGCAGAGTTTGCACAGCCTGACCACGGAAAACATGAGCACTTTAATTGCTAATAACTAGCCGGCAGCCATCGGATGAAAGAAACAATCATTCGTGTCATGTTTTCATCAGCCACATTTGCAAGTGGCAATTATGCTAACGCCATATGTAGCATCATAACCGAAAATTTATGTTT
Source organism: Hippocampus comes (assembly GCF_001891065.2). Taxonomy (NCBI): domain Eukaryota; kingdom Metazoa; phylum Chordata; class Actinopteri; order Syngnathiformes; family Syngnathidae; genus Hippocampus; species Hippocampus comes. Next base: position 1,047,313 of record NW_017842057.1, on the reverse strand, counting down.
ACATATAAGGCGTATTTATTAGTCGTTATTGTTCGATTTTTAGTAGTTTACTGTGTTATTTTATGTAAGCTTTTGTTAAATTGTTAATTTTTATCATTTTGTGTTCGAACTTTACAGTATTGTCTTTGATGTTAAAGTGACCTAAATTATATTCTCTTTGATAATTTCTTAAACATGTTTATGTTGAGAGCGTCTGATTGGCTGAAGGAAAGAGGAAGTGTTTTCGTAGCAGAAAGGGTTGTGCTCTCGAACGTCCTGCGTGCAGACGGGTTTTTTTTTTTCTTCTCAATAAAACTGCATCAAAGGATTCAATTTCTCCTTTTGCCGTTCGTACAGGAGAGCTATCCACTAAAAACAACGAACCCCTCAATTTACATTTGTATTATTCTTACATCATTGCACCGACAAATCCAAATGTGCCAAGCTTTTGCTAACTTTACCAGACTTTTCTGAATAACCTTGGTTTGCAAGTTGAAATACACATAATTCCGCCAGTACATTTAAGAACCAGCAGTACAAATACAGTAAAGGTAACAAATTGACGAAACGTATATCTAAACGCGCAGCAGATGGGCAGCCATGACTTCCGAAGATGAAGCTATTTTGACAAGAGAAGTTCCTACCCTGGTGGTATCGCCACGGCGACAGGAAGCTGATGTGTATGGGGACGTAGTCGAAACAAGACAAGACGAGAAACCTGTTGAATTATTTGACTAAGTAGCACTCAAGTGATCAAGTGCAAAGCATGAAAATGGGAGCAGAGTTAGCCAGCCTGACATACAGAGGAATTAGTAACTACAGAGGAATAAAGTTGATGAACCATAAAATGAAACTATGCGAAAGAGTAGTTGAAGCTAGACTAAGAGCAGAAGTGAGTATTTGTGAGCAGAAGTGTGGATTCGTGCCAAAAAAAAAAAAGAAAGAGTACGACAGATGCAGTATTCGCTTTCGGGATGTTGATAGAGAAGTACAGAGAAGGTCAGAGGGAACTGCATCGTGTCTTTGTAGATCTGGAGAAAGTGTATGACAGGGTGCCCAGAGAAGAAATGTGGTATTGTATGAGGAAGTCTGGGGTGACAGAGAAGTATGTTAGAGCGGTGCAGGACATGTATGATGACTGTAAGACAGTGGTGAGGTATGCTGTAGGTGTGACAGAGCAATTCAAGGTGGAGGTGGGACTTCACCAGGGGTGAGCTGTGAGCAACTTCTTATTTGCTATGGTGATGGGCAGGCTGACAGACGAGGTTAGACAGGAATCTCCATGGACTATAATGTTTGCAGATGGCATTGTGATCTGTCGTGAAAGCAGGGAACAGGTGGAGGAGAAACTAGAGAGGTGGAGGTTTGCCCTAGAAAGGAGAGGAATGAAGGTCAGTCGCAGCAAGACGGAGTACATGTGTGTGAATGAGAGGGACCCAAGTACAAGAGTGAGGTTACAGGGAGAAGAGATAAAGAAGGTGGAGGATTTTAAGTACTTGGGGTCAACTGTCCAGAACAATGGAGAGTGTGGAAAAGAGGTGAAGAAGCATGTACAGGAAGGCTGAAACGGCTGGAGAAAAGTGTCAGGTGTGATGTATGATAGAAGAGTTTCAGCTAAGATGAAAGGAAGGGTGTATAAAACTGCGGTGAGACCAGACATGCTGCTTGGACTGGAGACAGTGCCACTGAAGAAAAGACAGGAGGCAGAGCTGGAGGTAGCAGAGACGAAGATCTTGAGGTTCTCTTTGGGAGTGACCAGATTGGATAGGATCAGGAAGGAGTACATCAGAGGGACAACTCATGTTAGAGGTTTTGGAGAGAAAGTCAGAGAGGCCAGACTGGCCGAGAGGAAGACGAAAGAGGAGGTTTATGGATGTAGTGAAAGAGGACATGAAGGTAGCTGGTGTGAGAGAAGAGGATGCACAAAAGAGGGTTAGATGGAGGCAACTGGGGAAAAGCCGAAAGGAAAAGAAGTTTAGTCAGCGATCGGATGAAACAGCAATGAATCGTGTCACATTTTCAAGTAGCAATGATGCTAACGCCGTATGTAGGATCATAACTTTTTAAAAATTAGGTTTACATTATAAGGCGTATGTATTATTCCTGATTGGTCCGTTTCTTAGTAGTAGTAGTACTGTGTTATTATATATTATTCTACATTTGTTGTACTATTGAAGAAAGGTTTTTGAAAGCAATGAAAATATGTTTAACAAAACTCTATAATTATCTTTGTTGTCAGTACCAGTGCTTTAAAACTGGCAATTTAAAATCAATGAAAAAAATTGGTTGCTGATCAGCGAACAGCATGTTCTTGTCTCAACTGGTTCGTGACACAAAAAAAAAGTTTGGGAACCACGAATATAAAACACATTTCTTGGTTATCTGCCTTTTGGTTGAGTGACACAAAGAGCAGGGAGGCGGGGAGGGACTTGATACGCTGTATTAGTATTCAAATTATGATATCACTTTTGAGTCTGTCATCACATTTAAAACCACACACGTAACATATACCACTTGATTTCATTCTAGATATGGCGACATGATTACTATTAATAATGTTAACTGAATGATTTCAATGAACGAAATGACCAGCCCCACCCATGTCTTGGCAAATGATAAGGTAGCTTCCTATAATTCTACTGTATTCAAGAATTTTATGAGGTCACTATTCAGGAGGAAAAAAAGCTGCTATTTATGTAAGCCATGCCCGCCTGGTTTCAAAAAGCAAATACAGACTTCAATTGCATCAACAGAAAACCTGAAATGCCACGCTACTTTACAGTTTTTATCTGTTGGTTTGGCTCATTTCTTGAAAAAGAAATGACTTACTCAACATAACATGGACAAATCCCCACACCACTTTGCAATTGCTCGCAACAGAATGTCATTTCTCATCGATCTCGTCAAACGTCTTTCCCTCCTATCTCACTGAGCAGCGAAGATTTGCAAGTGTGCAGCGAAGATTTGCAGTGTGCGTGCACAAACTTTTTTTTTTTCGGGTTCTTTTAATTTTGCAAACAGTTGCAATAACATTCTCCACACATTGCCAAACAATTCTAATGGTTGTAAACAGTTTTTTTTTTTGTAGCCATCAATTTTTGTAGAGAAAGAACTGCGACCATAAAAATTGGATTGAGAAGCTCTTTGCGACCGTTTGCGACCTTAAACGAACAGTGACAAAAAAAAAAATCACATTCACTAGGTGTGCACACATTTGCAAACCTTCACCACTTGGTGAGATACACCCGTTGAGCCTTTATCTCACTGAGCAGCAAAGGTTTGCGAGTGCTTGTTCACAGCCCGAACTTAGATTTTTAGTCAGGGTTCATTCAAGGTCGCAAACCTTCAGTAAGACATGCACCCAACAGATGGAATGGTCGGAAGTAGATTTTCTTGTCACAAAGAAGTTTTAAACGTTCAAAATGCAACTTGCTCAAATGCTCAAAAATTGTGTCACTTGGACAATGTAGTGTATATCCAACCCAAGAATATATGTACACAGATATGTAGCCTGACATTTTGTACTTCAAGTACAGTAATAAGAGTAGATGGTGCAGTCGACCCTCCCCCAGTATCATGGCACAGTATCACTTTGTGCAACATGATATCCCGAGTTCCTGCTTCCTGACTGCATGTATTATGGACTTCATCGGCAACATGCTGACCCTTTTACACTGCAGTTGGTGTTTGTATGTAGTTCAGTGACTGGCTGAATTACTTCCAAATGGACTACCTGTGCAAGGTCTTACGGAGATATAGATTACACATGAACTGCAGGGGAGAAAATAGTTGGAAACCAGTGTATTATTCATGGTAATTGGCAAATGTTTAAGCACTGTGCTCCCAACTAAGTGTCTCAATGTAATATATAATATACATTTTGAATTGAATATCTGCACCAAAAAAATGGTTGCTTTTGTCTGTGTGTGCTTTGCGATTGACTGGCAACCAGTCAACTATTAACCATCTGTCAGTTTGTTAACACATGCTAAAAAAATGAACTGTATTGCAACCATTCATCCGTTTTTGGTGTGTCCGTTTTTGGTGTGTGGTTGCGGGGGCAGCATTTTAAACAGGGAAACCCTAACTTCCATCTCCCTCGTCACTTCATCCAGCTCTTCCGAGGGCATCCAGGGGCACTCCAACACTCCAGAAAGGATTTCATTATGTGAAATGATTTGTGTCTTGGTACCAATAATCCATCTAAAAAAATAATGCACCATCAGTTTTCATCATACCTACTAAAGTATAATATACTTAAGTATGTTAGTAACGCCTACAAACATGACTAGTAACATGAGTTAAAAAAAATAAATAATTTAAACTCTTGCATTCAATTGCATGTTTGCACTTACCGGTATTTTATCAAGTGACATTACTGTATATCAAATTTAGTTTACATTGGTGGCACTTTTTAGTGTAACAACATTCAAGATGTTGACCAGGGGCATGTATGTCCTTCTGATATCCATTTAAATTTTTTATATTGGCGGCATGGCGGTCGACTGTTTAGCACGTTCCGTCTCACAGTGCAGAGTTTGATTCCAGACTCTGGCCTTCCTATGTTCGAGTTTGTTTGTTCTCCATGTGCCTGCGTGGGTTTCCAAGGGTACTTTGGTTTCACACCACATTTCAAAAAGATGCACGGTAGGTCAATTGAACGAGTTGTCCTTCGAAGTGATTGAGGATGGTTGTTATCTGTCTGCTCTTCAATTGGCTGGCAACCAGTTCAGGGTGTAGCCCGCCTTCTGCTCTAGCTCTGGGTTAGGCTCCAGCACACCCACGACACGCATGAGGAAAAAGAGGTTCAGATTGTTCTGAGATATTTCATCCATCCATTTTCAACACCGAGTATCCTGAACAGGGTTGCGGTGAGTTGCTGGCGCTTATCCCAGCTGACTTCAGGCGTAAGGTAGACTACACCCGAAACTGGTCACCGGTCAGTCGCAGGGCACATGGAGAGACAACCAACCATTCACACCTAGATCCACACAGAGTGGGAACCAATCCCACACAAGTTCGGCGAGTGTACCACTAAACCATGAGCGACTTGACATATTTTGCATGGTAATGTCTTTTTTCCCATTTGTAAATCATTGAATGACTGTGTTAGTTTTTTACATTTTTCTCCTTTTTATGTTTAGAACAATCCTCTATGAACTGTCATCTGATCCCCAATAGTTCAAAAATAAATGGACCTCTTGAAATAAAAAATATTTAGCAAAGATAGCAGTTTGACAATCACCAATTAAATCTTGCATGAATAAAATTATGCAATGTACATTTAATAAACTGCAAATATATATATATTTTTTTTTCAGCTGCACAGGGTTTCGGAGGATTGCTACCATGGATTGAATTCCTGCAATCCATCTGTCAATGAGACCTCATCCAGAGTGATCTCAAGGGTGCATAGAGGGGCCATCTACATTGTCATGTCAGTAAGAATTTTAGAATAAAAAACACTGTTGTGACAACAGTAATCTCCCATGAACTACAAAACTTTTTCAATAAGAAAAAAAATCTGAAAATAAAATAACTTCATTGTGAGGCCGGCACGGTGGCGACTGTTTAGCACGTCCGCCTCACAGTGCAGAGGTCATGGGTTTGAGTCCAGGCTCCGGCCTTCCTGTGTGGAGTTTGCATGTTCTCCCTGTGGGTTTTCTCCGGGTACACTGGTTTCCTCCTACATTCCAAAAACATGCATGGCAGGTCAAAGGAACACTAATTGCCCCTTGGTGTGAATGGTGATGTTTTTTTTTTGTGTGTGCCCATCAGGTACACCCAACCTGTTGCCCGAAGATGGCTAAGATAGGCTCCACGCCCGCGATCCTCGTGAGAAAAAGCAGTTCAGAAAATGGATGCATGGTATAACTAATTATAGCATCTCTCGGGTTTAGGAAGCACCCTCGTCTGCAGATTAAATTCCAACCTTTTTGTTAGGTAGCAGTTTATCATCAAAACCAAGTAATTGGTTATGAAGTATTTTTTTGCTAAAACCTCTTTTTTGGAATTTTCACTTTTTGTGTTCATTCTTTAGCTTTCATTCTGCATTCTGTTTTGTTAAAACAAGGGGAGATGGATGTGAACGAGCATGGAATGTGTCCCATTTGACAAGGGTTAACATGGCTTCTCAAGTGCTTCAGAAGGGGTGGCCTCTTTGACTGCACAGGCTGGGTCCACACGATGATGCAGACCATGATTTGAGACACAGTAACATTACGCTAGCTAATACTGTATTCCATCAGAGAGGACGTGAATTTTTGGTGTGACCTCAATTTGTCTTATGCACTGCAGAGTTGATCTATTGTGCCATGGATTCATGGCCATGACCTCGTGTTAAGGGTCTGTATAAAATTCCTTAAAGCTTAAAACATCCCAATTTTTTCATTTTCATATGTTGACCAGAACCAACAGCGATTGGGGATGCTTGGGATTGGTGTACAGTATAAGAATGTTTTAGTCCTTGCCAATATCCAATAACTTTGCATAGCCATTCCATTCCATTCCACAGACCACAATCAACGTGATCAACTCGATGTGATGGAGGTGGGTTACACTGCATTAGGCAAATGGAGGCCACACGAAACACAGCCATGTACCAGGTACACAGTCACACAGAGAGACAGGGGGGGGGCCTGAACTGACTTGACATGCTCACACAAAACCTTAACTCAAATTACAAGTAAATGAAACTAAACAAAAAATAATGAGCACACTCTGTGGGTGTTAGTGAACACATCTCATGTCTTTTCATCTGGTTTCTTTCCCACATGAACCATTATTTTTTTAATCTTATTTTACAATGGAGTCGTTTCAGGTGTAACTTTTATTCAACACAAATGCTTTGACATTCTGACCTACTTTGATGGGAGCTGTGTGTACCCAAAGGAGACACAGAGCGAGAGAGAGCGAGCGAGCGTGCATGCGTGCATGTGTGTGCGCGTGCGCAGCTTTGGAACTGTGGGCTTGGCTGAATGCTGTTGAATTCTGGAAACAGTAACTTGATCTAAGTGAATCACTAGTTCTCTTTGCTAACATACTGTACATGAGCTCAGCTGTTCCATTCCAACACCTGTTTACGCTACAACTGTCCCCATCCAATCCCACAGCTCCCATACAATGTTCAAATTAACAACAGTAGAGACGTCATCAAAGCCAAACTTGTAATAGCAAGAACTGCACAATGTGTTGCGTTCATGTATGAGAATATTGGATTTTCTTTTGAGGCGGCCCGGCGGTTGAGTGGTTAGCGTATCGACCTCAGAGTGCGGAGGTACAGGGTTCAATTCCAGCTGCGGCCTCCCTGTGTGGAGTTTGCATGTTCTCCCCGGGCCTGCGTGGGTTTTCTCCGGGCACTCTGGTTTCCTCCCACATTTCAAAAAAACATGCATGACAGGCTGATTGAACACTTGTCCCTAGGTGTGGGTGTGAGCACGGATGGTTGTTCGTCTCTGTGTGCCCTGCAATTGGCTGGCAACCGTTTCAGGGTGTCCCCCGCCCACCGCCTGAAGACGGCTGGGATAGGCTCCAGCACCCCCCGCGACCCTTGTGAGGATCAAGCGGATCTGAAAATGGATGGATGGATTTTCTTTTGTTGCAGGATTAAACAAAAACTATTTCAACCAATTTCTGCAGCATTGTCAGCCCAAGAAGCAGCCATGTAATATAAAATCTACAGATCCAGTATTTTTTCATGTTTGCAAAGTTTGACTTTGGCGGAGGCACCTGAGTGCACACCCCAAAAATTCAGTCGTTTCTTTCACGACATTTGCTGTCGTGCGGCTCCCATCCCACATTGTCAGCATTTAGATGTAAAAATGATTGACGTGTTAGAGGGATCACACTCTTCAGCCTCTCTGGTAAGGTCTATTCAGGGGTGATGGAGCAGAGGGTCCGCAGGGAAGTCGTGTCTCAGATTCAGGAGGAGCAGAGTAGTTTTCGTCCCGGCCGTGGCACAGTGCACCAGCTCCACACCCTTGGCTGGGTACTCGAGAGTACATGGAAGTTCGACCAACCAGTCTACATGTGCTTTGTGGACTTGGAGAAGGCATTCGACCGTGTCCCTAGGGGAGTTCTGTGGGGGGAATGGAACTCATTACTCACATAAATTGGTGAGGCCTTGTCTTCCAGATTGGGGAAAAGTGTGACAATTCCACAGACATTGATATTTTTTACAAGTTACATTTTGGAGAATTGGCAGTGTTTGTTAAGCAGGTGACAATTAATGGAAAACGAAAACTGTATAGGTTTATATGCAAATAAGTACACATGCATAAAATATTACACTCCAAGGTTGTAGTCGTGTTCTTTTCGCATGTGGTGTCATCTGGTTCCGCCTTCTGAGCTAATTGCAGCTGGCCATCACAGTCCCCACAGAGATCCTATTGTTTGCAAGAGCACTCACTCTCACACGTATAGTCAACTCCAAAATATTAAAAGCTTTGGAAATAATTATATCCATCATTTGCCCATTGTTATGCCTAGAATCTATTACATATTGAGAAAGCCCAACATTTTCCAGGCGGTTCAAGAGTTTTTCAGCATTTCCACCTATCAGATTGTCAACATGAATGTTAAAATCACCCACTAAAACATCCATCCATCCATTTTCTGATCCACTTTTATCCTCACAAGGGTCGCGGGGCGTGCTGGACCCTATCCCAGCTGTCGTCGGGCAGTAGGCGGTGGACACCCTGAACCGGTTGCCAGCCAATCGCAGAACACAGGCACACTTAAGTAGACAAATAATTTTTCACACTCACACCTAGGGACAATTTAGAGTGTTCAATCAGCCTGCCATGCATGTTTTTGTAATGTGGGAGGAAACCGGAGTACCGGGAGAAAACCCATACAGGCCCAGCGAGAACATGCAAACTCCACACAGGGAGGCTGAAGCTGGAGTTGAACCCGGTACCTCTGCACTGTGAGGTCAACGCGCTAACCACTGGACCACCGGGCCACCCAATAGTCAATATATTCCTATCTAATAAACTCCCGTGAACACACACGACAGGAAAACGGGTGTCCATCAGTGACGGATTGAGAAGTTCGTCAGTACTTGACCCGAATAGTGACGGTTACATTGACGGACGAAACCCCATTTCCGTCAGTGCTTAGACAAAGTCATTTTCTTGTCTTTTGTCAATCGTCAGCAAAACAGGCATCAGTCAGTGACGAACATATGGAATGCCCTCCTCTGGTGTTAAATTAACTTAATGCAACTGTTTTTAACACTGTCCCCAAACTCTTAACACTGGACGATTTGAAGTGTATCGTGTAGTATTGAGGACAGCCTGTTTTGTTATTTCTGATGAAAATTTGAAAAATAAATAGTGCACTAGTTATTATAAAACTGTAATAATCACAATTGTTTAAAATCTCTATTTTATCATGACTTGCTCACCTTGCTACTACTTTGCTCCCCTTCCCCACTCAGCTCAAACTCTCTCCATATCTGTTATGGCTTTAGTCATCTTAATGTCTTCAAGGTTCATTTGAACACTGATGTCCAGTCCCAGAAACATTAAAAAAAACTTGGGTTAGCAGGTGAACTGATTTTCAGTTTGCAAAGCACAGCTTTAAGCATGGTTGCTTTAAAAGGCTACGGGGGGAAAAAACAGGGGGATTGGCTCATGGCTGAACTAATGAAAGAGTCGCATGGTAGATGTGCACTGTTCAGAGTAGGCAAATATTTCTCTTCGCATTGTATGATAGTAGACCACTCATATCCTATGTACTGTGTTGTAAATGTGCTTCAGTTTATACCTGTGACTGTTAAATGAAAAAATATTGCTAATCATTTTAAAGTAGGGTACAGTTCTAATAGTGGTTCCTGAATTATCAGTAGGAAAAAAGCCAATCTCAGCATTGCAACAAATGAGCAAATTTTTGTTAGACTACAATAAAACCAAATTGGGGCAGACCGTTCGTCCAGTGGTTAGCGCGTCAACCTCACAATGCAGGGTTCTATTCCAGCTCCGGCCTCTCTGTGTGGAGTTCGCATGTTCTACCCGTGCCTGTGTGGGTCTTCTCCGGGTTCTCTGGTTTCCTCCCACATTCCAAAAACATGTATGGCAGATTAAAGAAATACTCTAAATTGTCCCTAGGTGAGAGTGTCAGTGTGGATGGTTGTTCGTCGCTGTGTGCCCTGCGATTGGCTGGCAACCGGTTCAGGGTGTCCCCCGCCTACTGCCCGAAGACAGCTAGGATAGCCTCCAGCACCCGCCGTGACCCTTGTGAGGATAAAGCGGATCGGAAGATGGATGGATGGATGGAAAACCAAATTGAATTCTGGTTTTGATACATTAAAATTACACGTTTTTGAATAAAGCACATTACTGCCTGCGTACAGGATCAATTCAGGGTATGTCCACACCAGCTGGAAGGGCATCTGTTTCCTCTCAAGTATTGATCTGACTGCTGGGTAATTGAGTGCTGAATGCTGCAGTCCTGTGACAAATGTTGAGTCATACAAAGTAGCCTACCTCGAGTTCAACATAGCATTGTAGCGACATATTCTCTTCTGACAGGATGCGGATTGATGCGCTTCATCCTGCAGTTGTTCATTCAAGGTCAGAATATAACATGCTTTGTTTTTAGGCCTACTCTTCTGAGTACTATTTTCAACTTTCAAGAATGGTACAGAATTTGAATACAGTATATCAGATCAAAATTGCTTTAAACAGTTGGGGTCAAAGGTCAGATCCATATATGCACATACAACAAAAAAACTTAAAAGAAAAATCCCTAACTGTTAATCACAGTTCTGAATGTGGTGTTTAGTTGCTGCTGTTATGTAGCTTGTACTGTAAAAAGACTGAAAAACATTGACTATTTGTAATGGTTTGGTAACTCGTAGAAGTAGTTCCAATAATATAAATGTATTATATCCAACAGTATTTCATTATTGAACACACTGATTCGTGTCATTGCTGTGTTGAGAACTGAATTGTCGAGAAGCTCATACTCTAAAAAGGTTCAGCCTGTTAATAGTTAATCTAATCGGGTTTAATTAGACAATCCGACCAACCAAGTCAATGAAGTGCAGCTTGTGATGCCCCAGGCTTTGTGAAAAGTCAAACGTCAAAAATCACTTAATGTGCCTATATTTGTGTGTGCAACTTTTAAAAAGATGCAATCTCATGGTCTATTATTTCTCCCTGCTACACCATCGTGAATATTTACTAACTTTTAGCAGCAGTATGAGGTCACTGCTTTCAGTGCAGAAAACTGTGGCTCTTGTGTATCTCAAACGGTGACTTTCATCATACAAAATTTGCAATCTTGAAAATAGGAAATTATGAATTATTCTTCATTAATAATAACAACTCACAAATAAGTTACATTTGCTGAAACTCTCTGTGACATTGTCATGTAGCAAACAGAGGTCATTGTGTGTCACGAGAGACAGCAGAAAAGAGGAGTGTGACCTATATACCATGCAGTGTTGGTGAAACAAACACCCTCACACTGACTGAAATATAAATGTTTGAATATTTATACAGTCCAGTATGAATATGTACTGTGCCAATCTGAGTTATTTTCAGTCAATATGTCACAATTGCTCAGCCACTGAAAATGCATGGAATGCATAAATGCTGTTCTAAATGCTGTAAGGTGTATGGAAAGCTTATAATGCTCTTTTAATGCCGAGACTTCTTCCATCCCAGTGTGGAAAGATTCATCGTCATGGCGACAACAACCTGAGAGAATTGTTCTCCCATCCCCCCAGTCTTTGGAAACATGCCCATAGCAACATGAGTAACAAAAGTAAAAGCCACATGTTCTCGCAAATAATCTAACAATTGAAAATGAAATCTGGACAGTGACATTGTTTCACTAAAGTGCTGTTAAATATTCTTTCCTCCAGAGGTGTTGTATTTGGGGCAGCTGTTTCTAAATTGGTTTGTTCCTGAAGTTATTTAAATGAAATTCTTTGTTAAATGTTACATTATCAAGCAGACTGAGACAGTCGACACTTAAAAGATAAATATATATAATGTGTCTTTTCCGTTCTCTTTCATTTCTGCCATCTCATCATGGATGAGGTCGCCTGATTTCTCCACGGAGGCCGTTTAAACACGCTGGAATCGAATGTTGGTCAGGGATCTGACCAATGGCGTAAAGTCCAAATTAATTTCCATTGGTTGCTTGTTTTGTCCCTCAAGATTTTCTTCAGGATTGTCCAATCATTCATTGACTAGCGGACTAAAGGGCGGGCCATAGTCTTCTTATAAAGAAGAGTGTTCCGCCATTGTACGCGCACTTCCATCCAGCAAGCCAAAGAACGTCAAAGTTACGTCGTTACTAAATTTGAGAAAATGAGGGAAATTGTGCATCTTCAGGCAGGCCAGTGTGGAAACCAGATTGGTGCTAAGGTTAGTGAGCATTTACCTTTGTTGAAGGCTTGAAATTCATTTTTCAAGAGCCATTTTAGCCGCTTTTTCCTGCTGTAGTCATTGCTTTGTGCCTGTTGGTGAAACCACACCCTAGGATTATCAACGTGTCCTACTTAAGGATATTTCTGTATAACGGTAACTGTGGTTATCATCTAATATGTCACGCGTTTGAAACTACTCAATTATTCAATCAGGTTATATTTCGACGGTTTAATTTTTTTTCTCTTTCCCTCGAAAAACTTTTTTTTCCAAGTTGCGTTGAATAGTCTAATTTTAATGTTGGCGTTGGAGCATCAAATAAATGAATCACAGTACTAAAATTAATGTTTTCGAGGACAATTAAACACACTTTGACTGTACAATGTGGGGGGGGGGTCGCATGGATTTCATGTCTGTATTACACACAAAACATTTTTAATCGGTGAATGCGATTGAACGTCCGGTAGATTTATAATTTTGCGCTTGAAAAAATGAGTATTTGCTTGCATTTGTTCTTGAAACTCGATGAGGCCTAGACCGCATTGCGTCGCGGGCTGAGCCCGGCATTTGCTAAAGTGGGCTGGACCGGCGGTTGATGACGTAAGGGGCCCTTTTCAAAATGGGGTCTCGGCCAATAAGGGCTCAAGGCGCGCCCGCGTCTCATACTCGATGGCGGGATTTGAAAGTGCTCATCTATTTTCAATTTTATAAATTTAACTTTTTCTCGATTATTTGAAGTAGTCCAAATTGTTCAACTAGAAGTTTGTTTTGTTGGACGATATGTGCCATTAACAGTTAGTTTACCTTCTGCTTTTTTTAGTTCTGGGAGGTGATCAGTGATGAGCATGGCATTGACCCAACTGGTACTTACCATGGTGACAGTGACCTGCAGCTAGACAGGATCAATGTCTACTACAATGAAGCTTCAGGTAATACCACATTTAATTGTAATGCATTATTTTTAGGCCGCTAAATGTCAACTGTTGTCCTAGGTGGAAAATATGTTCCCCGTGCTGTACTGGTAGACCTGGAGCCAGGCACAATGGACTCTGTGAGGTCCGGGCCTTTTGGTCAGGTCTTCAGACCAGACAACTTTGTGTTCGGTAAGAATTGTTTAATGCTAAATGTGTTTTCTGGTAATTGCTATGGGAGTTGGTCATTTGTGTGAAGCTCAATGTCCCTCCCCCACCCTCCCTTACAGGCCAGAGTGGTGCTGGTAACAATTGGGCTAAGGGTCATTACACAGAGGGTGCAGAGCTGGTGGACTCCGTTTTGGATGTAGTGAGAAAGGAGGCTGAAAGCTGTGACTGCCTCCAGGGCTTCCAGCTCACACACTCTTTGGGTGGTGGTACCGGCTCCGGAATGGGCACTCTGCTCATCAGCAAAATCCGTGAAGAGTACCCAGACCGCATCATGAACACCTTCAGTGTGGTGCCTTCTCCAAAAGTATCCGACACAGTGGTTGAGCCATACAACGCTACGCTGTCTGTCCACCAGCTAGTAGAGAACACAGATGAGACCTACTGCATCGACAATGAAGCGCTGTACGATATCTGCTTCCGCACACTCAAGCTCACCACTCCTTCTTACGGCGACCTCAACCACCTGGTCTCGGCTACCATGAGCGGCGTCACTACCTGCCTCAGGTTCCCTGGACAGCTCAACGCCGACCTGCGCAAACTGGCTGTCAACATGGTGCCCTTCCCCCGTTTGCACTTCTTCATGCCAGGCTTTGCCCCCCTCACAAGCAGAGGCAGCCAGCAATACAGGTCCCTCACTGTTCCCGAGCTCACCCAGCAGATGTTTGATGCCAAAAACATGATGGCTGCCTGCGACCCACGCCACGGGCGCTACCTCACTGTGGCCGCCATCTTCCGTGGCCGCATGTCCATGAAGGAGGTGGATGAGCAGATGCTCAATGTGCAGAACAAGAACAGCAGCTACTTTGTTGAATGGATCCCCAACAACGTCAAGACCGCTGTGTGTGACATTCCTCCTCGTGGTCTCAAGATGGCTGCCACCTTTATTGGCAACAGCACAGCCATCCAAGAGCTGTTCAAGCGCATCTCTGAGCAATTTACAGCCATGTTCAGGCGCAAGGCTTTCCTCCACTGGTACACGGGCGAGGGCATGGATGAGATGGAGTTCACAGAGGCAGAGAGCAACATGAATGACCTGGTGTCAGAATACCAGCAGTATCAGGATGCTACTGCCGAAGAGGAAGAATTTGGAGAGGATGAAGAAGAGGAGATGGCCTAATTCTTTTTCCCCCCTCCATCTGCCTTTCTGTTAAAAGCTCAATTTCCAGTTCCTACTGCTCAAAGTCTGTTCCAGTTTTCAGTGTTCTGTCTACTGTTAATAAAGGTCCTTCATTCTCCCAAATTATTTCCCCCCACCCTCTTTGTTGAAATGATTGAATTTAGATCACTCTTGTTGGCCCACGCTATCCATAAAGTGTGGTTGCAATAAAAATTATATTGTGACATGTAAAATGCATCAATACCAGAAAAAAACGTTTGGTAATGATGCAGTATCAGTATCGTGCATCCAAAGTTAGGTAAGCAGTGCCCTGATCCTGAAACAAGATGTCTAGATTTGTAGCATACATGCAATTGCTGTATGTCATACCGGGTTAATGAGTACATTTTAAATCTAAAGGATTCGGAAATGGTAGTCAGCCTATGGTCACCAGGTGATTGTGTTCCTGAAATACTTGGAAAATAGTATATATGGCATAATACACTGGAGAATAACTTAACATTTGTGATTTGATAAAATGCTTTCCTGACTCAATTTTTCAATGGGTAGTTTCAAATGAGCCATTGAAATTTAATGTGAAAATGCACTACAATTTAAAAACAGCATCTGTCGTATGTGAGACCATTGCCAGAGTTGTGTGAAAAATTATTCCTTTTGAAATGTAATGGCAACACATAGATGGATATTTGACAAAACGTTCATCAATGCATGCTTGTGGTTCAGAGTGGTTGGTGAACTGCAGTGCATTATAAACAGTTCCGTGTCTTGTTTGGTTAGTGGACATTCCTGTACCTTGAGAAATTGATAATCAACTGATTACAGGTTTTCAATTTTCCTTGTGAATTGGAAACTAAATTGAAATTTAGCTTATTTTGTTTCTTATCCAGAGAAGTCCAAACAGTTTGACTTTAACTTTTTTTCGAAAACAAATCGCTCTGTACATTTCATTAGGATTACCGGAAGTCGTCGCCGACAACGTTTCTTAAACTGACCAGAAGATGGCGATAGCGTTGCGCCTAAACATGCAATTACTGGATACTGTACCTTGGCTTCCACTCGTCGGAAAACACGGTCGAAGAAGGAGGGGGCTCAATTCATTATGAGGTTTACATAGATATTTTCATGAAAGGGCATTAATAATAAGAAATAATTTAATAATACTGTAAAAATATTTGTGTGCCAATGAATAAAATTGGTTTTGAATTGCAGGTTCAAGAGATTTAAAACACCGTATTGTCAGTGACAACGTTCAGCATTCCAAAACAAATACATAATACGGACTCTCATGTAGCTAGATGGCGCAAGGAAAATTTGAAGACATCTCAGTATCGTGCAGAACGGTTGTGCACAAACCACAACCACTTTTTAAAGAAATAAACATTTTAATAGTATGATATTTGTAACTCAAGATATCTTCAAACAGATCTTATATTCGATAAATTTAGATTGTGCGTGGAGTTAGGCTATAATGTTTTGGCAGGTCGGACCACTAGTTATAATAGCTTCTAATTTAAAAACAACAACGACAATTAATAATATAGTAAGCGCTCGTACCATCAGTGTTTTCCGGTTCTTGGAGTTTACCTTAAAGTGGACTTCTTTCCCACAGATGAGGCTGTCTTGGTCCTTTCTTCTTTACTAAACTGACTAAACTCACGTGTCATATCAGAGGACTCAACCCGGTTCTTAGAGTTGAATTTAAAGTGGACTTCTTTCCCACATAGGAGGCTACAATGGTCATTTCTTCTTTACTAAACTGACGTGTCATATCAGGGGACTCAACCACGTCTATGTGACACAATAAAAATTGCTGTTTGATGTGATTCGACATTAACATATTTTATTAATAAAATAATCAGGCTTGTTTTGATTTCGCTCATAAAATGTGGCATTCTCATAGAGAAAATATCAATGCATGACTGAATTTGCAAAGGAAAGAAAAAGGAAAATGTTTTGTGTTGTTGATTCTAGTAAAACAAAAGGATACCGACCCATCTGTTCATTAGTGAGAAAGCTACTTCCTGGATAACAGAGGACTGCCGGTTATTTGCAGGGCAGGAGTGGGACTTATTTTCAGCCCTGGACTTTTGGGGCTCAGACTGGTCCACTTTCTTTCTCGTTTTAATGAAGATACATAATTTTACTTATTAGTGTGTCATGGATGACCAAAACACGGTTTAACCAACAAGATTAAGGCAGTTAACGTTCATAGCGCTCTTATTGTGAAACCTTCACAACACTTCTGGTGCACTATTTAGTCAAGTGACGCTAACTTTTTGACAGCAGCGGTAATCGTTGGTACGGAGACTTTCCCATCATGCTTTATGTTGCCGTTTTGCCTCCGTACTGTGAAGTGCCCACAGAAGAACAGTCAACAAAAGTTTGAAGAGCTCAACCGATATATCACAGCAAGCAAATGGTGATATAAAATTAGGCAAAAATTAAAGGGAAAGTTATGTATTCAAAATAAAAATGTAAAGTTCAGCGCTATAAAATCAGCTACAATTGAAATGTGTTAAACCGTGTTTTGTTCATAGCATGTAATGTGTACTTTACCTATTGATCCTCTTTTGTCCTTTTTAACTATTTGTTCTCATACTTGTTCAAATCGACTGATCATGATCTTGTAAGCACTTCTTCTTCTTCTTCTCCTTTCGGCTTGTCCCTTTTTCAGGGGTTGCCACAGCGAGTCATTAATTTCCATCTTTCCCTGTTCTCTGCATCCTCTACTCTGACTCCAACTACCTGCATGTCTTCCCTCACGGCATCCATGAATCTCCTCTTTGGCCTTCCTCTCTGTCTCCTACCTGGTAGCTCCATCTCTAACATTTTCCTACCAATGTATCCCCTGTCCCTCCTCTGTACATGTCCAAACCATCTCAGTCTGGCCTCTCTCACTTTTTCTCCAAACTTTCCTGTCTGAGTTGTCCCTCTGATGACCTCATTTCTGATCCTGTCCATCCTTGTCACTCCTAAGGAGAATCTCAGCATCTTTAACTCAGCCACCTCTAACTCTGCCTCCTGTCTTTTGCCAATTGCTAGTGTCTCGAGACCGTACATCATGGCCGGTCTCACAACTGTTCTGTAAACTTTTCCCTTTACCTTAGCTGACACCCTTCTATCACAAATCACTCCTGACACTTTTCTCCAGCTGTTCCATCCTGCCTGCACGCTAGTCTTCACTTCCCTTCCACAATCTCCGCTGCTCTCAACTGTTGATCCTAGGTACTTAAATTCCTGTATCTTCGACACCTCTGCTCCCTGTAAACTCACCGTTCCACTGGTCTCCCTTTCATTTATGCACATGTACTCTGTCTTACTACGACTGACCTTCATTCCTCCTCTCTCCAGTGCAGACCTCCACCTTTCTAGGTTTTCTTGTAGCAGCTGCCTACTCTCACTAAAGATCACAATGTCATCTGCAAACATCATGGTCCAGGGCGACTCCTGTCTGACCTCATCTGTCAATCTATCCATCACCATAGCAAACAAGAAGGGGCTCAGGGCCGATCCTTGATGCAGTCCTACCTCCACCTTGAAGTCTTCTGTCCGTCCAACTGCACACCTCACCACTGTTGTACTATTCTCATACATGTCCTGAACCAACCTAACGTACTTCTCTGCAACCCCTGACTTCCTCATACAGAACCACAATTCCTCTCTTGGCACCCTGTCATAAGCCTTCTCTAAATCTACAAATACACAGTGCAGCTCCTTCCTACCTTCCCTGTACTTCTCCATCAGCATCCTCAGGGCAAATATT
>NW_017842057.1:1007136-1028551 GCF_001891065.2 Hippocampus comes | reverse complement strand
CCCCTGGGAATGCTCTCTGTCACTCTGTCCATCTCATTCCAGAACTTTTCCTTTTCTTCTAACTCACAGCCCACCTGTGGGGCATACCCACTGACTACATTCATCATCACACCTTCTATCTCTACCTTCACGCACATCAACCTGTCTGACTCTCGTTTTACTTCTACTACATGTCTAGCATATTTTTCCTTTATAATCACCCCTACTCCATTCCTCTTCCCATCTACACCATGGTAGAACAGCTTGTAGCCTCCTCCAATGTTTCTAGCCTTGCTGCCCCTCCACCTTGTCTCCTGAACACACAGAATATCTACTCTCCTCCTCTCCATCATGTCAGCTAGTTCTCTGCCTTTCCCTGTCATTGTACCTACATTCAGAGTTCCTAACCTCAGACCAATACTTCTAACCTTCCTCCTTTCCCTCTTTCTCTGTACCAATCGTCCTCCTCTTCTTTGTCTTCTTCTTTGACCAACAGTAGTCCAATTTCCAACAGTACCCTGTAGGTGAACAGCACTGTTGGCAGTCGTTTTTATCCTGGGCCCCGACCGATCCAGTATGGAAATCGTTTTATCAACTCGCATGTTCGTTTTGGCAAAAGTTTTACGCCGGATGCCATTCCTGACGCAACCCTCCCCATTTTTCCGGGCTTGGGACCGGCACTGGGGAACAGTGTACCCCCAGGGGAGGGCACTGCTCCCTAGTGGCTAGGTTGATCATGATCTTGTAAGCACATTCAGTGGTAAATGTGATTGTGATCAAATGCAATATGAATATCGGTGGAGGGAATGGTCATCTATTTTAGATTTGACACACTAAGAAGTAAAATTATGTATCTTCATTAAAACGGGAACGAAAGTGGACCAGTCTGAGCCCCAAAACTCTAGGGCTGAAAATAAGTCCCACTCTTTCCCTGCAAATAACCACCAGTCCGCTGTTATCCAGGAAGTAGCTTGCTCACTAATGAACAGATGGGACTAACCTGATAACATAGTAAGATGTCCACTGTAGTAACCGCTGTCCCTGAAAGGGTTGAGGTGCAAAAGTAATCGCTTCAGTTGTCAGGAGTTGTTGAGCCAAATGGCTCGGGGAAGCCAATTTCCTTGTACGTTGAGCAGGACAGAGACAGTAACCTTCCACCGAACATAAACTGATCTCCCCTATCACTGTTTCATGTTGTGGGTGGTTGACATTTTCCCAGAATGATAGTAATTTATGGAAGGTTCCATTCTCCCAAAGACAATTTATGGATTCTGGCTCTGCTCCAATCACAAAAAACCATCTTTCCGCACAAGCTTGCTCAGGCATGTAGAGTTGCTTTTTGTAATATGCCGGTGTATTGTTTGTTGTTTATCAGGTTTCTCTGTTAAACACAGTGCTTCGATTGAATCGGGGGTTTCTCTGTTAAACACAGTGCTTCGATTGAATCGGGGGGGGGGGGGTGTTCATTGAGTCAGTGTTGGGGGTTGAGCAGAGGTGAAGACACCAAACTGTGTGTGTGTGTGCATCCTTCCCGTTCCCCCCACTCATGTCATTAATGACAACTCTTGAGAATAACAAAGCTCTGTCTTTTGGCGTCATCAAATCAGAAAGGATGTGTTGTGTTGGTACTTTTTGTCACAAAGTGTCTTTGTGACATAAAAGTAAAAAAAAAAAAGGAAGAGACTTTGTTTACAAAAAATGACATGGGGGTAGAACTTGTCAAGATGAAACTGAGCATTCCTGAATATCTTTGTGAGGCAAGGCAACAGCACATGTTTCATTGATTTGCAGTGAATATCCATTCAATGAAATTTTTTGTCATCTTTTTTGTGTGCGTGTGTGTGTGTGTGTACAACTGATGAATGGTTCCTTTGGTGTACTGATACAAAGGGTTCAGTGAATGCATATATGAAATTTGTAGGGTGCAGTACTCTCAAGAACATTATGAACCACTGGTTTAATACAAGGTAAGCACATATTGACAATTTGGCCAAATTTGAGCTTTATCACTCCCTGGAAATCAAAGGCTGCCAAGGCCTGATTATCGAATGTTTTGAAGATTATTCTGACCGATTATCCAGTGTTGTGGGCTGTGATAAGAGTGATCTGCTCAAAATCCAGTCTTGGTTACAAACATAAATGCTTAGAAAGCGACCTGAAGCTTGCCCTCTTGCCCGACACAAATAGAAGAGCAACTGTTTGTGTTGAGTGATTGTATAACACACCACCACAGACATTCATCATAATGAAAATGACAATTCGAATTAGCCAAACAGTTATCTTCTTTTTGTTTCGACTCCTGCTTTATCCTTCATTGTTTTTTTTCCGGAATTCTGGTTATCCTGTGGCACCATTCTGAATCTCATGAGCCAGTCTTGATACTACGACAGACATCGGTGTGATGTGTTGGTCATCTCGACATCCGCGCAACATTCAATTAGAGCAGTGAGCACACATGTCAGTCATTTCTTTGTCGTGTGGGGTTTCTCACATTTGAAGATCATTTGTTTTGTGACCTGATTAATATACACGTATCAGAAAAGTCATCAAATCATAATTTCAAACCCAAATTCCAAGTTTTTCCCTTCAATATGGATGACAATCAATCCTGACATTTACATAGGCATCCTGCGATGTTTGCTCCGTTCAGTCCAGCTCCTTCACCTTGACTACACACCTGCTTTCAATGTCCTAAGCATCTGACAGTTCCTATCTGAGAAAAAAAATCGCCGTGCTCGCCCACCCTCCCGATTCGCCCGACCCTGTGTGAGTTTGATGAGGGCAGTGGTTCTTAACCTGGGTTTGATCGAACCCCAGGGGTTCGGTAAATCAGTCTCAGGGGTTCGACAGAGCCTCTGCCATGGAGGTTAAGACATGCCCGACTCAACATGTCAATGAGTTATGATACGCCCACTTGGCCATCACTGGCTGGTTCATTTTGTGCACACATTTAAAAAAGTAGGCTTTATAATTATACTAATTGTGTTTACATTTTTTTCTGTTTTCAATTAAAGCGTTTTTATGTCTTGAATTTGTAAAAAAAAAAAAAAAAATTGGACTCTTTATTTTTCATTCATGAAGGGTTCAGTGAATGTGCATATGAACCGGTTGGGCTCAGTACCTCTAACAAGGTTAAGAACCACTAGATGAGGGGATGATTATTGATGATTTTTGAGGACTTGGACAACTTCAGGAATGCCATAATACAGACTGGCACTACAGTGGATCCTGGATGAGTCCTTTCATGAGAAGAATGCTGGGAAAGTGAGCTAAACTCTAGGCAGATAACTTTAAAGGAAAACTTGTAGTTTGGGTTTGTGACACCAGTCCTTTTTTGACACACATTGTAGCTGTAAAGTGCAGCCATTTTTAAAAATTTATATACAAATGTACCTTTTTAGTGTGTTGAGTGAATCAACATTCTTTGAACAGTATCTTGGAAGAAAGTGCTATAGTTGTTGCTCATTTTAGTTTCAGGTATTGGGGGGAAATGTCTCAAAATAGGAATGAGGGATCACTCACAAAAAGAGACAATTGGGAAATAGAGATGCCAGTCATCATCACCACCTCAACCGGTAGTTGTACGCACACCATCGAAACTTCATACAGTATATTGAATGACAGCTTAACCTAACGTGCCGGTTTATCGTTCATTATTTTTCCGTCTTTCCATTCAGCACTTACCGAATGTGAAGTGCAAGTGTTGCTGATGCACAACTCGCCAACTCTGGCTATTTTGTGGTGGTTTAATGTAATGACCATTATTGGCAATTTAAATTCTATTTCATTGATCAGAGCGAAGCTGAAATGAACTATTGTCATGTTGAGGAACTACAGCATTCATGTTTGCACTTTGAAAGCATGATGAAACCTTTGTGTAACCACCACCGCCAGAGCCCACAAATCCAAATATCGTCAATCAAAACCTAATTTCTTATTTTTTGAGTCGCATATTCAATTCCAAAAACAATAAATCCATTACAGCTATTGCTTTATGCTCTTTTAAAAATGTTTTTCTTTTTAATCTTCCTGGCTTGTTTTATCATCTAATCCAGGCTTCACCAACGTGGAGCCCATGGGCACCAAGTTACACCCAAGGACCACATGTGTTGCCCACGGCCTACTCACATGTAAGGGGACATTGTGATTTTCTTGGAATGTTGTTGAAGTGAGTGTAAACACTGGCAGAGATGAATGAAAATAGTGTTGCATGTTGATGTGTGTTTACTTATCGAACAATCATGAACATGATCAGTGTCTTCACATGAATGAATATGATGAAATATCACTAATAACAATGATAACATTATTAAAGGTCATTTGAGCTCATTTGTCTCAAAAGAATGTATCAAACTGGTAGCCCTTCGCATGAATCATTAAGAATTAGCTCTCAATTTAAAAAAAATTTGGTGACCCCTGAACTAATGTATGCATTCATGACTTTATTGCTTGTTTATTGTCTGTCTGTCTGTTTTGTAAATTGAATATTTCAAAAACATTGTTACACAGATTTTCTCGAAAGCATTGAACTTGAAATCAGTCCGTTTCCTCTTGGAAAGAAAGACGACCAATCGCAGAGAGACTTCCGCAATTTCGTTGGTGGGCAAGCTTGTCTTGAAGTCATTTATGTCAGCGTCAACCAATAACCGAGTAGTTTGGGGAATAAAGAGGCGGGGGAGTTCGTCAGCGGCGCACATGTTAACAAGTCTTAGACGAGACGACGTGGGCGTTTAGAATTGCTTGGAACATTTGAGACACGATTAACGTGACAGAAAATGAGAGAAATTGTGCATCTCCAGGCCGGTCAGTGTGGAAACCAGATTGGTGCTAAGGTTAGCCGATACCTGTTTCCGTTCTCGACTTGTTATATTGACGTGAGGTATTCGATGTTATATCCGGGCAGTTTTTTTTTTTTTTAATTAGGGTGCTTATCCCCGTCTTTTCTATAATGAACATCTGTTTAATTTCAAGACTTGTAAACGCCTGCCTTAACATTTTAAGCGAACAGATCCGCCATGTACTTGTGTTGTCCAAAGTTCCACGAAAAACGCCGACTTCTGAGTATCAGGCCAAAATGGATAAAACTTGATTTGTCGCAACATTTTCCTTGAAGACCCCATAAAAGTAGCCAAACTTGTAATTGGTTATACTTGGTATGCTTGGAAGCTGGCCTTTGTTCAAAACAGGATGGCGCATCGCATGGCACGGGACCTGCTGTTTCGTTTGATGACTTTGATATGTGTCTGGAGACTGTCCCTTGTTTTTGAAGGGTCGTTCACCATTTAAAATGTTGATATATGTTTAAATGTTGCGTACACTTTTTTGAAACGTTTTTGGAGAAAGTATGAGTCTACAAGACATACTCTGTATCGCAACTTTGAAGAAAACCCGCTACTGTGGCGAGGTGTTTTTTTATACTATATTTGTTTTCGGTATTTGGTACCACTTTGTCTGAAAGTAATGGATCTTCAATGTTGTGTAAAAGCTACTGTATGGAATGATCCACAAATAGTCAGGGTTGGGGAAAACAAGGCCCCATATCTTTTGAAGAGTTGCTGTATCGGTGCCATAAGAATATATTAAAACACTGTCGCAACAATTGACTTGTTTTACTAGCTGTGCACATTTCTGGTTTGCCTTTAGTTTTGGGAGGTGATCAGTGATGAGCACGGCATTGACCCAACTGGTGCATACCATGGTGACAGTGACCTGCAACTGGACAGGATAAATGTCTATTACAACGAAGCTTCGGGTAAGATTTAATACATATTTTGAAATATCTTGTGCCACTATAGCTATATACCTCACTCCTCTCATAGGTGGAAAATATGTTCCTCGTTCCGTTTTGGTTGATCTGGAGCCAGGCACAATGGACTCCGTGAGGTCCGGGCCTTTTGGTCAGGTCTTCAGACCAGACAACTTTGTCTTTGGTGAGTAGTTTTTACATCAGAGAAAACCAGAAGGCAATTTACTTTATTCTGTTTTAGTTGGTATTCTCTCATGCAGTACTACGAGAGTACATAACCATAGTGTTGTTGATTTTTCTTATAGGGCAGAGTGGTGCTGGTAACAACTGGGCGAAGGGTCATTACACAGAGGGTGCAGAGCTGGTGGACTCAGTCTTGGATGTCGTCAGGAAGGAAGCTGAGAGCTGTGACTGCCTCCAGGGCTTCCAGCTCACGCACTCTCTGGGTGGCGGTACTGGTTCCGGAATGGGCACTCTGCTCATCAGCAAAATCCGTGAAGAGTACCCAGACCGCATCATGAACACCTTCAGTGTGGTGCCTTCTCCAAAAGTATCCGACACAGTGGTTGAGCCATACAACGCTACGCTGTCTGTCCACCAGCTAGTAGAGAACACAGATGAGACCTACTGCATCGACAATGAAGCGCTGTACGATATCTGCTTCCGCACACTCAAGCTCACCACTCCTTCTTACGGCGACCTCAACCACCTGGTCTCGGCGACCATGAGCGGCGTTACCACCTGCCTCCGGTTCCCCGGACAGCTCAACGCCGACCTGCGCAAACTGGCCGTCAACATGGTGCCCTTCCCCCGTTTGCACTTCTTCATGCCAGGCTTTGCCCCCCTCACAAGCAGAGGCAGCCAGCAGTACAGAGCCCTCACTGTGCCTGAGCTCACCCAGCAGATGTTTGATGCCAAAAACATGATGGCCGCCTGCGATCCACGCCAAGGTCGCTACCTGACTGTGGCTGCCATCTTCCGTGGCCGCATGTCCATGAAGGAGGTGGATGAGCAGATGCTCAATGTACAGAACAAAAACAGCAGCTACTTTGTCGAATGGATCCCCAACAACGTCAAGACCGCAGTGTGTGACATCGCTCCTCGGGGCCTCAAGATGGCCGCCACCTTCATTGGCAACAGCACAGCCATCCAAGAGCTGTTCAAGCGTATCTCGGAGCAATTTACAGCTATGTTCAGGCGCAAGGCTTTCCTCCACTGGTACACAGGTGAGGGCATGGATGAGATGGAGTTCACAGAGGCAGAGAGCAACATGAACGACCTGGTCTCAGAGTACCAGCAGTATCAGGATGCAACTGCTGAGGATGAAGGTGAATTCGGTGAGGATGAGGATGATATTATGGATTAATTTTCCAATCCCCCATTAGTTTCTTTAATTTGAAACTTGCTCCAAGTCTTCTCTCTTTCACTGCTCTCAAGTCAAATTCAATGTTTTGTGTATGGTGAAAGTCAAGTTTTTTTCATTGGGTTTTTTCTTTTGTTTTTGTTTTAAAAAAAGTTTCCCATGCATTGTCTGGCTACATTGTGAAATGTTCAAGGTTTTCCAGAAAACAAACATTTGTGTAATTGAGACAGTGTTTTTCAATTAAATCTGCGTGAAATATGAATGTCTTGGGTCAGATAAATATATTATTGCCCAATTAGTAATGTAATAGATTTGGTTAAATTTTGACTTGCTACTATCAACCAAAGTGGAACTAGTGACAATAGAAACTCAGATGTAACGAAAACCAAAACAACACTGAACACTCTTGAACTTCAGTAAAGTATAGTGAAGCAGACTCTTGAATATTGTAGTTTTGGCGATAGTCAGTCGGTGGCAATGTTAGCCAAAACCTTTTTCCACATGACGTCAAAAAGGACGCTTGAGGCTAAAGCCAGCAGGGTCCAGCAGCACACTTGCTTCAGCTGACCCTCCAGGCTCTGTTTCTCTCCAAAGCGTGACACAAATCCACCCTGGCAGAAAACAGAATTGTAGCATTACAAGTTTTGAACAATCATTTGGACACTCTTAAACGTTTTGACGGCTACAAAAAGGTCAAGGCGGGGTTTTGATTTGGGAAATGTGGGCAACTGCTCATGGTGCAATCTATGCAGGTGCATGAGCACCCTAAAAAACAAAAAAAATTAAAACGCAAGACAAACCTTGACATTTTACTTTACGACAGCTCTTTTCTTCCAATTTTGGGTTTGTGAAGTGGACGGCCCGGTAATCAACAGGTTTGTGCGTCGGCCTCACGGTTCAGAGGAGCAGGGTTCGATTCTGGCTCCGGCCTTCTTGTGTAGAGTTTGCATGTTCACACTGCCTGTGTGGGTATCCGGTTTCCTCTCACATTTCCAAAAGCATGCACGGCAGGTTAATGGAACACAATCAGGGGTGCCCAACTTTTTTTGACGAAAGATCTACTTTGCGATCACCTTACCTCGAACCATCAACCGGTTAACCGCACACGCACGCCTGAGACCCGCATGCCCTGATGAGCAACAGCCATAATGGCCCCTAAGATGAACTAAACAGAAAAATACAGTAAACACAAAAGTTTGTGAAAAGCAAATCACATGGACATGAAACAAACTCTGAATGAGAATAATAAAAATAATAAAATGTATAGCGCAACAGCTCCGATTACAAGCTGCAATTCCAGACTGTTGAGCGGTAACAACCTCTGGTGATGCAGGTCACGCGGCACCGAAGGTTAAAGGTGACCTGCTTTTTTTATTTAAAAAAATAATTTTTGTGAAAGTGAGACAGATAAGATGCTCAGGGTGCAGTGTGCACTAACAAAAATATATTAATAACACGTACACAGACACAAATGTTTTGGATTGTTTTTTTTTTCCTCTACACCTTTCGCGATCGACTTGGGAGCGGTCCACGAGTTACTGGTCGATCACGATGGACTTATTGGGCAGAGTCTGAATTGTCCCTAGGTGTGAGTGTGAGCGTGGATGTTGTTCATCTGTGTGCCCTACGATTGGCTGGAAACCAACCAGTTCAGGTTGTCCCCTGCCTACTGCCAGAAGACAGCTGGGATAGACGCCAGCACACCCCGCCACACAGGAAGCTTCGGGCATGGAATCGAACGCAAGACCTCTACACTGTGAGGCGGACGTGCCAACCAGTCAACCAGTCACGGTAAATTAAAACCGGGTTGTGCAGCAGTCAGTGGCGACAAACTAGGCAGAGCCTCACTACCACCACCTGCTGGACGCTGTCTGCATGTGGAAAGTTAAAAAAAAAAGGAAATACAAATTAAAACCATTTTAGTTACTGATTAAAGTCCGTGCTTTCGATTAACTTTCTTTTTCAATACGATAATTATCAATATTTTCCCATTAAAATGCCTGGATGTGTGTATTTACAATGCAGAATGAGAAGGAAGTGAAGCGGAGCGAACTGTAAGCTTGGAGCCGCAGTTGACCATTGCTGACTCAGGCAGTCGGCTTGTGCACTCACTTAGACATCGCTGTTTGTCTTTCTATCGTCAGAAAAAATGTTTTATCGCACATGCACTGCACATGCTGACAGTTTGTGGAAGTTTTTTTTTTTCATGAATATGTGTGACATATTTAATCAATCGCCTCTTGAAGTCAGCTGGGGTGGGCTCCAGTACCCTCCCGCGACACTGTTCAGGATAAGCGACGTTGAAATTGGATGGATCGATGGATGGATATTTAATCACTCTTGTGACCAGAAAAGCGCTTTAAAATGCAAAGTGTAGTCTGGTATGTATGGTGCCACATCCACCATGTGGCAGTGTTGCGCTCCATTGGCGCAATGCGTAGAAAAAGCCCTTCGACATAGATAACCATTTCTGGAGCGTGCATCTGCTTGTTGGGGACATGCAGACTCCACCATCTTGAAGTCCCTGGCGATCTCTTCAATACAATTTTAAAGCGGCAACTATTATGTTCTGCTCCGGTGAATTCATAAATCCTTGAATTCTGTAACAAATTTGACATGGATTGGTTTGTTAGAAACATCACACATGATACCAGACGCCTAGGTAATTTTACAATTGGGACTTTCATAACATATTAAGGGCAGATCGAATGCTATTTTTACATAAAAAGACTCCTCCCCCAAAAAGCAACAACACAACAGAGAGGAACGTGACGTTATATTCAATTTTTTTGTTTTTGTTTTTCTTGCTATCACATAGTTGAACAATGTGGAATCAATTGAAACATTATTAACAGTTTTGAAAACAAATATTCAAAAACTCAATTTAAGATTTAAGACATGTTTTTTAGAAAATCAAATTAGAAATTTCGACTAATGTTCTATTTTGGCTTCATATTTTTATATCTGATTCCCGGGAAGTAGTGCCTCACCAGTTCGGAACCTCACCGCACATCACTGACGCAGGATATAAAAATATGAACCTATCATAGAAGAGGTGAGCCGATACTTCAATTTTTACATTCATTTGTTATCAAAGCTTTTAAACAGGCTTTAATCAATTCCACACTCTTTAACAATGTAGCAATGAAACAAATAAATATTTAATATAAGGTCAAATTAATTGTTTTCCTTCTCTGATGTCTTTTAAAATTAAAGCATTTGGGATTTCCTTTACATTGAATATGTTTTGAAAACCCTGATGATTATGGAATGATACCAGACACCCACATGTCTGGTATCATAACTGCACGTCTGATGTTGGTAAACAAACCAATCTGTGTCAGGATCTATAAAGAATTCAACTAGTTTTGATTCATTTTTGGTGCCAAACACAGATACCTCAATACAACTGAATGGAAGAGATCCCCGGAGACTCCTGGGAAGATGGCGGCTTGGACTGTGTGTCATCAACCAACCAAAGCTTTCTACAGTGGCTATTGCTATGTCCAAATTCGTAAACTGCGTCTTCCGAGGACCCTTGGCAGGCTGGTTCCTCTTCATGTAGACTCTGTGGACCGTATAAACCATGGAAAACTTGGACAAGTCTAGCAACTCTCATTTGACTATCTTCTGTACTGCCGCAAGATGAGGTAATGTGCTCGGTTGTAGAAGAGATGTTGAAGTGTAGAAGATGAGTGGCGTGGAAGAGCAGAGCAATGTAGGCTACAAAAGTGTACTCTAAAGCACCCTTCACTCAGGGCTCATCACCATGGAAACAAAAGCTTGATTTGAAGGCTAGATTCAAAGGCTGCATTAATTTAGAAACTGATGTGCGGCTGGGGCACACCAGAAGTTACATCATGGGGCCTTCAAATTCATTTTGGAGAATACTGCCAATGAATTAAGACACAGCATATATGGGAAGTGTGTCATGCATCTTCTACACACGAAGCCAATGGTGCTCGGCACTGCCGCCTGCCAGCAGCGGCACAGTATTTTCCTGTCTCCATAGTGCATCTTCACTTGCTTTTCTGATCTATCATAAAGACTAAATATCTCACACATTCATTAAATATATTAGACATACTTTTGAACGTCAGCATGTGCAGTACATATGTGATTCAACATGTATATTGGCAATATAGAAAGAGAAGAGAAACAGTAATGGCTCTTGTGTGAGGACATGCACCAATAACTGTCTGCATCAATTAACGTGTGTGTAGTCACTTGAGGCACTTGGGCGTAATGAGTCTCATAGCGGCCTTTCCCTTCTCACCCACGTATTTGAACAAGAAATACACAAATTCAGCTATTTTAATGTTGAAATCATTTATATTATTGGACTAATAAAGAAAATCATTGTAAAGCATGGACCAGAATAAGTAAAATGCAAAATAATTTACTGTACTGTAATTTGCTGTGAATAATTGGCACCCTTATGTAATACTCACCCCCCCCACCCCTCCTCCCGCCCCATCACCCTTTTTTTTCTCTGTACTTTTGTTCATAACGGTACCCTGATTGGCTGGTATCCTTTTTGCGCCCTTTCTCAAAGGAGAATCAAACAGCTGCAGCTTGGCTTCTGATCAGAACAAAGAGATCAGAACATATTACTCCAGGCTTTGCACTGACTCCCAGTCAGATGTGGAATACAATTCTGCAACTATAAATCACTAAATAGTTTTGAGTCCTGAAAACATTAAAGAATTGCTTAATAAATATAACCCCTGGAGAGCTCTGAGATCTGCATACTGTGTCAATTAGTGGACCCCAGAGTTCAAAGTAAACAGAGTGAAGCTGTATTTAGTTTCTGTGCTGTACGCAATTGGAAAAAGCTGTTAACAGAAGTAAAGTCAGCCCCAAGTGTCGATGCCCCCCCCTCCCCCCACCACCACTATCATCATACCTTTGAATAAGGTCTTCTAAACATTTTTAAGCCATTTTTTCATCTGTCTCTCCCTGAGCCGCTTATCCTCACGAGGGTTGCTGGTGTGCTGGATACTATCCCAGCCATCTTCGGGCAGTAGGCGGTGTACTCCCTGAACCGGTTGCCAGCCAATCGCTCGGCACACATAGACAAACAACCACTCACAACCACACCTAGGGACAATTTGGAGCATTCAATCAACCTACCATGCATATTTTCGGAATGTGTTAGGAATTCAGAGTACCCGGAGAAAACCCAAGCAGGCACGGGGAGAACATGCAAACTCCAAACAGGAAGGCCGGGGCCGGAATGAGCCCCTTGACTTCTGTACTATGAGGCAGATGTGCTAAGCAGTGGATCACCGTGTCGCCCATCTCATTCATATCAGGATGTAAATCTACATCTGACACGGCGGCTACAAGGACTGACTGTGTATGTGTAGGTATGTGTGTATCCGCCGCTGATTGACTGTCAGAAGAGTTTGGTCAAAGAGCCAGACTCTGAATGGTGCATTATGAGTAGTGATGAAACCACTGTATTCCGTAATTTTATGCATTTGCCTTATTTCTTATTTCCCACTATCCTCCATTACTGATGGAACACGTGCCAAAAATTTAATCACAACTTCAAAATTTCTCAAAAGTACGGTACATGCGTTATAATAATCAAATAGTTCCCAAATACAGTAAATCTATTAGTTGACAACCCTCCCTCCAAAACATCCAAGATAATTTTTCAATCACAAGCCGAATATCTGTTTCCAAATCCGCACCCTCTCCTCGAAAAAAAAAAAAAAAAAGCATTTCAGGGTGGCTAATTTTCTCAGAGAAGATTCACGATCCATACTATGTCAACTGTCAAATACGGTAGAGGGGGTGATGCTACACATACTAAAGTGTGATTAAGTTAAAATTGAAAGGGTAAATAGAAAAGAAATGGAATATTCCTCACTGCTCAAATCTGTGGCTTTATTGACAATTACCTCAGTTGCCCCGAAAATTGAGATTATCTCTTTATAATGTCTGTAATTCCTAAAAGGTAAATTCTCTTGGAAAAAAAAAATTGAAGGAGAGACTGAATTCTCTATTTTCATGATTGGTGTAAAATTTGCACAGCACGTGGCGGAATCAGGCTCTACCCGATGTTGAGAATTTAGCAGACAGACGTAGGCCGGTGAATGTGTGCTAGTGAGCACTGTGGTCACAGCCGACTTCAATCATGGCCAATGAAAGTGTCTCTTTTTAACATGGCGGAAGCACATTTGTGCCATGAAGTGGGCAGTTGGACTCTGTCCCCACCCATTCATCATCGTCCGTAGCTGTGCTACCCCAGTCGGATGATTTAAAAATTAATACAGTGATTCAGAGTGTTTGATGCCCACTGTTCTAATATTTATGAATATAATGGGTTGCATCTGACCAACCGTCTATCCTTGCGCCGGTGTTGGCCACGGTCTGGACAAGGGGAAGGTTAGATTGATTTTCTATCTCGAAATTGTCACTCCGTGAGGCACATCTCCAAGACACCCCTTCTGCTACACCAGCCCGCCCAGCTTGCCGGAGATCGGTTTGCCAAATTGCTTAATGCTCAGCAAGCCTTAAAATCAAAATCCACCAGCATTTGCACTCCGCCGCAGGCTCGCTTTCATTCAAAATAGAGCCCTTAAAGGAAAGACTCCAATTCAATCACATCATGTTTTTTTGAAATCTGTTGTCGTGTTTTTTTGAAAAAAAAAAAAAAATCAAATGAAAACGGTCAAAGTGCAAAATAATGGATGGACCTCAATGTATGATTGTGACTGCGCTCTGTGAGCAAGAATATTTTCAAATTGCAAATACATACCCATCCTCCCTTTTCTCTGATATCAGGGCAGATGACCCTCTCCACATAAGCACCCACGCACTCCTTCAGCTGAGGCAAAATCACCGCCATGCCATTCTCCTGGCAATACATGGCCATCTGGCCAGCTAGAATATAGACCGACAATATTGCGCTCCATGCCAGGTCACGGCGTCGTCCCCTGGGATCAATGGGAAAGAAGTGTTCATCTAGGATCTTCATAAGCTTAGGACAGGCTGTATTCTCTGTCACATCCTGGAAGACACGTGGCCAGCGCCTGAAGAAGATGGGGAAGCGTGTAAGGAGCACATCTCCAGCGTAGCGAAGCGCTTTAGTGCAGGCAGTGGGGGCAGGACCCATTCTTCCGTCCATCCCGCCTGTGATGACATAGTCTATGTAGTCATGGGCCATCAAGTAGGCCTCTCTCACCAGCGGGTCGGGACTGCTTAGGCCTGGTCTGGCCTCTGCTACTTCTGACTGGCACATACTGTAATTTCCTCGAACCCTCGTTTCACAAATCACCAAGCTCTGTTCTCGTTTGGAAACAGATGACTGCCCCAAGCGGCACGGCCATTCTTGAAGGCACTTTGTTCTGTCCTGCTTACTTTGGGATCCTTAAAACCCACCTCCTCCTGCGAGTGGTATACAGTGCCCACAAAACAGCAGCAGCAGGTGAAAAAGTATAAGGTCCAGTGGTGTGTGTCCGAGTGTTGCCGTTACACCGAGTCACCTCGTCCCTCAGCTAGCTAAATATAGAGCGCTTACTGACTGGCGTCTCAAATGTCTTGTGCACGATAATACCCATGTTTCACATCTCCATTCGAAAACATGCACAAATACATTGCAGACATTTTGTCCTTCACAGTGGTTGTTTATTATCAGTGACAAATCCACACAAGTATTCTACTGTGTTTGCTGTTTAAAACATTTAATCCTGCTGTCTGTGTATGTGGCAACACTCTGCTTGACTGATTGTCTGCGTGCCGATGCCATGCGGGCTGCAACCCAACTCCCCATCAGCCTGCACAAGATAGGTGGTACAAACTTTGGATTGATGTAAACAAAGCAGACACAATTTGTATTTTACTGATTTGTTCATAAATTTATGTGTGAAAGTGAGAGATTTAACTTGCCAGACAAATCCCCTTCCATGCACCTAAATGAATTCATTTCAAGAAGCCGAGTTAGGGACAGACCCGAAATCCGGACTTTTTAAATGAAGCGTCCACACAATTTAAAGTTTCAAAAGACTGTAAACGTCTTTGTCCAGATTTTGATAAAAGAACAAAATAGGCCCCAATGTACAGTGCCTCGCAAAAGTGCTTGTACCCCCTTGAACCTTTTCATATTTTGTCATGTCACAGCCTCAAACATCAGTTTACTTTATTGGGATTTCGTGAATGCACCCCCATGCCCCTCTATTTATTTATTTATTTATTTTTAATACAAATCTGAAAACTGTTTTGGGCAAAAGTATGTCCAAATTTGAATTCAATTTTTTGGGTTGTGTTGTCATCCTCTTTCTGAAATGTTTGCCCATTCTTCATTGCAAAATATCTTACAAATAAGCATTTATACTGTTAGATTACACACGAGTTTACTATTTCCTACAATGATGCATTTGACTTTGATTACATATTTCAAAAATGTCGGTGCTTAAATTCTCTTCCATGCAGTTCTGCAATGCCCCACAAATGTTGCGTAAATGGGGTCAGAGCCCGGGTGCTGCCATTTAAATCCTGCTGGAAGTCAGGTTAGCGCGACGCTCCATACTGTCATTTAATTTTTCTGCGCTGCTCTCCACAATGACGTGATGCCGTTTCAAGTTTGACGTTCTGCCAAACACATATCACCGGCCATGATGTCCATGAGCCACAAGCAGAGCTGCACTGTGTTTGCGCACTTACAGATTTGGCGTGGGGCTTGAGCACCAGGCAGTTCCTCCTCTTGTCCCTTCGCTAATACGTATGCTCTGTGTGCTAATTCTTTCCCCAACATATTACCTCTTTGCCAGCGAGTTTTGAACAGAAATCTAGGAAACATTGTGGCAATCATTTGCCACTCAACAGGTGATGGTCAGGGATGGATCTTGTTTAAGACCTGTGCCATTAAAGCAATTATCTACAAAGGTTATGTGACAAATGAAGTTAATGTTTAAAAGAAATTATGAATGTCATGATGCTGTCCTGTTTGCTTTGTTTTCTGTTTTGGTTTTTATTTATTTGTTTTTTTCAGTCTCCGGCTGGAGAGTGGGCGTTCTCTCATGATCCACACCTGACACTAATCATCCTGGTTTCCTTTAAGCTGCCTTTAAAAGCCACGCCACGCCGACAACTGGCTGTTGGATTATTAAGTCTTGCTTGCAACGCCAAATGTTTTAATTTTCTAGACGTTCTTGACATATTTTTCCTGCCCATAGCTTTTCGCCTCAGTAGTTCATAGTATTTTTCATGTACCGGTAATTATTTTCTTGCGTATTCTTGGTTTGGATTCTCGTGCATTGGATTCTGTTGTCCTTTGAGTTGACAAGCAATTTACATTTTTCTCGTTCCTTGCCTTTTGCAAGTGTTTTCTGTTTGTTCTCACCTTTTCTTGGTTCTTTGTTGGTCTTGCCTTTGTTTTGAAACGAATATATTTTTGTTAGAACTTACCTGTGGCTATGATTGTGGAATCCCAATTTTGTCTGGAACTTTTCTGGAAACCTGACAATGACATTATTGTTTTTATTCTTATTTGATTTTTATTTGTGTGCAACTTTGATACGTTAAAGAAATATTCATGAATGTCTGCAGTATAGAAGAGCAGTGTAGTCGTGGTGTGTGCGTGTATCGTGCTCACTCTCATCAGAGCTCATAACCACTTGTTTCCAAAGATGTTAAAAAGGAAAACAGCTCTACAGAGCAGACTAATTAAATCTCACCACATAGACAGCAGCAATGTGATGTCTTAGTAAACAAACAAGATGTACATGCGAACATGAGAGCTATCAGAAATCGAGGATAATGCCTGCGACATCTCTCCGGTCGGCCATCAATCAGGCACGCGCGGCTAAATCTACAAGGTCCTCTGAGTGCTTTCTCTCTTTTCATGAAATGGCTTTATGTGTCACGCGGGGATCAATCAAACTATATGTATGACATGTGTTCATTGTTAATATACTGATTTATAGCACATCCCAGACATGATCAAGTGGTGCCATTAGCGGCTATGTATTCTGTGGCCATCTGGTGTGGCATACATGTGAGTGTGCATGAAGATAAGACTAACCATCCAGAAAGAAGCCCATCCCCACCTCCTGCCTATGTACGCACACACAGATAGACACACATTCACACACAGCCTTGCATATGTGACTTCCTTTCCATTTTTACAGCTTTATGTTTTGGCAGCTCCTCAAGCTCCATTCTAACCCCAATTATTCGCTTACAGACCTGCTTTGTGCTCCATAACAGGGTGTCCACAAAGTCGGTACATTGGAGATTGCAGTGGTCAGAGTGGTCACCTGAATTTTGCAAAGTGCATGAAAGTATGCATTGAAAATGATGGAAATCATGTTGAAAATATTTAGCGGCATTAAAAATGAATAAAATGGTTTTGTTTTCAGATGTATGTTTGTGACCTTGTACCCAGATTTTGCAGACACCCTGTACAATGTGTTTTATTCACACAAAATGATGCCAAAATGCACAGTACAGTTGCACTGTCATATCCTTCCATTTTACACAAAGGTGCATGCTTGCGTGGGACTCTCAATTGATTACTTGCACTGCAAATCGGCCACTGTTTAAAGTTAGAGGACTGTTGTTAAAAACACTTGGCTTACAAGATGGGGTCAAACTTACTCAAGGGAGGCAAAACTTTCACATGATGGTATTTGAGGGGGAAAATAATGCCCCGCAACTTGGTTTCCACTTCAGATTTCTACTTCATATTGTTTAAAACAGATTGGCAAGTCATCGTTGGATTTCATGTGATGTCAAATGGTCAAATGGGCTACAAGCTGGCCAATTGGGTTCATAAACACGGTATTTAACGTATTGGTGGAAGCAGTTAGAGCGGGGGTCGGCAACACGCGGCACCGGAGCCGCATGCGGCTCTTTAGCGCCCCCTAGTGGCTCCCTGGAGCTTTTTAAAATGTTTGAAAATGGAAAAAGATGGGGTAATGAAAATATATTTTTTGTTTGAATATGTGTTCTGTAGGAGGACAAACATTCTTAACATTTTCCAATGATGTAAAAAATATGTCGAATAAATATTACATTTCAGCATTTCTGTCAACGAAGCTTTGCGTCATAGCCTGCGACACACGTTTCTATTAGCAGAGCGGGATGCCAGGCAGGTGGCTGTTGTAAGAAGAAACGGTGTTTCATGTCCAATTCACCGAGGGAACTGGCAAAGAATGCCAATATGAAGGACAGAGAGAAGCACTTTAAAACGGCACACGTCAGCTACGCAAGTTAACACGCTGCAAAAGTGCGTCCCGTGCCTCGTTCATCTTAGCTGACGTAATGGCTGTTGCTCATTATAGCATGCATGTGTAAGTGTGTGTGTTTGCATGCGTATGCGGTCACGGGTCGATCGCGGGAGGCTGGTTTATCGAAAACTAGAGCTTTGGTCAAAAAAGGTTGGGCCCCCCCTGCTCTTCAGGATGCACTGAAAGGGAAAAAAATGTTTAATCGGGAAGACTCATTGTGTATTTGTGAAAAGGTTGGGCCCCCCTGCTCTTCAGGATGCACTGAAGGGGAAAAAATGTTTAATCGGGAAGACTCGTTGTGTATTTGTAGCCAACTTCGTCATTTTGATAAGATAAGATAAGATAACCTTTATTTGTCCCACACTGGGGAAATCTGCAGTCTACAGCAGCAGAATTGGGGGGACGTTAGAAAAGAAAAAAAACAGAGTGTTGCATGCACAAGTAAATGTTTCAGAAAACAGTACAGAATGCAATATAAATATAAGATATAGATATAGATCTAAGCATATATGCAACTGCATATATGCAGCATAAGGTGGCTGTGCTTTTTACAATGGTTACAGGTTTTCACGTATGTTTATTCAGCAGCCTGACAGCAGTCGGTAAGAACAAGCGGTGGTATCGCTCCTTCTTGCAGCGCGGGTGTAACAATAGTAGGCTAATATAGATACGTACATACAGCGTGTGTTGCCTTCTGTCTGAGGCTTTTAATTTGTTGCGGCTCCAGACACATTTGTTTTTCGTTTTTTTGGTCCAATATGGCTCTTTCAACATTTTGGGTTGCCGACCCCTGAGTTAGCGTGATGAGCTGCATGTGACTTTTTTAACTGGTGAGTCGTGCAGCTGACTCCATTCAGTCTAATAATCATTTGTCAGCTGCTTGACAAACAATATGCCTATTCTGCAAAAGGGAACACATAAATAAGATGATATGAAAGTCAAGTGTACTAGAAGGAATTCAACTGCATTAGTGTTTGTGTGAAAAGGGAATGTCCTCAGTATCTCAATGTCCGTGAAATTGTCACACTCTTCCCCAAGGCCTCACCAGCTTATGTGAGTATTGAGTTGCCAAAAAAAAAAATAAAATCCTCTAGGGTTTTCTCATTTGGCCACATAGCTCATCAGCAAACTGAAGAAACCTGATAATGATCCTTATCATGTGAATCAGACGTGTTGGAGAAGGGAGACATCTAAAACAGGCAGAACAGTGGCCCAGGAGGACTGGGTCTTGACACCCTGGGCCTCTAGGAAATGGACTAGAAGATGTAATGGTAATTGTTTTGTGTCCACATTCTTCTTTTTGTTTAGCTGCCATATGATTCGGAATGTTCCCCACGGACTCTGCAACACCACTCAACATCTGAACAGCCATCAGGTAATGAATGAATCTCCGTGATGAAATGTTGTCAAAGTTTCAAAATGAAGGCAACGTTCACACAGACAGTTGCTACGCTATCGAGGCCCGGTGAAAATTAAGCAAGCCAAACACAATTTCTTTCTGCACAAAAGAATTGGATATGGACAGCCCATCCTTGACCATAGCTTGGCTCAGTTCAAAACATGCAATCAAATTTGTTTATTTGCTGTGACGTATTCTTCCCAAGCGACGTGACTCTTGAAGTCCAACTTAATAACATTCAAAATGGTGCACATCAGAGACTCCATTTTGTTTCATTCAGTATGAAACTCAGTTTTAAATGATCTGAAACAAATAGAGTCATTCAAATCCCTGAATCTGAAGGTACAGGGAACATTTATTTCAAAATGTGTTTTTTTCTGATCTCACGTTCGGTCTTCACTGCTATAATATGATAGATCAGGGGTGTCCAAACTTTTTGAACCGAAGATCGACTTTTCGATCAACCAACCTCCCGCGATCAACCCGTTACCGCGCACGCACATACACATGCATGCCATGACGAGCAACTGACACGGAGGCATGTGACGCACTTTTGCAGCCTGTTAACTATCGTAGCTCACGCGTACTGTTTTAAAGTACTTCCCTTGCCCCTCTAGATTCCTATTCTTTGTCCGTGC
Source organism: Hippocampus comes (assembly GCF_001891065.2). Taxonomy (NCBI): domain Eukaryota; kingdom Metazoa; phylum Chordata; class Actinopteri; order Syngnathiformes; family Syngnathidae; genus Hippocampus; species Hippocampus comes. Next base: position 1,008,186 of record NW_017842057.1, on the reverse strand, counting down.
CCTCGGTGAATTGTACACGAAACAAACGCTGAATGAGAATAATGACAAAGATAAAAGATATAGCGCAACAGCTCTGATCACAAGATGCAATTGCAGACTGCTGAGCGCTAACAACTTCCGGTGACGCAGGTCACGCGCAAAGATTTACCTGCTTTATTTTATTTGTTTTTTTTCATACTTTTTGTGAAAATTTGACTGATAGGATGATTAGGGTGCAGTGTACATTTATACAAAAAAATATATGACTAACATGCACAAAGACACACAAATGGTTGTTTGGTTTTTTTCCTCCTCGACAACCCTCGTGAAGGACTTGGGACCAGTCCGTGATTTACTGGTCGATCGCGATCGACGTAATGGGCACCCCTGTGATAGATGAATAGATGGATGGACCCAGACTGGCCCCAAGGGATAGGCATGGGAACTTCAGCTAGAAACTTTCCATGCAGTTGTGTCTTTAAAAAATTCCTTCAAATGCAAAATATATGCATGTCCATTAGGGTGGTCCATTTTGGAAAAGTTTGTCGGATTCGTCGGGCCGGGTCGGAAATCTTGTCGATACTATGACACAAGGATGTGTGCAAAATTTTATTCCGATCGGATAATTTTATCCCGTCCCGCAGAGCGACCAAAGTTTCCCCTATGGAAAGAATGTTACGGGGCTGAATGGTAGTACGGTTTCTCCCGTACAGTAAGGATTTTGTTTTGCTCAGTTCGCACTTGCAATAATTCAAAGACGGAAGACAGGAACGCATGTATTGCAAAAAAGGCAACCGTGGTGATCCTGCAACACTGGTGAGATTGTTGGTCCATGTTAACTGGTCCATCTATCTATCTGTCCATCTGTCTATAATGGCCATCAACACTAGTGACACTGTTAGACCGCAAAAAAAAACGAAATCCGCCGTGCGTGCCATCCCATGCCTACTTCGCGCACGGGTGCAACGCCCGGTGTCGCTCCACGACCTGCAGAAGGTGCTGTCGCTGTTCCTCGTCGCGCGTAATGGCGCCGCAGAACGCGCTGATGAGGGCGACGCCCCTCTCCGCAAA
>NW_017842057.1:996461-1006566 GCF_001891065.2 Hippocampus comes | reverse complement strand
CATGGCAAAATACACGGTTAAAATACACATGTTCACCCTATTGAGACCAGTTGTTATGGTGGAAACTTTGGCCGCTTTGCGGGACGGGAAAATATCATCAGATCGGAATGAAATTTTGCACAGAACCTTGTACCATAGTATCGACAAGAATTCCGACCCGGCCCGACGAATCCGACAAACTTTTTTTTTTGCCATGAAAATGTGGACCACCCTAATGTCCATCCATCCATCTATCCATCTTCTACCGCTTATCCGGGGTCAGGTCATGGGGGCAGCAGCTTTAGCAGGGAAGCCCAGACTTCCCTCTCCCCAGCCACTTCTTCCAGCTCTTCCCGGGGGATCCCGAGGCGTTCCCAGGCCAGCTGGGCGACATAGTCTCTCCAGCGTGTCCTGGGTCATCCCCGGGCTCTCCTGCCGGTGGGACATGTCCGAAACACCTAACCAGGGAGGTGTTCAGGAGGCATCCTAATCAGATGCCCGAGCCACCTCATCTGGCTCCTCTCAATGTGGAGGAGAAGCGGCTCCACTCTGAGCCCCTCCCGGATGACCGAGCTTCTCACCTTATCTCTATGGGAGAGCCCGGACACTCTGCGGAGAAAACTCATTTCAGCCGCTTGTATCCAGGATCTCATTCTTTCGGTCACGACCCATAGCTCGTGACCATAGATGACGGTTGGAACGTAGATCGACCAGTCGCCCTTTGGCTCAGCTCTTTCTTTCCCACGACAGACCGATACAAAATCCGCAGCACAGAAAACGCTGCACCGATCCGTCTGTCGATCTCTCGCATCCTCCTGCACTCACTCGTGAACAAGACTCCAAGATACTTAAACTCCTCCACTTGGGGCAAGATCTCCTTCCCGATCCAGAGGGGGCACCCCACCCTTTTCTGACTGAGGACCATTGTTTCAGATTTGGAGGTGCTGATTTTCATCCCAACCGCTTCACACTCGGCTGCGAAACGCTCCAGCGAGAGCTGGAGAGCCCTGTATGAAGGAGCCAACAGTACCACATCATCTGCAAAAAACAGAGATGCAATACTGAGGCCACCACACGCTTTGGCTCCGCCTAGAAATTCTGTCCATAAAGGTTATGAACAGAATCGAAGACAAAGGGCTGCCTTGGTGAAGTCCTACCCTCACTGGAAACGATTCCGACTTACTGCCGGCAATGCGAACCAAACTTTGACATCGGTGGTATAGGGACTAAACAGCTCGTATCAGGGAGTTTGGTACCCCATACCCACGAAGCACCCCCCACAGGCATACATATAAGCATGTATGCATGCATATTGTTTACTGTGCTTATCCTGCTAACTTTGCATTCATGAATCTTCTCGGCCATGATGTTCATTTCTTGCTTATGATTATGACATAACAGTGTTGAGATATCATCAAATATTGTTGCATGAACTTCGGATAGGTTCAAAATTTTCCAGCCGCGGCATGAAAATTGATGCAGTTAGAAGTTAGAAATTGTGAAATGCAACAAGCTTTTAAAAGGACAGTTAAATTGGCTCAAACCTATCTTTAAGTTTATGAATTGAGTTTCATCTGAAATTCGAGCTGAGGGGCGGATACTCCGCTCATCTGCCTGCCTTGAGTAGATCAAAGGGCTATCCTTTTGTCTTCGCTCACTCTCTCTCACTCTCCAAAAAGCTCCCCAAAAAAAGTCTCAGCACACGACTTTCCTTCTTTCTCTGAGCACACTCTCTGCTAGAAGACCTCTTGCTTCTTGACAATATTTAGTTTTGCTCTTTTGCCTCTTTTTTTGGTTGCACACAGACACACGAGCGCTAAGTCCTGCCCAAAACCGCAGGCGGTGGACTTCCAACAACCTTGAGTACTGGGTTCTCGTCTCTTAAACCACCCGCACTTAGCATGTTAGCCGTGACGTAAAGGTTGTCAGGAGCACAAGCTGAAGCAATAAGTCGGCTCTGCTCCTTGCCTGAAGGACAGGAAAACCACCCAGTGTGGTCCTGATGAAGTTACGAGACCACACGGGGTCTGAGCCACGAGAAACCCTACCAAGCTTTTGTTTTTCTGTTTCCAGCGGCCTCTTTTTCTTTCTTTTTCCTTTTGATTTTTCTTTTCTTCGTCTGCACACGAATTGAAGTTCCTTCCACCTGCTCATCATGTGAGACTCTACTGGTCAAACCCAAGCGCTGACTTTGCAGTCCAATAGGGCTTCAGTTTGGTGCTTACAAAAATGTAATGAGCGGCAAACTTTGTGAATTTCTTAAAGTCTTTCCCCATCACTTTTGTTATCATTACCACCTTCTAACACTTATCTATTAGCTGTCCCATATCTCCCTAAAAACCCTTTCATGACATAAAGAGACACACGAACAAACAGGGCCCTATCTATTTACCTTCCAACAAATTGCTGTTTGGCATGATTAGAGACACATTTTTCTCAAAAGAAGACTGAGGGAAGCAAGAAAATTGACTTTTGCCGCACAGAAGTGGAGTCCCATGTTGGCAAAATTACGGAAAGAAATCCCCTCACTGTACTTGGTTTTGACAATGGAAAAGCGTCTGCTTTATATTGAGCTGTGTCAAGCCAAGTGTGTACGATACAGTGGAAACCAAGTGTTTGGCTTCAGGGGTTTGGGTTCCCACAAACACACTGCACTGAGAATTTAGCTGAAGGTCTCCTCTTCAAGCGAAAGCTTTTCTACTTGTAAAAAGTTGACCAACTTAATCCAGTGCTTGTTGCAATTTGTCGTTTCTGTTTGTGAATTGACAAAGTGTCCCAATACTTATGTCTGTGCGTAGATGTCCTCCTTGCCTGAGGAACAAGGGAAGTGACATGGTTCATAGCGACTCCTATCAGTGCTCTCATACGTTCATGTTGCAACATGTGCGAGCTTGGGGAGGAGGTGACTTCCCTTTCGCCAGTGGAGAGGTTTCTGATGTGTAGATTGCTGCGGTGGAACGGAAGGTGCAAGACTAAGAGGAAACATATGCCACACTGAAAAAGACACGCAAATTATCACGACCACCCGCAGTACATAATTAGAATGTGGTGAACTGGTGTCATTTTCACCCATTCACCTAGAAAAATAAAATAACATACGTCGGTTTACCACACCTGCCTCTGGACATTTTTTTTCTGACAAACATTTGCACCGGAAACACTTTTTGACAAATTTTATACCTGTCCAGTTTCACCAAATATTGTATTAAAAAATATGTGTCTGTCCTTTATGACACATATGGTCATGTCACAGTCTGGTTTTTCACTTTTTCTTGTCATTCAAAAAAAAAAAAGAAGCAACATTCTCATTTATTTAATGTTATTAAAAGGGCTTTTGAAAAACAACACAGGTGTGATCATGCGTGGGTTATTATTTATCATACCGTTATTATTTATCATACCATACACTCTCAAGGTTTTGTGACATAAAATTCACATGCTGATCTTAATTTACGAGATAATGCCACGTTTTTTGAAGAGGCTTTGCTTTAGTGTACTCCAATCCATAATCTCATACAGCGATTTACTTGCCAAAAGCCAACCAGAGTGATCAGTTGCCACAGACGGCCGACGCCATTGTGCATCAATGGCTCATTTATTCAAATCATATCTACAAAGCACAATGACACAAAAATCTCTTCATTCTTCCATCCATCCATCCATTTTCCATTCTGCTTATCCTCACACAGGTCGCAGGGGGTGCTGGAGCCTATCCCAGCTGTCTTCGGGCAGTAGGCGGGGGACATCCTGAACCGGTTGGCAGCCAGTCATAGGGCACACAAAGATGAATGACTATTCACACTCACACTCACACCTCTAGACAATTTATAGCGTTCAATCAGCCTGCCATGCATGTTTTTGGAATGTGGGAGGAAACCGGAGTACCTGGAGAAAACCCACGCAAGCCCGGGGAGAACATGCAAACTCCACACAGGGAGGCCGGAACTGTGCACAGAGAGGTCGACGTGCTAACCACTGGACCACTTCTTCATTTTTCACAATTGTAAATGTTGCTTTTAACTTAGGTTTGGTCCTGCCTGTATTATGAGTGTGTGTGCAAGATTGCTATGTGCGTGCATTTTATTTCATGAAACACGACTGTGGCTGATATGATAAACAATTACCGGTACTTCTCAGCCATATTGTTTACTTGCTATGGTGTAGGAATAATTTTGATTGAGTGAAAGAATTGAATGTTGAAGATTATTTTACAGTTTGCATTCACATCAATTGTGCACTTATTCTTTCATTATGTATTTCATTTAAAAAAAAAAAAAACTTGAATATGAAGGGGTCTAAGAATACTGCATCCATGTGAAAGTGGCAGAAAAATTACAGATATAGAAATTTTCCTCTGGGTATGGAGGTTGTCTCAGGGGTCGCCACAAAGTGCACAAGGGGTGGCCAAGGCCCCCCCTGGCCACCTTGGAGTTCCACCTCTGCCCCAGTTTGAGGACTCAATGGTTGAACTTTTTTCCCATCAAATGAATATTTGACAAGCACCAGAAATGGTTTAAATTTAATAAGTTTCGAATTAAACATGGGTACCGCTTAATAAAACCTTATCAAAGGTTTTAAACATTTATCAAATAGGTCAGTACATAAGACTTATAAATAATCTGTTAAATTTGTTAAATGTTAAATTTTTGATTAGGATTCTGATTGTGAATATTCTGGGTTCTAAATGATGAAGCATCATTTGCAGACACAAAAGCCACACTCATTGTGAATTGCGGTACAAGTAACTCTTTGTTTAGCTTCATGTAACAGTTGCAACAATCACACAATTACATTGTTTTTTTGTTTTTTTGTGTGTGTGAATATCATGAATTAGAAAGCAGTCCATAAGAATGTCATGCCAATAAAAGAACATATTAACCAACAGCACACGTTACGTAGTTATAACTTGAATAATCCATTTGATCATTCGATTATTCCACACTTTACTTGTAGCTTGCCTCCATACTTGCTGTGTGAAGTTTGCGTGTTCACAAGGTGCTTGCGTGGGTTTTCTTTGGGGACTCAGACTTCCTCGCGCATTTCAAAAACACGCCTCTTAGGTTCATGGTGGTGAACAATCCGGTCGCGGTCAATCTGCTGCACTCCTACGGCAAGCATTCCGCAAGCATTACTTTATTTAAGAATTGATTTGTAAAATGTGATCATCAATTCTGAATCATTTACATTTGCATTACTTTGCATCGAATCAAAGAATTTCTCCCAGCCCACCCTTTTTCGTCAAGTGGTCCCTAAACAGTGGCATGTGTGTCTATCAACTGAGACTTGCATAACGAGCCGTCCTACCCTGAGCAAGTAGCTCAATAAAAAGAATGTTCATGTTTGCAGCCACTGAAGGGGAAAAAAAAAACCCGACTCCTCACTGCAAGGTGACAGAGAAAGGTTGAACAAGGCAGATTGATGAAAACCGACCCCCTCCTGCTCCTCCCAACCAAGCCACAGTCAAACAATTGTGATCCCCACGCTTCTTTTGTTCAGGCCTCCCATCAGCCTCTCGGTTGGCGGTGTGGTCAGAAAGAGGAGGAAATTGCTCTGAATTTGCGGGTAATTGAAAACACCTCTACCCCCCATCCCTTCGTGCTTTAAAAACCTCCACACCCCATTCTCCTCCCAGGCACCCACCTTCTATACCAATGCGCTCCTAATGGCACCCTTTCCCTATCGTGTCCTCGGTCTCCCACAGTTCTCAATTGATGCAAACAATTGCGCACCCATTTACTGTCTAGAGGAGAGCTGACCCACTTGTGTGATTTTGGTCGCTGTCTCTCCTGTTCCACCTTCTCCCAATTGCAGGTATTGATGCCATGCCATTGTTTCCCTCTACCCAGGGAGTGGAGTGGTTTGTGGGAAAATTGGGGGACCCCCCTAGGTGTTTGACAGTGTTTATCGATTCACACCAGACTCTAATTTGCCCGCTGCTTCAAGCTTTTCAGACGCACTATCTACAGATGCTACTCGCGTTAAGTGCACTTGTCATAGCAATGTTTTAATGCATGCTGATATTCTAGGCAGAAGAAAAGAAAGGGAAATATTTGCATTTCTTTCAAACATGTTGTTACCAAAAGAATGTGGTTCGTCCCCTTGAAATGAATGTTTTTTTGTTAGTTTGTTTTTAATTGTATGCGATCTGCCACTGCTTATTGCTTTCTTGGAAGTTGTCTGGGGTATGCATTAACATACGTATAATGACACCTAAACTTTCTATAGTACCCATCCATCCATTTTTGAATCCACTTATTCAAAAATGCGAGGGTTGCGGGGGTGCTTGAGCCTATGCCAGCTGACTCCGGGCAGAAGGTGGGGTACACCCTGAACCGGTTGCCAGCCAATCGCAGGGCATACATAGAGAAACAACCATCCACGCTCACACTCAGACCTAGGGACAATTTAATGTGTTCCATTCACCTGCCACGCATGTTTTTGGAATGTGGGAGGAAACCGGAGTACCCGGAGAAAACCCACACATGCAAACTCCACACAGAAAGGCTGAATCGAACCCTGCACCTCTGCACTGTGAGGCGCACGTGCTAACCAGTTTTCCCACCGTGCTGCCAAAAACAAAAGTAGCTAACCAAAATTACTAAATGAATGTAGTGACAACATTGAAACTTTAACAAAAAACTTTTAAAATATTTTTATTCACTAATTCAAATGAAAGAAAAAAAATCTGTGGAAAAAGGATTCGAAGACGTTGGTATGAGACACAAAAAAAAGCAAAGTTCTCAAGGAAGTCACGTTACAACTTTCGAAACACACGGACACACACGCACGACCTCGCCCCCACCCCACACACACACACACACACACACACACACACACACACACACACACACACACACACACACACACACACACACACAAATTAATGTAAGCACACGATGATGTGCCACTTCAAGAAACCCAAACTTCATTATCTGGAGAAAAAAAAAACTGAGTATCAGACACGCTGACCAATTTCTGGGATGTGCAGAGCAAAACATCAGTAATGAGTACTTAGCACCAAACAAAGTAAAAATGGAGAAAAACTAGGAGCTTGTCAAGAACAACTAAAACAGCTTCCCGAAATAGAGTTTAGAGGCTATTGTGTTCATTGTTGTGAAGGAGAGGCGATGTGTGAATTGACTCTCCAGTGCCAAGAGCAGGCTCTCGATGCCGATAACCACCTCTTCATGGACACCCCTCTGACTGCAGCTTTCACCCACCTCTCCGTATCCAGTATTATTTTCAAAAGCAAGCTGCCCGCTCTTTCAATATTTCATTTCCTACTTGAGGTTTACCTTGCATTTATATAACAAAAGCCTCTCAGTTAGAGCACCTGGGAGTGGGAGGATGCAAGGGTGCATAACAATAAATCCCTGACCAACCCCTCTCTCCCCCCTCCTTCTCCCGCTCATTAACCAATTGTCACACGCAGTTGCATGCGCTGCATACACATGGTCTTTTACATTTCTCACACTTACTCTTGCTCCTGTGCATAACTGTTTTGGGGATAATGAGATTAAAACTGTATTTTTTTTTTTATCAGGCAGTTGCCACCAAGTGAATTGTTATCAGAACATAATGTTTAATACAAAACTGAATGGGTACAAAATTACTTGTGCTTCGCACTCGTGCCACCTGTCACTCTCACAGAGTTGGTAGTGGGGGCTTATCCCAAACGCCTCTTATTTGTTTTGAAATGATCTATAAAAGCTATTCTGATTTAGTGGAGGGAAAATGGTGTGCTGTTGTGGGTAGGATTATGACATCTAATTAGGAGCGTTGTAAACGGGAATCATTTAATCATGTCTTTGCGACTGTGCAGGGAAAAAAATGCTGCACTTATTCTAAAAATATCATAGAAAGCATCTCTGACATCAACTGTATGTATCTGTTACTCTACCTACCTGCAGGGACTGCACAATATATTGAAAAAATATCATCATCGTGATAATGGCCCATGCAATATGTGTATTGAAAATAGGAGCAAGTTTTATCTTGAATTGTTTGCTTTTATCTGACCAATCAGATGCAACTTTAAATGCACGTCGCCATCCAGTTGGTGAACTATCCATCCATCCATTTTCCAATCCACTTATCCTCACGAGGGTCACGGGCAGGCTGGAACCTATCCCCGTTGACGTCGGGAAGCAGGCGGGGGACACACCCTGAACTGGTTCCCTGCCAATCGCAGGGCACACGAAGACAAACAACCATCTGCGCTCTCAGTCACGCCTAGGGACAATTTAGAGTGTTCCATTAACCTGCCATGCATGTTTTTGAAATGTGGGAGTAAATCGGATTACCCGGAGAAAACCCACACATGCACGGGGGACAGCATGCAAACTCCACACAGGAAGGCTGGAGTTAGAATCGAATTTATTTATTTATTTATATTTGTATTTATACGCTTTTGTACTCGCATCCAGTGTGTGAAAAGCACAATTTTCAAAATAAAATAATTACTTTGACCTCATGGTCACTTTGACGTCAATGACTGTGTAGGCGGGCTGGATGGAGCCCCCAGGCAGTACTTTGCCCAGATCTGCAGTGTTCTAATGTGAAGATTGACCTTAAATTAAATGAACAGTGAGCCTAGATCAACTAAAACTAAACAAGATGTAATGTTTAATATGTGTGTGATTCTTTTATTATTAGTGACTCCTGTATTGGCGCTGGTACATGTAAAGTGACATTTTATGTTTTTCTTTGTCCTCATTTCACAATTGTGCATTTGTTTATAATCCTAAAATGTACTGTTTTGTGATTTTGAATGATACAATTAAAGTTGTAGTTTTTACTCAAGATTGTTTTCTGCAATCACTGCTGTACATTTACGTTCTTATGAAAAAAAGTAGTAGTCAAGTGAGATCCATCGAGAAGCATTGAATACTGACCTCTCTTGCATTCGACTCACAAACCCCACACAAAATGTAATCAAAATGATGGCACTTTAACAGTACACCACAAGTACCCACCAAGTAAGTGCACAGATCAAAGACATGTGATCTTATCTGAAGTCCAGTCATAAGAATTGTTGAGGTATTTGGATGAACTGGCTGTTCCCAGGCCACAGAAAACAGGTTGTGATAGTTGTTCTGCACCGAGATCAAGTATTGTATTGGTATCAGTGTTGGAAAGCAAGCTGTGCAAACAGAATGTGCTGTGGATTGATCGGAGGCTAAAGGTGGAGATGTGGTGCCAACAGGTCTGGACCCCGCAGAGTGGAACCGGTCAAATTTGCTCCTATTATTTAACTGAAACAAAGCTTTAAAGAGTTTGTGACCTTGGGAATGTGTACCTTTCCTATACTAAGTGTGGAGAATATGACTTTTTGGAATGCAGCTACGCAATGTTAACTTTCTGTCTGTGCTATACTTCTATTTTCTTTTTAGTATCTTCATTTGGATAGACACATCATGCATATTGAAGAATTATTTCATCGTAAGAACATCAACACAAGCGATCATGTCATGTCATAATGTGCAGTGAAAATATTAAATATCTTACAGTGCTATTTTCCAAAAGAAAACTCATAAAGTTAGGGGGGGTTGTTATTTATTACATTTCGCAGCAATTACATTTTTAACAGCATTTTCGGCACATGCTCTTTGCCAAACCAGCTTTCTTTGTTTTAAATACAATCCAATATACAAGTTGGATGTGGCTACAGATATCAAAAGTCTCCTCTCTACCATGCTGTCATCACTTCATTGGGTCCTCCGCGGTCTCAGCGTCAGACCCCACACTTAAGAAAGCATTTTAGAGGTCCAGTTCAGCAACATTTTCTTGGTGATGGTCAAGTAACATAATAAAATATATAATTCCATCAGTGGCGGACCCTGAGGGCCAGCAAGGCCTTCTCTGCTGGCCTAAACATTCTCAGAAAAGTAAATTTACTTTTATGTATTTTATGTTATTTTATTTTCATAAATATGTAAACAAAATTGTCGATAAATAACTTATTTATGATGGTAGAGTTTTTAACCAATCATATTTCAGCTAGCTTGCGTTGCCAGGTAAATTAAACTTGCTCGGGGCCTTCAGATTAACCAGAGCAGGCCCCTGTGCACTGTAAGTGAACGGGCACAGTCAGGTTTCAATAGCCAATCAGATCACGAGTCTCAGA
>NW_017842057.1:965602-996255 GCF_001891065.2 Hippocampus comes | reverse complement strand
GGAAAAGGGGTTGTCCGTCATTTTCAGATGATCAATTATGAACGCTACCCGTGGCTCACAGCCTCTGTGAAATGCTGCAACTCGTACTGCTGGGAATGCCTATTGCTTGCAACTGACCGATTTGGTGTTTGGAGGCACACTGGATTGTTTTACTAAGGCAGCAAGGAAACGGCTGGGCACTTACAAGCTACAGTGCGTTTAAAAACGTTTGGGGACACTCGCGTAGATCTGCACCTCAGTGAACAGGCACGACATTGGTGAGTAAATGAATTTTATTTTACATTTCTTCTTGTCATTTTATTTCGTTAGTATTAAATTCATGGTAACGAAATAAAATGACAAAGATACAAAAATGTATCAAATAAATCTGCTCACCTGCAATTTATAATGGCGCATTGTAGTCACCTTCGTGCACGAAAGTTCGTTCAATCTCAGCTGCTCAACATTTTCAGTTATTTTCTGTTGAATCACCGATTTTCAAAATGCAAATGATCTGTTTATTTTCAAAGAATAGTTTGTTTTGTTATTGTTTGGTTGGTGTCTTATATGAAACTGCGACATTGCGCAATTTATTGGACAGACTTTTTTAAGATCACACAGTGTAATTTGGGTGGCATTTTATTTCATATTTTTAAATCATCTTTTTATTTTTGACTATCTGTAAATTTAGTTTCCTGCTCTTAATTGTGAATGCATACTTGATGGTTTTAAATGCTCCTGAAATTAAGTGCTGCTTGACGAGCCTATACAGTATTGTGTTCATGTATGTGACGTCACTGAAGGCCTAAGGTTGAAATGCACGGCCCGCCACTGAATTCTATAGTATGCCAACAATATCTATTTTGTGATTTACACATTTACACATAAGCTCACTCAATTCAACTTTATTTATAAAGCACTTCAAAACAACTACTGCTGCATACAAAGTGCTGTGCATGGAGTAAAACGTAATCATACATTAAACAATTGATAATTAATGAATCATTCTCCAATGAATTAATACGAACACAAATACACCTGACACCAGGAAACATAGAAACTTCAAGTCTGTGTTGAGTTGAAAGCCAAAAAAGAAAAACCTGTTTTAAGGACAGGTTTAAAAAGGGAGCTTGCCGATCATTTAATGGATAGTCATTCCATTGGGAAGGCCCGCAACAGAAAAGCCTTGAACCTCTGAGACTCTGCTTTGTCTTCAGTACTTCCAGTAGCGTCTAGTTTGTAGACCAGAGGCACCGTGCAGTTGCATAGAGGTGGAGAAGCCTCCATGAGCCGTCACCTTACCGTGGTAGAGAGGATTGTGTGTCCCAATGATCGTAGGCGCTAGGTTGTCTGTGGCATTATGCCCCTGGTATGGTCACCCATGGCAAACAGATCCTAAGTGAGGGACCAGACAAAGCACGGCTCATTGACTCCAATGATGAACGAAAACATTGGACGGCGTCTTTCCTTCCTCGGATGTGAGTCACCGGAGCCCCCCTCTTGAGCCAGGCCTGGAGGTAGGACTCGCTGGCAAGCGCCTGGTGGTCGGGCCTACGTCCATGGGACACGATCGATGTCAGCCCGAAGAGGCAACATGGGTCCCCGTTTCCATGGGGTCACCACCTCTGGGAAGGGCCAAAAGGGTCGGATGCAAAGTGAACTGTGCGGCGGCCAAAGGCGGAGACCTTGACGGTCCAATCCCCGACTGTGGAAGCTAGCTCGAGGGATATGGAATGTCACTTCTCTTGCAGGGAACGAGCCCGATCTGGTCTGTGAGGCAGAGAAGTTCCAACTTGGCAGTCAGACTTGCCTCCACACACAGCCTGTGCTCGGGTACCAGATCTCTCGAGACCAATTGGACTCTCTTCCACTCTGTAGTTGCCCACGGTGTGACACACAGAGCAGGTGTAACCATACACATTGCACCCCAGCTCAGTGTCTGTACATTGGGGTTCACACCGGTGGATGAGAGGGTAGCCTCTCTCCACCTTTGGATGGGGGGACGGTTCCTGACTGTTGTTTGCGCCTATGCACCAAATAGCAGTTCAGAGTACCCCCCCCTCTCGGAATCCTTGGAGGGTATGCTGGAAAGTGCTCGTTCTGCCCGGGGACTTCAATGCTCACATGGACAATGACAGTGTGACCTGGAGGGGCGTGACTGGGAGGAACGGCCCCAATGATCAGAGCTTGAGTGGTGTTTTGTTGTTGGGCTTCTGTGCTCATCTGGAATTGTCCATAATGAACACCATGTTCAAACATAAGGGTGTCCATATGCGGACTTGGCACCAGGACACCACCACAGTTCCATGACTGAATTTGTGGTCGCATCACCGGATTTGCGGCCGCATGTTTTGGACACTCGGGTGGAGAGAGGGGCGGAGCTGTCAACTGATTACCACCTGGTGGTGAGTTGGCTTCAATGGTAGGGAAGGTGCCGGTCCGACCTGCCAGACCCAAACCTATTGTGAGGGTTTCCTGGGAGCGTTCGGCTGACACCACTGTCAGAAGGAATTTCAACTCCTACCTTCAGCAGAGCTTTTCCCACATCCCGGGGAACATTGAGTCAGAGTCGACCATATTCCGTTACTCTATTGTTGAAGCGGCCGATTGGTGTTGTTGCCGTAAGGTGGTCGGTTCCTGTCGTGGCGGCAACCCCTGAACCTGCTCGTGGATACTGGCAATATGGGATGCCGTCAAGCTGAAGAAGGAGTCTTATAAGGACTTCATGGCTTGTGGGCCACCAGCGGCAGCTGATGGATGGGTACAGGCTATCCAAGCGGAACGCGGCTTCATCGGTCGCCGAGGCAAAAACTCGGGTGTGAGAGGAGTTCGGTGAGGCCATGGAAGCCAACTTTGGGACGGCTTCGAGGAAATTCTGGTCCACCAGCCAACATCTCAGGAGGGGGAAGCAGTGTGCCATTAACACTGTCTATAGTGGAGATGAGGCGCTGCTGACCTCAACTTGGGGCATTGTGAGTCGGTGGGCAGAATACTTCGAAGACCTCAACTCCAACAACACGCCTTCCTCCATGAAGCAGAGTCTGGGGACTCTGAGGTGGGCTCTACTATCTCTGGGGTTGAAGTCACCGATGTGGTGAAAAAGCTCCTCAGTGGCAAGGCTCTGGATGTTGTGGATCTGTCCTGGTTGACATGCCTCTGTAACATCGCATGGTCATTGGGAAGAGTGCTTCTGGGTTGGCGGACCGGGGTGGTGGACCCTCTTTTTAAGATGGGGGACCAAAGGGTGTGTTCCAACTACAGAGGGATCACACTCCTCAACCTTTCTGGTAAGGTCTATTCAGGGGTGCTGGAGAAGTGGCTCCGTTGGAAAGTCGGGAGGAGCAGTGTGGATCTCCTCCCAGTCGCGGAACAGTGGACCAGATCTACACCCTCGGCAGGGTCCTCGAGGGTGCATGGGAGTGCTCCCAGGCTTCTGTTTTCTTTGAGATGATGCTTTAGTATACGTTCGTGCTACAACAACTCAGAAAGTTGCAGCGATACTCCAGGTTGCAATGCAAAAATTATCAGAATGGATGTAATCATGCTTGAAATTTCATTTTAATAAAACAGTCAACATGTTTTTTGTTCCGCCCTATAAAAAAAAATCCACATGCCGCACCTGAAATAATTATAACTTATATATATATATAATTAATTAATTGTATTTTATTTTTTAAGTATACTCATTAGGATGCTTAGGTATTGTGCTGGACACTATGCTGATTTTCAAAAAAAAGCATAGATCAAAACTGATTCAAACTCTAAAATGTATCTCAGTTTAGATATATTTACCATACAATGAGCACAGATGCAGTGCATTTTAACATGACATGTACTGCATTACCACTTAGTCTCCTGCAACTAATACTGTGGCACAGCCCCTCCACAGCCTGTTCAAACAGGCCCTCAAAAAAAAAAAAACCTCTCATATTGCCACTGTAACATCGTTGAGAACTTCAAATTGTTAACTTTTTCAAATCTTGTCCTTTTACTTTATCTTATAAAATCTTGCTTAATCTGGCACCATAGTGTTTGTGAAATTATGTTAAGCAGTAGGGGTCAGAACAACTCAAGCCTCCTCTAGAGGAGGCTGTAAAGTGAACTTCACGTCCTCCGCATTTGAACAGAAATGCTTCTCGGGTAAAGCTGCAGGGATGTGAAACGCTACCATTAACTATTGCAGAGTGCAACAGTCTGCACCGGTTTAAGTTGAAACTTAAGAAATGGTTGAAAGATGGTCAGACCTGTAATCACGAAAGTTATCAATCAATGATGCTGAACAGTTAAATGTGTAAATCAATATGAAAATAATTAAGTGTGTCTCTGTGATGCACATGGACTTCTTTTCACTGGTGCTTCAGTGATGTTTGATCTATGTTTTGCATGTGGACTTCATCAGTTCATTGTATAAACCTGTTGTCACTGTTTCTGCCCAAGAACTACAGATGAAAATGAGCTTGTTGGTATTTCTGGTCTGTGCAACACATTTGTTATGCAATGTTCCTGTTAAATACATTGAAAAACCACAGCATCAAGAAAATAAAAACAGATGGCAATTCAAGTTTTAACAAATATTTATACTCACACACGACATCCACTTTGTCTGACTCTTCAGAGGTAAATAAATGATCACAAATAAAAAAATAAAAGGTAAATAAATGTGAGAAGTTAAAAAAAGTACAAATAAAAGATGTAAAAGCATTCTTGTTCTCCAAATCCAATTCCATTCCAAGTTGGGATGTTGTGATAAAGACAAATAAAAGCAAATCACGTTCAACTTATATTTAACTGAATATGTTACAAATAAGATGTTTTATGTTCAAGCTAATTAATTTAATTGTTTTTAGCAAATAATCATTAATTTGAAATTTTATAGCTGCGACATGTTCCAAAAAAGTTGGGCGGGGTGGCAAAAAAGAATGAGAAAGATGAGGAATGCTCATAAACCACCTGTTTGAACATCCCACAGGTGAACAGGCTAACAGGGAACAGGTGGGTGCCATGATTGGGTATGAAAAGATCTTCCCTGAATTGCACAGTCATTCACAAGCAAAGATGGGGTGAGGTTCACCTCCCTGTGAACAACTATGTGAGAAACTAGTCCAACAGTTTGATGAGGATGTTCCTCTATGTACAGTTGCAAAGGAATTTAACATTGAATGCCTATGACCATGACGCGTATTTTTTATTTTTATTTTTTTATGGTTCGAGGCAGACTAATGGACTGATTGACGGACTGTCAGACTGATGGATTTGCAGAAATTCACAGATGGAAGCAATGGCAGAAACGTGTTTAAAATAACATGACAAACTGACCGACGAAGAATTACAGTTTGGTTCGGCCTGAAAAAAAATGACAGACTGACAATGATGGACATCTACCCAGGCCGCTGACAGGTGACAAATGACAGACCGGTAAAATTTTGTAAAATGCTCACCTTTAAGTTTTAACACACAATATTTTACAGAGTTCTACATTAACAGTGGTCCGTAGGCCACTACGTGACTGTGACGGGATCCCCAAAGTTCACGAATTTCATCAATAAATATGATGAAATCAACATATTCTCAATTATTTTTTTATTTAATGTTTTGAGATTCAGCAACTCAAATTGATCAATCATCATAGATCTTTTTAGTGTGGTTAATTCTTTTTGTGTGTTAGTTAACATCATTCCAAACGGAATGGGTTGAACAAGTCCAACAAAGGTCACATGGTAAATATACAGTCAAATTATATTCTGGAAAAAAAATCATACCATGCAAGAAGTAGCGACGCAGACAGAAGTAATATTTTCTTCAAGGCTTAAATAATAGAATATAAAGATGCTAATAGCCTATGAAATATTCAATATAACTTGTATTCTGGAGGTGGGGCTCGTTGGCGAGCGCCTGGTGGCCGGGCCTACACCCATGGGGCCCGGCTGGGCTCAGCCCGAAGAGGCAACGTGGGTCCCCCTTCTTATGGGCTCAACACCCATGGGAGGGGCCAAAGGTGTCGGGTGCAGTGTGAGCTGGGCGGCAGCCAAAGGCGGGGACCCTGGCGGTCCGATCCACGGCTACAGAAGCTAGCTCTAGGGACGTGGAATGTCACCTCTCTTGCAGGGAAGGAGCCCAAGCTGGTGTGCGAGGGAGAGAAGTTCCGACTGGATATAGTCGGACTTGCCTCCACACACAGCCTAGGTTCTGGTACCAGTTCTCTCGAGAGGGGTTGGACTCTCTTCCACTCTGGAGTTGCCCACGGTGAGAGGCGTAGAGCAGATGTGGGCATAGTCATTGCCCCCCAGCTCAGTGTCTGTACTTTGGGGTTCATGCTGGTGGATGAGAGGGTAGCCTCTCTCCACCTCCGGGTCGGGGGGACGGGTCCTGATTGTTGTTTGTGCATATGCACCCAACAACAGCTCAGCGTACCCACCCTTTTTGGAGTCCTTGGAGGGTGTGCTGGAGAGTACTCCTGCTGGGGACTCCCTTGTTTTGCTGGGGGACTTCAATGCTCACATGGGCAATGACAGTGAGACCTGGAAGAGCATTACTGGGAGGAACGCCCCCCCCCCCCACCCCTGATCGGAACTCGAGTGGTGTTTTGTTATTGGACTTCTGTGCTTGTCATGGATTGTCCAAAAGGAACACCTTGTTCAAACATAAGGGTGTCCACATGTGCACTTGGCAACAGGACACCCTTGGTCACAGTTCGATGATTGACTTTGTGGTTGTATCATCGGATTTGCGGCCGCATGTTTTGGGCATTCGGGTGAAGAGAGGGGTGGAGCTGTCAACTGATCACCACCTGGTGGTGAGTAGGCTGTGGAAGATGCAGGTCCGACCTGGCAGACCCAAATGTATTGTGAGGGTTTGTTGGGAGTGTCTGGTGGAATTTCAACTCCCACCTTCAGCAGAGCTTTTCCCATGTCCCGAGGGAGGAGGGGGGACATTGAGTCAGAATGGACCATGTTCCGTGCCTCTATTGTTGAGGCGGCCAATCTGAGTTGTGGCCGTAAGGGGGCTGGTGCCTGTCGTGGCGGCAACCCCCGTACTCGCTGGTGGACACCAGCAGTAAGGGATGCCATCATGCTGAAGAAAGAGTCCTATCGGGCCTTTATGGCCTGTGGGACCCCAGTGGCAGCTGATGGGTATCGACTGGCCAAGCGGAACGCAGCTTCGGTGGTCGCCGAGGCAAAAACTCGGGCATGGAAAGAGTTCGGTGTGGCCATGGAAGCCAACTTCCGGACGGCTTCGAGGAAATTCTGGTCCACCATCCAATGTCTCAGGAAGGGGAAGCAGTGCACCACTAACACTGTGTACAGTGGGGATTTGGCGCTGCTGACCTCGACTTGGGACGTTGTGAGTCGGTGGGCAGAGTACTTCGAAGACCTCCTCAACTCCACCAACACACCTTCCTTTGATGAAGCAGAGTCTGGGGACTCTGAGGTGGGCTCTCCTATCTCTGTGGTTGAAGTCACCGATGTGGTTAAAAAGCTCATCGGTGGCAAGGCCCCAGGGATGGATGAGATCCGCCCGGAGTTCCTCAAGGCTCTGGATGTTGTGGGGCTGTCCTGGTTAACACGCCTCTGCAACATCGCGTGGTCATCGGGGAGAGTGCCTCTGGATTGGCAGATCGGGGTGGTGGTCTCTCTGTTTAAAAAGGGGGACCGGAGGTTGTGTTCCAACTACAGAGGGATCACACTCCTCAGCCTCCCTGGTAAGATCTATTCAGGGGTGCTGGAGAGGAGGGTCCGTCAGGAAGTCGAGCCTCAGATTGAGGAGGAGCAGCGTGGTTTTCGTCCCGGCCGTGGAACAGTGGACCAGCTCTACACCCTTAGCAGGGTCCTCGTAGGTATGTGGGAACTAACCCAACCAGTCTACATGTGCTTTGTGGACTTGGAGAAGGCGTTTGACCGTGTGCCTCGGGGAGTTCTGTGCGGGGCGGGGGGGGTTCGTGAGTATGGGGTACCGAACCCCCTGATACGGGCTGTTCGGTCCTTATACCACCGATGTCATAGTTTGGTTCGCATTGCCGGCAGTAAGTCGGAATCGTTTCCAGTGAGGGTTGGACTCCGCCAAGGCTGCCCTTTGTTGCCGATTCTGTTCATAACCTTTATGGACGGAATTTCTAGGTGCAGCCGAAGCGTTGAAAGGGTCTGTTTTGGTGGCCTCAGTATTGCATCTCTCCTTTTTGCAGATGATGTGGTCCTGTTGGCTCCTTCAAGCAGGGCTCTCCAGCTCTCGCTGGAGCCTTTCGCAGCCGAGTGTGAAGCGGTTGGGATGAAAATCAGCACCTCCAAGTCTGAAACAATGGTCCTCAGTCGGAAAAGGGTGGGGTGCCCCCTCCGGATCGGGAAGGAGATCTTGCGGAGGAGTTTAAGTATCTTGGAGTCTTGTTCACGAGTGAGTGCAGGAGGGAGCGAGAGATCGACAGGCAGATCGGTGTAGCGTCTGCTGTGATGCAGACTTTTTATAGGTCTGTCATGGTAAAGAAGGAGCTGAGCCAAAGGGCGACTGGTCGATATCCGTTCCAACCCTCATCTATGGTCAGGAGCTATGGGTCGTGACCGAAAGAACGAGATGCTGGATACAAGTGGCCGAATGAGTTTTCTCCGCAGGGTGTCAGGGCTCTCCCTTAACCCATTTCATCCCAAATTTTTCCCAGACATTTAAAAGTCAAAATCAGGTGTCATTGTAAGCCCTTTTAAGTAATCAGTAATAAAAAAATTTAGAGCCCTGTAAATTAAATCATTGTTGTCCTTCACAAATGTGACTGGTGGGATTAAATGGGTTAAAGATAAGGTGAGAAGCTCGGTCATCCGGGAGGAGCTCAGAGTTAAGCTGCTTCTCCTCCACATCGAGAGGAGCCAGATGAGGTGGCTCAGGCATCTGATTAGGATGACTCCTCAACGCCTCCCTGGTGAGGCGTTCCGGGCATGTCCCACCGGCAGGAGGCCCCGGATATGACCCAGGACACACTGGAGAGACTATGTCACCCAGCTGGCCTGGGAACGCCTCCGGATCCCCCGGGAAGAGCTAGAAGTGGCTGGGGAGAGGGAAGTCTGGGCTTCCCTGCTAAAGCTACTGCCCCCGCGACCCGACTCCGGATAAGCGGTAGAAAATGGATGGATGATGAAACTTGTGGTATTATATCATGAATATCCTGTGCCAGTGCCAGTTCTGACAGGACCACAACAACTTTGCAGATTTTGGCCTGATAGGCCCACTGCCCAAAAAGGCTTAAACGTAGGACTTGTTGTGATGTCATTTGCTCAGACCCTTTATTCTGTCACTTTTATGTTGTCATGTCCTTGAGTATTTATGCTCAGGTGTCTCTGTGAGACTCTCGGAACACCAAACTTTCTTCCATGCAATCTGCATCCAGCACTGCACCAACTGTACAACTGTTATAATATTGTATTCTACCACTGATCACTTTAGCTCTGCTTGATACTTTGCACATTGTCTCACAGCTGTCATTGGGTGGTACCACCGCACAATGGTACACTTACATTATGGAATATCCTTCCATACTTAATTGCCATGTCCTTGTTTATGATGATACTAGTGCAGCCTGTACTGTCGAACACAAATTCCTTGTGTGTTGTACATACAGATGATTCTGATTCTGATTTGTTTTGTAAAGATTTTTCCTTTTCCACTTCATGTTATGTCTGCTTCTAAATCCGAATTCTTCTCCTCACGTGATAGTATGCTCAGTCATGGACCCAGCAGACTAAGACTAAGACACTATCTTCCAAGTCCTGCGTGCTCATCGAGCACTGCTTGGCAGTTACGAGCACCTCCTAAGGGAAGTTATGGACTCTATTCAGAAATTTTCCACCGTCAACTCAATGGGCGCCCAGCACTTCCCCGCAGACGTCACCACCTGCTCCAACCCATCGGTCAACCTTCAATCAGAGAGTGAGCATCTCATCAGCAATTGCTTTGCCTTTTCAACAGGAACTGAACATTTTCTCACCCGAATATCATTCCGTAAAGTGAACAAGCAATGAACAATTGCAAGTGTTTTCGAAGGCAGCGAATGTTGCGTTCACGTTAGATTTCAGGGTTCCTTCAAGAACGCAAATGTTCGCCGAAGGGTGTCCCAACGTTCGGCTGGTGTTTGCCTGTAATTTTCTTGACGCAAAGGAAATTTAACAAAATATCCCTGCGACAAGAAAAAACACTAAAAAAGTTGGCAAACGTCTGCTGAACATCTGGCAACTGTTTGGCGAACATTTGTGGTCTTTAACGAACCCTGACGAACTCTGAAGAGAAGCAACTTGGCTGCCTTCGCAAATACTTGTAATTGTTCGCCGCTCAGTGGTTTCATATGCCTGTCCTACTCAGCTCGCTCCTCTTGCAAATATTCTCTAAAAATGAACTACTTAATTGGCTAACATACAAATAATTGGCCTCTGTATTTCCTGTGTGCATATATTTAGTAACATGAGTTTAAAAAAAAAGGTTGTCAAAGTAAGACAACTGAACCCCCCCCCCCCCCCCCTTAAAGTTGGAGGATATTTGCACCATACCATATGAGAGTACTGTACATTGTCAGTTCTTTCAGGTTCTGAAATCAGAAAGGACTAAATGTGTCATTTATCAACCGGCACCCATTAAGAGAAGGCTTTGGAGCACATTGCAGTGGAGGTGTAGTTTAGGTTTCATGTTATGAGTTCCTCTTTGGTGGTCTCACTTTTTTGTGAAGTCTTCGGCTGAGGCTTAGGGAGCTGAGCTGTCAGGGAATAACTACCCTGCTACCTCCCTGAACAGCAAATCAAACACATGGGCTCATTTATAGCCTATTAGCACTGTGCTCTGAACAGAGCACTACTGATTCACCTGGCACTGGGCTTTTTACATCCTTTATCTGAGCTCGAGAGAAACCTGGTGAATGAGTTGGGGTGACAGGGAGATTCGTGTGTTTGACCCCAACTAGGCTGGTCTTTAGGATTGAAACACAGGAGTATGAAGCATATTAGCTCTGAAATACTTTTTCCTTTTCTTTCTTTCTCTTTTATTCCATGATGCACTGCAACAGGGGCGCACATATGTGCCCTAACTGGCTTATTTTGCTCCTCTTCTTTGATGGTGTCCTTGTAGAAACACGAGTGTCCCATTACTGAAAGTGGAACTGAGTCCTGAGAAGAATGCTGCCTTTACCTCTCCCTCCGCCGTGCCCCTTTTGCTCTTCTCTAATCGTTCCCTCCATCACTTCCTTGGCCTTTGCATGACTCCCTCTGTGATGGTCCACTTCACTCAACTCATAAACAATACCCCCCGCCCCCTTCCACACCTTCATATTTGTGTCTGCATACAAGCGCAATGGCTGCCTACCCGCAAGTCATATTGGACCTTTCAACAATAATTAGTTGAGGGGCTCCAGCACAGCATGATATTTCCCCACCCATGCCCATCTCAGGGTAGACAGTGATGATTGAAGTCTGCTGAGATAATGATATGCTCATCATATAGAGTGGACAACATGGTGTTAGCGGGATATAAATTTTGGGTGGTTTTTATCACACAGCAAACAGGTTCACATGAGAACAGCATGAAAAGTACAGAAAGGATCCAGTCACGGCAGTCATCAGTTGTCAGCCAGTGGCATCGTATGCTTTTCTAGCTCCGGGGCAAGTCAAATATTTGCGTCCCCCTTAACCCTGCACAGCTAACATTTCCTTGTTGAGGCTTTGTTTAAACTTTAACCTGTATGCCGGTACATCTAACAACACAGTAAGTTTTTTCATCATCTTAGTCAAAGTGCTTCAGAACATGTGCCATGTGATCGGTGGAGTGCCATCTTGGACCGTTCATATCCAGGAGGCTACACAAAAGTATGTTTTTCTTACATGACAATTCCATTCTGCTTTGTTGCAACATACAGGACCTGTTGTCATTGTGATGTGTTGTTATTCAAGTTTATCCTAGACTGAGACATGGGTTGATGTCTAAGGAACATCATATTACAAACCGAGACTCGTAAACAAGTAGACGAGGGGATAGTGATGATTTTAAGGACCTCTTTACAATGTAAAAATTGCAGCGAATGATATGTGCTCGAGGAGACCACGCACCCCCTGTCCCCAGCGCTCCACCTTAAGTCTGTTTTTCACTTGTGGATGTGTTGTTGTTGAGGCCAAACAGGACTTTTTTTTTCCCCCTAGGAGGGGTGTTCCAGAGGAAGCCGTTCGGTGGAACGGCATGTCCCATGGGTCATCCGCCAATGACAGCATAGCCTCTTAAAGAAACTCTCACATCTAATTGTGTCTACAATGCCAATCCCAACTAGAGTGGAAAGACAGAGCAATTTTCCCATTACAGCAGGAGCAGAAAATGAAGGAGGGACAAGGAGGCGAGGGAGCTCTGGTTCTCCAGAGAGAAATGCAGATGGCTTCATCCGCAAATTCAAAAACACGGGCAGAAGGGATGGGGTGAGGGGCACCACGCACTCACAAACACTGGATGGTGATGTCCTTGTGAAACAGATTCACAGTTGACAATTTATGCACTCTGACAACATGCAATCAATTAGCTTGTAATCTCCTTTCTGCTCTCTGTCAAGGCCACGCATATGCAATACGGTGTCGTGGGGGATTCGTTTCAACAAGTGCTTGACATCATAGCTGCTTCAAGTTACTGACCCCGCTCGATAAGACCCCTTCAAAAGCATGTGTGCCATGCTTTGACCAACCACAATTGAGAGCTGACACTGCCGACATTCACGTTATCAAATTTCCAATCTCCGCGTGGGGATTTACATTGTATGTGCTTCGCTATTTCATAAACAGGGTCCTGATAAAATCTCACAGATCCAAAGCTTTACTGGCATCCCTGGAATTGACAAGATCAATTTGAGTACTGGCTTTCCTCTTTTCTTTTTAAGAGTCATTACAGGTCCCACGATACTCAAACACAGGGTACAAATAGGATACAGTGAGTGGGTACATTCTGTGTATGTGAGCAAGGTGGGTCATACAAAACTCTCCCATTATTATCAATGCAGACATCTTTTAAGTGTCTGCTGTCTGGCTCCACTCGGCTTATCAGTCCTCATTGGTTTACGCAATTACAGAAAACACACACACATGCTTAAATATATGCTCGTGCACACGCACGCACACGCACACGCACACGCACACACACACACACACACGCACACACACACACACACACACACACACACACACACACACACACACACGCAATGAGGCATTTAGCAGCCCACATCCTGAAACTTGTACGGACCTAAATTTAAACTCTGGAAGTTCGCAAATTGTTTGCCCTCTGTGTTATTCTAAAGAAAATAATAGATAACAACTTTGCTTTTTAATACAAAACTCAGTTGTGACATTCACCTCACCTATTCCGATTCCGTGCACATGATGAGCCCATTGATTAGTGGTGACAGTTGGCTGGCTGATCGCTTATCTAGTCGTACCTTTGCTAAACTCCACTTGGAATAAAAAAAAAAAAAAAAAAAAAAAACATTTCAAAAGTAGATGTAGTCAACATCAAATTCCGCATACTTTTAGTTTTGGATAAAATTGAGTCTTTCACGCTAAAGTGAAAAAAGGCTTTGCTACTTGGAAAACAGGGCACCGGTTCCTGCCTGTCTGTCAGTGCATTTGTCTTCCACCAACTCTACTGTAACCTCAGAAACACATCATTGGTCTCCTATTGTGTTGACTGTGCAGGTGCATGGGTGCTGATAAGAAGCATGTGTTCTCCCGCGGTTCATTGAGGTGAGGCCGCATTGGGCGCCATCTGCCCTCAGCCCCGCATTGGCATTTTCAGAAGGCGTAAGTTTTACTGAGGAGGGCAGAAGCAGCCACGCTTATCAAGCCAGGAAACCAGGACCAGACACCTGGCGGAGCCATAGGGCCCCCCGGCACCCCCCATCATCTCGCCTAATATTGTCTCATGGCAGGGTGCAGGTCGAGTCAGGAAAACCACAAGCCGCTACTGTTTGAGAGAGGCTGGATGGCCCCCGCCCTCTGTGAATGTGCACTGCGCACCTCTCACCCTCTGCACTGATATCTCTGTCTGAAATGCCAAACCACTCTCTCTCTTGCTCGCTCACTCACGCACGCACTCACATCATGTAGGCACGTACACACAAACCATCTGGCATTTCAGCTTGACGTCTACCAATGAGCGCATACTTCCTGCTTGTGCACTTGACTCTTTGCAAGTCGAAGAGGTTTGAGTGGTTTTTGATTGCCTGGAAAGGAAGATGTTTTCATTGAGAAATAATTCACAAAATGAAAATAAGATCAGGTCGCTATACTTGCAAACATTTTATACTCCGTTCAGGAGTGATTCACTTTTTGGTTGATTGAAATTGCCATAGTGCTGTGGTTCTTAACCTTGTTAGAGGTACCGAACCCAACCAGTTCATATGCATATTCACTGAACCCTTCATTAGTGAAAAATAAAAAATGTGTTTTTTTTTTTTTTTTTTTTTTACAAATTCAAGACATTAAAAAACGCATTTCTAAAAAAATGAAAAAAAATAAACAGAATTTATTGTGGTATGAAGTTTTTTTTTTTTTTAATTGTGCGCAAAATGAACCAGCCAGTGATGACCAAGCGGGAGTGTCATTACTAATTGACATGTTGAGTTGGGTGTGTCTTAACCTCCAGGGCAGAGGCTCTGTCGAACCCCTGAGACTGATTCACCGAACCCCTAGAGTTTGATCGAACCCTAGTTAAGAACCACTGCCATAGTGTAATATGAGTGAACCACAACTTTTCAGTTTTAAATTTAGATCAAGAGCGAGAGGGATTGGGAGTGCTCTGATCGTCATATCAGAGCAGCAAGGTTCTTATAGTGAATGAAAATGATGATTAATGATAATGATGACTAATGATAATGATGATAAATGATAATGAACAAAACTAAACCTAGAATTGAAAAAAAAATCTTCACATAGTAAAATAAATTATTTTAAAAGCTAACTGAAACTGCACTTTACCTTTCTAAAATTAACTGAAACTGATTATAATTATAGCAAAAATGGGTTTTGTTTTTGTCAAAAGGTAAAGAAAAAACTGTTAACTCGGTTTTATTTACTTTCAGAGGTGGCCTATAAACTTTGCTCAAAGAGGAGTCACTGGCACGAAGATGGACAAACACAGGGAGTAAGACTTTCTGTTTTACTGGCTTGCTGCTTGCTGGATAAATGCACTTTGCACACCGTGCAATGCCAAATTAAAATACCATATTACGTAGTTGTATGTCGTTCGCGTATCATCTTAGAGCAAAACGCCCTGCTCAAGTTTCTTCCGCGGGGCCTCGCAAATCGACGCTACTGGATTATGATGATCATGGGCAGAGCAAAAGTTGTGGCAATTGTTTCAATGGGTACAATTTAAGAAATGTGCTATGAAAGCAAAGTCATCTTGGATTGTTTTGTTTCACTGAAGAATTGCATTCAAGAATCAAAGGAAGTTTTTGGAATGTTCTTTGAATCCATGTATACTTTTAATAAATTATTTTACAATAAAAAAAAATCTCCTCACAGTGCAGAGGTACCGGGTTCAATTCCAGCTCCGGCCTCCATGTGTGGAGTTTGCATGGTCTCCCCAGGCCTGCGTGGGTTTTCTCTGGGTACTCCGGTTTCCTCCCACATTCCAGAAACATGCATGGCAGGCTGATTGACCACTCTACATTGTCCCGAGGTGTGAGTGTGAGCGTGGATGGTTGTTCGTCTCTGTGTGCCCTGTGGTTGGCTGGCAACCGGTTCAGGGTGTCCCCCGCCTACTGCCCGAAGGCAGCTGGGACAGGCTCCGGCAACCCCCACGACCCTTGTGAAGATAAGCGGATCGGAAAATGGAGGAATGGATAGAGAGAGAGAGAGAGAGAGAGAGAGAGAGAGAGAGAGAGAGAGAGAGAGAGAGAGAGAGAGAGAGAAAGAGAACTGAGCCTCTTAAAAACTAAAACAAAACAACTTAAAATGAAGCATTAAAAATGCTCTAAAACTACTGAAAGGTAGCATAATTTACAAGACAAAAGCCAAAATAAAATACAAATGTAACGACAAAGAAATGGTCCATAGTTTCATTCAAAACAACTATCAGAAAATATTGACCCCATCAAATCAGCATGACTCCTCTACAAATAATTTAAGGATTTGCTTCAACTGATATTAATATTATTATTATTATTATTATTATTATTGTTGTTGTTGTTGTTGTTATTGTTATTATTGTTATTGTTTCACTTGTGTTTGATTTTTCAAGGATAGATTTCGGTTTGCTTTTCCAGTCTTCGATTGAAGCCTTTCTCTGAATGTGCTGCTTTCTTGTTGCCTTCCCAAGTGCAAGCAAGAAGTGTCGGTCCAGTAATACATCAAATTAAAGCTCTTGTTGGGGATTTCCATTATGTTGGTGATGTTCCATTCCATTTCTTGTTGGGGATGAATGTCCATTATGGACATTCATATTAATACGCGGGTCATTCAATACATAAGGTGAATTTTTCGGAATAAGGACTTCTAATCAAATAGAAGCTTCATCCTGACTTCATCGTCACTTTCAAACTTTGTGAAAGTCTGAAGGGGCAAGGTCTGGGCTGTCAAGGGGATGAGGGAAAAGTTCCCAGTCCAGCTCGTTGATGGTCTGCACCGTTTGGGCTGCTGTGTGAGGCCTTGCGTTGTCGTGATGCAAGATTACTCCTTCTGAATGATGACCTCTGCGTTTGTTCTTTTTGTCTTTCTTGACCTGCCTCAGCAGTTCACAGTAGTTGGCACCAAGTTTGAAAGTGACGATGAAGTCAAAAGTGTCAGTCCAAAGATTTTTTACGCTGAGGTAATATGGAAATTTGTGCACAGATGGCAAAAGTGTGGGACAGTGCTGGGAGACTACATTGGAAAAAGAGAATAGAAGTCCTTATCCCGAAAAACTCACCTTATTTATTGAAATGACCCTCGTATTATTATTATTATCAGGGAGGCCCGGTGGTCGACTGGTTAGCATGTCCGCCGAACAGTGCAAAGGTGCAGGGTTCCATTCCAGGCCCTAGCCTTCCTGTGTGGAGTTTGCATGGTCTTCCCGTGCCTGTGTGTCTTTTCTCCGGGTACTCTGGTTTCCTACCACATTCCCCAAAAATGCATGGCAGGTTGATTAGGCACTCCAAATTGTCCCTATGTGTGATTGTGGGTGCGAATGGTTGTTCGTCTATGTGTGTGATGCAATTGGTTAGCAACCACTTCAGGGTGTAGCCACCCCCCCCCCCCCCCCCCCCCCCCCCCGACTGCCCGATGACGGCTGAGATAGGCTCCAGGACGCCTGCAACCCTCATGAGGATAAGGAAAATGGATGAGTAGTAGTAATTGTCATAGCATAGTAGTAATAGGAGCAGTATTAGTATATAATGACAGTGTTTTTGTTTGAAATGCAAATACATGTTCAAATAAACGCAAACAATATATAGTTTGGGGGAAATGCAGCCCATGCTGTGTGCAAACATAACGGCAGCTTCCTCCTGTTCCCTCATTTTAGAGGCTTCAATTAGAAAACAAGGCTGGGCTGTTGTAAGTTAACTTTAATGGCCAGTAAGGGGATAGTGACTTTAAAGCCTGGCCTTCTGGTAGGAAGCAGTTGGAAAACTCACATGGTGCAAAATTGGAGACCAATCAACCCTGTGGTTTAGGAAACAGATGCGCTTTGGGAGGTTTGGTCTACAAACACAGAACGAAAAATACTGATTTCCATGTTTCAAAAGCTTATCTGTAAAAGAACATGATGAGAAACATCATCTTTATGTTATGAGACTGGTCAATAACCACTCAAATCTATTTTAGACTCACATTCACACCAAAGTCTTGCATCTGGCAGTTCAAATTCCAAAGCAGGAGGAATTAGACTCCTGTACTACAAAGGAGTTTGAGGGTCACACCAAAGAAAAGCATGACATTAACATGTATACATTTGAGGAAAAGTCATAATTTGGGAAGGGGGATGTCTTTTGAGAGAAAAATGTCATAATTTCATATATGTCTAGAGAGACTTTGTGATATGAATCAGTTCACATCATTTGTCAAAAGGCTTCTGGTGATGAAATAAACCAACAAAACAGTCCATCTCCTTTCAGAGAAACGGAAAGAAACTTTGCATTTGCTCATGCAGCTTATAGTGTTGATGTGGAAATGCACAATTGTAAAACAATTTTATCTTGTCTTCTGATGTTGGAACAATACGGGGGCGGCATACTGGGCAACTAGTTAGCACGTCGGCCACACAGTGCAGAGGTGCAGGGTTTGATTTCAACTCCGACCTTCCTGTGTGGAGTTTGCATGTTCTCCCCGTGCATGTGTGGGTTTTCTGCGGGTACTCCGTTTTCCTTTCACATTCCAAAAACATGCGTGACAGGTTGATGGAACACTCTAAATTGTCCCTCGGTGTGATTGTGAGCGTAAATGGTCGTTTGTCTGCATGTGCCATGCGATTGGCTGGCAACCAGTTCAAGGTGTTCCCTGGCTATACTGCCCAAAAGACAGCTGGGGTAGGCTCCGGCACCCCCCGCAACCCTTGTGAGGATAAGCAGATTAGAAAATGGATGGATGGATGGATGGAACAATACAATGGCTAACCATGTAAAATTAAGGCTTTTTTTCTTTTGATTGGCAACCGGGACAGCAGTCTTCGTTATATTTGTGTGTGTGTGTGTGTGTGTGTGTGTGTGTGTGTGTGTGTGTGTGTGTGTTTGTTTATTTCTGCAGTAGGAATATTCAGTGCCATCATCAAATTTGGTTCACTATTCAAATGTAATCAAATTGTCTAGGAGAGCTGGCCTTCTTTGCTTCGGCTTCTGCCCCACGAACCACCTTGGATAAGCATGAGAAGATGGATGGATAATTGAGTTTAAAAAAAAAAAATTTCAAGGGTCAGCACGAGCATGAAAATATATCACAACACGGGTGAACGCGCCACACAGTTGGTGCGTTTCTTTCAAGAGCACAGTGAACTTGTCTGTTTTTATTGCCAGACAATCTATTCACATTGACAAAACTTTCAACTGGCCAACAAATGGAACATTTTTCTAATGCCCACAGCTTGCCTGCATCCACTTCCTGCCAGAAAAAAAATTGTCGGACATAAGGGGAATGATATATGATCCTAGTCATTCATCTAAATTGGACAAATGAGGCCCACACATCTGCATCTGAGCTGTGAAAGACCCTGTCCTGATAGCGCAGACTGAATGAGCCACAATTTAAATGTGTGTGTGTGTGTGTGTGTGTGTGTGTGTGTGTGTGTGTGTGTGTGTGTGTGTGTGTGTGTATGTGTGTGTGAATGTAGCAGTTCCACGTTCTGTTCAAATTCTTCAATGTGTGTGCTCATGAAGTGACAAACCCTTTAGCGCTGCAACTATGACTTTCCCTCAGATTATCTGTGTATTTACATCATGTGTGTGCCTGCCAAGTTTTTAGCGTACATTTGTGTGTGTGGGGGGTGGGGGGTGGCATGAGAAAGGGGAGTAGCGTGAGAGGTGACATTGTTGCATCTGCTCCTCATTAAAGGGCGCTAATGAACGCACGTGTGTTCCACCTGGTTTGATGGAGTGGGGGGTTGACGAGGGCCTGGCCTTTCCCAGCTTTCAAAAAAACTGTCCCAAGACAAACAGGGCAGCTCCATCCCCAGACGGTCATCTGACAACAGTTTGTTGGTTGCTCCTCTAATGATCACGGTGATGCCTGCCAATCCGACCACATCTCCCCCCCAGTAGCGAGACTCTGACTCTCATGGAATCTCGAGGAGGAATTAAATCATTCGCAGTGTAAACCGGGTCTATTAGCTTTTAAATGGTACAAGATAAATATTTACTGACAATAGAAGTTTTACATTGGTATATTACATTTGATCAACAGAATTGAATTGACATGGTCTTGATTTTAGAGTGTTGGCTTAAATGAGAAACGTGACTTCTTTCTTTGTTTCTTTCTTTCTGCGCACAGAGTTGCTTCATCCTTGAATCATCCGACGGATCGGTAACAGAAAGTAGTCTGCCCTTGGCGTAAAAATGGCCGCATCATCTTTTTCGTGCTGGGTCAATGGTCAAATTCAGCCCGTTTGTGAATTTGGTATACGCACTACACCTCACTGGGCATTCTTGCCGCACCCCCTAGGTGCATCTCGCATTTTGTTGACAAAAATTAGATTACATTTTGGACTAGCTAAAGGAGATGTGTGGTGTGACGCGATTTTGGTGTACGAGGCGTAGGTAGACAACATTGGCGCTCCGCACACGTCGATGTCACTGAATCTCATTCATAAATATGACACCAGCATGGGACAATCTCTATGAATCACTGTAGAAATCAATTCATTGAACGAATTATAATCCTTAGTATTTTAAAATATACATCCGTCACTTATGGGGTGGGGGGGTCCAAATGCCGACTCCATCATCCACAATGGGAGATCTTGCAGTTCACCCGCCAATGTTATGCACAGGCTTCAGCGACTATTTCAGTTTCCGCAATGTCAGGCACGGCATACATGAGGGTACTGCATTCCTACTGCCCTGATTTTAAGGCAAATGAGGGATGCTTGTCAGGTTTTGCGTGAGGGTAGAGGACCCAAAAAGCAGGGAGGCAGGAGGAGCAGGGGACACTGAACAAAATATATTAACAAAAAAAAATACTTGCAAAACCAAATGTAATCTAAACAAACAAACATGAGATAAAGACCTGCTCGTGCACGAGACATC
Source organism: Hippocampus comes (assembly GCF_001891065.2). Lineage (NCBI taxonomy): Eukaryota > Metazoa > Chordata > Actinopteri > Syngnathiformes > Syngnathidae > Hippocampus > Hippocampus comes. The sequence continues at coordinate 975,572 of NW_017842057.1, read as the reverse complement.
TGAACTGAACTGGAACAGTCATACTGAAGTTTTCCAAAAGCCATTTTACTCCTCGTGTGTGTGTGTGTGTGTGTGTGTGTGTGTGTGTGTGTGTGAGAGTGCTGACAGGGGCGAACAAGTTGAGAGACAGCAGAGGTGCAAGTTAATGATGGTAACGTTGGTATACAAACGTGTGCAAATAACCATTTATCGAGTCCAAAAAAAACATTGAGCAATAAGTCGATATAGGAAATATCGTGACAGGCCTATCCCTCAATGGCGCCAACGCCCCGTTAGAACCAACCTGTGCAAAGTCTAGCAAAGTAACAAAAGAAAGAAAACTCCTGCCCAGGCACACAGTTAGATTGTGCTTTCCACTACACTTGTGCTCGACACAAAAAATAGGGCCCTTTGTGCATTCAGACTCCTGCAGTAACTCTAGTGGCAATCTAATATGGAGACCCCCTCCAAGTTGCAAACAGAGAAGATTCAGTGTTATTTAGGGAGCACTTATTTACACTTGTCAATTTCATGTACAGATCTGCGTATGTGGTGCATGCAGCGGACACAGTGTATGAATGTGAAAATGATTAGCACTCTGTCATTGTCCAAATACTTTTAGACAGTCTGCACAATAGAGCACTATACCTTTGGTGGTTGTAAAGTCAGGGTCCGCTCTCTTGCCATTTGTTTTCCCACGCATCAAATGACTTAAAATGCTATACAAGGCAAACAGTAAGCTAAAATGAAAAAGTGATATAAACACAATGATAAAAAGTCACAGAATATAAATCATAATCCAATAATATAAAGGGCAAATAGTGTGACAATCAGAAAGATGATAGCAATCAATCAAACACACGTCGGGAGATGATTCGCAGGAGCCGGCAGCCTCTCACACAGAGCTGAAGTCTGCTTTGTGAATCTCTTGTTTGGACTGTTAGGTGCCTCCCATTTACTATACTTTGTCCACAGTTGTTGAATTTATTATTTGCAGGGTTTCATCGGGCAGTGACACAAACGAAGAAACCGCGTCTCATCATTGTGGACGACATCATATTGGAGCATTTTATAGTCATGCTGTGTTTTTTTCCTTTACTGTTGCACTTTTATGAAAATTCATGTGTGGTGGAATGTTAATTGTTACACCGACGCTGCGTGTTGTGAGAAGCTTTCCCTCAGGCTCCTTCTAGACTCTGCCAGATTTGACATTCATTCAATACCCAAGTGCACACATCCAGTGAGCATGCAACCTTTTAAATGTCCCTCGGTAGCCTGACCTCTTGACACTCTATCATACTTTTACTTAATGAACGAGCAGCTTCAAAATCATTTGGACGCTGCACAAGCGAATGTCTTCTTTGTAGCGACTAATTTTCTGGAACGCGGGACTGACTCATACACTTCTGACGCGTCTAAGATCTAAAATTGCCCCATAGTGAAATCAGTTGTTTTACAGTCAGCAAAGGCAGTTACACATTGGCTTCGATGCGATAGCTTTGTCCCGGTGAATTCTGAAGCTTTTCAGGAAATATTATTTGCTCATATTCAGCCAAACGTTTCAGAACTCATTGGCCAGAGCAGATGGACATTGACCTGAAGTACATTTCAGGCAAAGACATGGAATGTTATGCAAATGGTCCCCAACCTTTTTTGTATCACGGACCAGTTGAGACAAATACATGCTGTTCACGGACCGGCAACCATTCTTTTTGAAGCTTTTAAATGGCCAGTTTTTTAAAGCGCTGGTACTGACAACAAAGATAATTAGAGAGTAATTGAACATTTTATTAACATTCATTTCAAACAGTGTTATTGTACTGTACAACAAATGTAGGATCATATAAAACAACACAGTTCACTACTAAGAAATGGATCAATCGGGAATAATAAATTTAATGTTAACATAATAATATTAAAGTCATGATCCTTCATAATGCTTCAGCATCATTGCTACTTGCAAATGTGACTGAGTAAAAAATGACACGATTGACCGCTGCCTTCATCCGGTTTGTGCCGGCTAGTTATTAGCGCTACACTGCTAATGTTTACGTAGTCAAGCGGCGCAAACTGTTCGCATTTTCATGCTTTCCACATGATCACCTGGGTGCTACTTGTTCAAATGATTCAACAGGTTTCTTGTGTTGCCTTGTTTTTGGTGACATACCTACTCCACGTCGCTCTGGCGAAACCGCTAGGGGAGGAACTTCTCTTGTCAAAGTAGCTTCATTTTCAGAAGTCATGGCGGCCCATCAGCTGCGTGTTTAGCTGTTCGGTCAGTCAATTTGCTACTATAGCTTTCTTCTTTCATTCATTGATTCAATTTATTTCAACTTGCAAACCAATGTTAGAAGGTGGACTCCAATTGCCCTCAGCTCGCAAGTTTGTCTTTGTGCGGCTCGGTTCTAAATGGGCCATGGCCCGGTACCGACCCACGGACCGGTGGTTGGGGACCACTGTGTTATGCAATAGCCAAGTCAAATCACCTGTCCTGAATCAGACTGAGGATGCATTTCACTTGCTGAAGGGTAAATGCCCCAAGAACAAGCAGTAGGGCAGAGTATCAGCAGGAATGAAATCCATTTGTCTGGTGATTGATGTCCATGAGTCACAGACTTCAGGCTGTTACTGACTGCAAAGCATTTGCAACCAAACATTTTTAGAAATCAAAGTTTGATTTCTCACTGTTAATTTGTCCCAGCGACATGGCCACCCAGTGGTTAGCACATCCGCCTCACAGTACAGTCAAGGGTTCGATTCCGGGCTCTGGCCTTCCTGTGTGGAGTTTGCATGTTCTCCCCGTGCCTGCTTGGGTTTTCTCCAGATACTCTGGTTTCCTCCCACATTCCAAAAACATGCATGCCAGGCTGATTGAACACTCTAGTCTAAATTGTCCCGATGTGTGAGTGTGAGCGTGGATGGTTGTTCGTCTGTGTGTGCCATGCGATTGGCTGGCAACCAGTTCAGGGGGTAACCCGCGTTCTGCCCGAAGACAGCTGGGAGAGACTCCAGCATGCCCCGCGACCTTTGTGAGGATAAGCGGATCAGAAAATGGATGGTGGGATAATTTGTCGCGTTGCTATCTCAAACCTCAAATTAAAGATGAAAGTCAAATCATTAGTGGTGCTGCTTAGCACCAAAAAGGAATATTGTGTCAGTGTCCCAATATTTATGGCCCTGACTTTATATGCAATTGGGTGATTTAAAAAAATATATATTGTTATACCTGTACTTGAATACATAACAATAAAATGACTTTTTTTTTTTCCAGAAGAGCTGAGAAGCTTGAAATATTTAAAGTGGTCAGCGAATAAATGGTGTGTGATTGCAGCATTACTGTTCATTGTAAAGCAGCATCACAAGCCGCTACCACTACAGCACAGCACTACCTGATAGTTTCTCGGTCAGGGGTCGGCAACCCAAAATGTTGAAAGAGCCATATAGGACAAAAAAAACAAAAAACAAATATGTCTGGAGCCGCAAAAAAATAAAAGCCTTCTATGAAACTTACAATGACGGAAACACATGCTGTATGTACTGTATGTAGGAGACTGGACTGTCTCAGAATTGTTTGTTATGCATTCCTTTGTTGTGTGTTCACAAACGCCCCCATAGAATTTATTTTGTAATTTCCTCGCTTGATTTTTTGTTTTGGTGCATTATTTTCGCTTTTCTTAGTGTCGGTGAAATGATACAGTACAATACAATACATGCTGATTTATATCGCGCTTTCACAACAGCAGCAGCTGTAACAAAGCGCTTAAGTCGGACGCAGACGTGTTTTTTTTTTTTTGAACGCAGACGTGTCTGTGTTTGTCGAGACTGTTAAAAGCATAAATAAAGTGTACGTTTAAAAAAAAAACACCACAGCTCTCCTCTTTCAGAGCTGCAACATGTATCTATATTTATTTGAGCTGTATTAGCCTACTATCAAAATCTTTTTCCATTTTCAAACATTTTTTATAAAGCTCCAGGGAGCCACGAGATGTCGCTAAAGAACCGCATGTGGCTCTGGAGCCGCATGTTGCCGACCCCCGTTCTAGGTGAACAGTGTTACTTTCCATTTTCAAGTTGAATTCAGCTGATAAATTGCCATTTTGAAAGCCAATATGTCCTGAATTTGTTTATCCATCCATCCGTTTTGTAATTCGCTAAGCCTCACAAGGGTCGCGGGCGTGCTGGAGCCTGTCCCAGCTCTCATCGGGCAGTAAGTGGTTGGCAGCCAATCGCAGGGCACACCTAGACAAACAACCATCCGCACTCACACTCACACCAGGGGACAATTTAGAGCAGTGGTTCTTAACCTGGGTTCGATCGAACCCCAGGGGTTCGGTGAATCAGTCGCAGGGGTTCGACGGAGCCTCTGCCATGGAGGTTAAGACACAGCCGACTCAACATGTCATTACTTACGGCACGCCCGCTTGGCCATCACTGGCTGCAGATGACCACATTACATTGCTTGTCCAATCAGTGCTGCGGGAAATTTTGTTCACTCAGTAGTCAAAGTGTGACTGTTGTGATCAGTTCAGTGATGCGCATATGAACTGGATGGGTTCGGTACATCTAACAAGGTTAAGAACCACTGATTTAGTGTGTTCCATCAACCTGCCTGTTTTTGAAATGTGGGAAGAAATCGGAGTACCTGTAGAAAACCCACGCAGGCCTGGGGAGAACATGCAAACTTCACACAAGAAGGCTGCAGCCGGAATCGAACCCTGCACCTCTGCACTGTGAGACTGATGCGCTTACCAGTCGACTAACATGCCGCCCTTGTTTAATTCTACTTTCAAAAATTAATGAATACATACGGTCTTTTACATTCTCAACAAGATGAGTAATGACAGTAGCCTCATAATTCTTCAATATTCCTTCATTTTTCCACATCCAGGACAAAAGAGGCGAAAGAAGTGATGAACGTTTCCTGCGGCGACTGCCACTGGTACTGGCAATCGAATGGCTGCTCGCTCCTTGTTTATTTTGAACTGACAAGGTAACACTTCATTCAGAACTTGGAAGTGCTTGTTAATTTGATATGCAAATAGCTCAGCTGTCACTCGGAGACCGTTTTCACGAAAGACAGCAGCCGCCGTCACATTGACAGACAATGGAGGGAGTTGTAGCTCCCACAGTAAACGGCATAAGCACGCGATCCATGGAACTGACGCCAGTGTCACCTCTGCCTGGCCCTCTTTGGCCACAGGCATCAACCCGCACAAACCTGATTGGAAGAGAACAGCCGCAATTATCTCTCCCCCCGTCCCCCAAACTGTTTAAGGGTGACCTCAGCTCAACCTTTGCCTGTATGACCAGCGTTGTCCGCTTAGAGTAAGGTGAGCACGTTATTGGGAAGGTGGGGGTGGATTCTAGGCAGTGTTAAGTCAAGCAGGAACCCTCGATGTTGCTAATTTATTTACAGATTTAATTAGATGGATAGAGCCCTCACAGATATAAGAAAGAGAGGAGATGTTGCCAGCGTTACAGCACTTTAATTATGGTAGCAGGCTCCTGATCCCTGCGCTGCGCTGTCTGGGGAGCCAGTTAATTAAAATCCTCATTATTTTACTTTTAATTAGTTCCCCCCTCTTTTGTTTCCTTTCACCATATGGCCGTGTTCCGTGGTCAAATTAACGTAATTGAGCTAATTAAGCCGATCACTTTAATTATTCAAAGCGTTCTGATTGGCCAGGAGAACTTCTCTCGCTCTCCCATTACTGACATTCCTGCAAGACGCTGGGAGTTGTTCACTCTTTGTCATTATATGCGCCTCTACTCCCATGCGGAAGGCGCTGAGTTATGGCTCCTGCATGCATCACTTCTTACATGTTCCAGCAATGTCTCATGTTTCACCAGCGTACAACGCGGCACAGCGCAAACGACGTCAGACAGTTCAAAATCAGCTCCCCAAACGTCTGCTCATTTCACACGCGGAGGTTATGACAAATGAGACCTCGTTGACGGTTGGGGCGCAAGCGGCATCGAATCGACGGAGGTCGTTTGCTGCTGCGTACATGCTGTAGCTTTGCCGAGCCGGGCGACTTTCACAAGGACGGTGAAACAGGAGACAACCGTTGCATTTCATGCTTCAGAAAAAGAAAAAAAATCATGAGAACCAGATGGCAGTTTTACAGCAAGCATACTTTTGTTGAGCCTCTTGCCCAACTGTGGACTGGACTTGTCTATCAGGAGTAAACTTCACTGCTAAGTGCACATAAAACGTTGAAGCAAGGGGAACCTTATCTCATCATGATGTCCACTCCCGAGTCATATCGATGATCAAAGTGATAGAAAAGAGACCAAACAAACTTGCAGCGCACCAATTCCAGAGTAGACACTTTAAGTACCTACTTTTATAGCAGGTTATTGTTTGACAGCATTTTTCCTCTTTGGACTACGACTTGCATTTGTCCAAATTAGGCCAAGGCATGGTGTTCAGTCATATTCAAAACATGTTGCGGCGTCCATGTTTTGCCCCATTACATTTTGGTGAATATCAAGATACGGGGGGTTTCTTCGCAAAATGTCTTCATATCATTAAATATTTCCCTTGGGGAAGACATGTGCTCCTCTCCTGAGTGCTGCGAAGTGTTGGTACCAATCAATGAACAAAATCTGGGAGGTCAAACCAAAAGCAGAGCATCACTGATTCTTTGCGCCTTTCCCCCAAGGAGAGAGAGGCCTCATCGTCAAGACGGAGGCATCAAAACTGCGTCTTGGCACTGCGTCACAAGAGTGTCTGGCTCCCGACACTTTTCATCATGAGCAAGTAAAAATATCCTGGCATCATTTGTGCCTTCACCGAGCGTGCGGTGGTTGAGCTCAGGCAATTACTCTCATCTCCATGTGTTAATATGATTAATTAGCAGGAATAAACACTTAGCTATGACACAGGCTACATGGTGAGCCCCACACCTGCAGAAGCTCTGATAAAAGACAACGCCTCATGGCATCGAGCCTTTTCTTGAGACCTGCTAATTGGCATCTGAAAACGTTCGGGCTAATTAGGAAGAGGCAGATGAGCCTTGATTAGTTTGAATGCAAAGTGTAACTTGCGGTGCAGTGGGAGCCGAGAATGTGCCGAGGTTTTAGTTCTTCGCCATCACGATACAAAGATAATTGTAATTGTGATCATTTGCATACGTTAATCAATTTGCATGACGCCCCTTGATCAAGACGTGGAATAAATAATTGATGCCGTATCAGCACCTACCATGACAAGTGGGACATTTTCCGAGGAGCTAAGCGCATTAAGGTGCAAGTTTGATGGCTGCAATGCTCCCGGGCAAGGTGCAAAAGTAGAGCAGATGCTATCTCCTGCTAGCTGCGCGTTGCATACTATCGCACCGAGATTATCCTCACCCCTCTACTGGGATGCCACTTAAAAGTTTTTACATACCATTAAAAACATGCCCAGACTTCAAGCTAATTAGACGTCGCTTGGACTAAAGTATTCGAGCAAACAGTACAGCGTGGTGACAAAGAGCACAATTGCAGCATGATAAATAAATGCGTCCGATTGGTTGAAATTCCCAAGATTTCGAGGGGACCACTCCCCTTTAATTGGGCCGCTTTCAGATGAGTCTTTATTGTAGAGGCAGGCAGTCAGCCACGGAGCCAGCGAGCCACAGGATATACCCCAAGTTCAGCCTCCCAGGATCACCAACGGCACAGATACAGGGCTCATGTTTAATTGCTTCTGTAAATGGTCAGAGCTCAAGCCCCTTAATTCCATTCCCCGGGGTAATCAGCCATGTTTTAACCATACAGGGCTAACATGAGTGAGAGAGAGAGGGAGAGAGAGAGAGACCGCTACAGCCACCATGCTAGGAACCAGGAAGCACAGAACAACTCCGGTGCTGCAAAGGGTGAGTTCAGCTCATACAGGAAATTCTTTTTAATTGGATTTTCCCTCAATAAAACCATCAGTTGCTTCCAGACATTAACCATGAAAATCATGAAGAGTACAATTTATTATGGAAATTACAGATATCAACAATGAAAGGTTCCTATTTGTTTGTTTTTTTTCAATAGTGCTTTAAACATTTGTTGCATCATTTTCAAAACAGCAGTTTTTTCTGAATGAATGCATTTCTTATGACTGTAATATACACTTTGTGCGTGACACCCATCCAGTTTTATCATTCAACACCCGGAGTACAAGGTCTCAGACAGACATATAAAAGAGACGGATCAGAGTTCATTCCAAACACTGACACTTAGGGAAAATAATGCCACTTGGCACAAGATGTTGACGGTCATATTTGCAGGAGTCCATCAAACTCTCATTCAAGCATGTTTTGCTCCATCCTCTGATGGATGACGGTTGTGGTCTTCTGGCTTTGTCAGAGTCCAGAAGAGTCTCTGCTCGTGTAAGCATCTGCCACTTTTGTACTGAACACCAGGGGCCCCATACGGAGGAGAAAAGTCATGACGATTCTAAGGCCCATTCCCAATCGTCCATTGCAAAATACTAAAAGAGCATTTTCAATATATTTTTTTCCTTTTCAGGGGGCCCCCAACATCCCGGCAGCACCACCGTGCAACACTCCATAAACGTGACTTTGGATGAGGGGTCGGGGATTCTGTAATATGACGAGGGGACGGGATTTCACTGGAAGAAAGTTGCCCCTTCGTCAGAGGGACGTGTGGTGGGTAACAGAACTCACTCACAACAATGGCAACAGTAGCGGGAGAGAGGAATTAAAGCTTCAGCGCACACTTTACTCAGCACACCTGCAAAAAAGACAGGAAAAGAGCAAGCACGTGTTGAGGTCAACTGGAATCGTATTTCACTCATTTCTTGAGTAATTACAAAAGGGCTTGTCACACGTAACAGGAAACATCTCAACTATCAGTCCAGGAGGACAAAAGGGCCTTGATTACACTTTCATCAAATGCTTTTTCCTAAATCCAGAGAGAAGAGGAGTTCAGTTAGGTGAAAACTGTGACATAAGAACAAATGTAGAGGATGAATTCAAGAAAAACATTCAGCAAATTGCCAGATTAAGGTGGAGCTTCTTTCAAGCAATCTATCAAAATCACACAATCTGTTTACAAGAAGACGATATGTGGAAAGTCAAGTTGAGTTGAGGGAAACTTGTGGTGCCACATTCCATATTGACACTGCCTTTATTGAACCACAGCACATATTTTTAGTTTGAAAAAGCTCACGGCACACCGCCGAACAAAATTGTCACAAAAAGTGCATGCTCAAGTCAATTATATACTTTCTGCTGTCTTTTTATCTTGTCATGATAAGCAGCTGGCATAGATAGATGGGCAAAGACACTTTATTCATTATAAATAAATAATTACCTGACCAATTACGTGAAATTTGATCATCTCCCATGGCATGACTTCAGAGCTCTGCTTTAGATAATTGGTTGAAAGATTGGCGATATGCACAAACACTATTATATAGATCTCTCTCTCTCTCTCTCTCTCTCTCTCTCTCTCTCTCTCTCTTTATATATATATATATATATATAGTTATTTTACAGACAGTAAGATAACTTGACAGAAAAATAGTTGGACATTAAGACTATTTTCTATGCATGTAAAACATTTGTGTGGGTATAAATTAATTGCTTCAAATCGATATTTCTGCTTTTTCCAGTTTGCGCTCATTTTTAATGCTGAATTATATTTCCGCATTGCTTTCATGCCGGACTGCCAATGCATATTTAGTACATTATGTTATAAGTGAAGCGAGTTGAGAATGACACAGGATGTCGGCCACAAAGCACCAGAACGTAATTACACTCTTTATGGCGAAAAGCAAGGCTCAAGAGAATTTTGAAGCTTTATTTCAAGTCAATTTCGCAGATGTTTTTACTGGTGTCATTCTCGCAATTATCTGTGTGCCATTGTAATAGTTTATGCTCTCATGCTGGGACCATAACGTCTGTGTTCACTTTGAATGTTAAAGTATTGGTTGAAAACAAGACTTTGTAATTGGGAGTTCTCATATTGCACCCGTTTTCAGTTTATCTGT